>NC_089258.1:34927888-35267400 GCF_963930625.1 Muntiacus reevesi | reverse complement strand
TGAACAAATAAATTTCTAGTATAACTGTGTCCCAAATATTGCATGAGACAAACTTATTTTTAAAAATCATTCATTTTTTATCTAAAATTCAGACTGAACTGATTTTTTTTTTTTTTTTTTTTTGCTAAACCTGAAAATCCTGTAGTTCTTCCTCCTTCCTTTGGTAGATACTTACTGAGAACCAATCACACACTAGTGAATGGGGCATTTTTTATGTTTTCTTGCTACCCAGCCCCTTTGAAATTTCCATATTATGTTTTCAGGAGTTTCTGGCTTTCTGAATCTGTTTCAAAATGGTGGAATGGAAAGAATGCCATTCCCCAGTGCCTCTGAAGCTGAGTCACGAGCCGACCACCTGCTTTAACAATGAGAGTCATTATTATTAGTTATTAAATGTGACTGAGGAGTCAGCTCCTATGGAAAGTTTCTTAGTTGTGACAAATAATGTCATTAAGATGTCAACATTGGGAGAAACTTGGTGGATCTATAGGAACTCTTTGTATTAGTTTTGCAGCTATTCCATAAATCTACCATTATTCTGCAGTAAAAAAGTTTATTGAAAAAATAGAAGCAGGAAAACTTGTTAAGTGACTTATGCACAGTTGTCTAGGCAATAGAATGGTCTATAGGAAGGGCATAAAGATAGCCTGAGAGGGGCAAATTAGGGCTTTGGTTTTTGAAGTAGAATTGACTCCTTCAGAATGTCCTTCTGATGTTAAGAAAAGGCTTTCCAAGTGCAGAAGTGCAAGACCCATAAACAAAAGCCTTAAACTGGTCAAGGCTTTACAAAATGACTAAGTGCCCCAGCAACACATACCAGCTGTGTGCATGCCCCAAGTCCTGATAGATTTCCAATCCTCCAACCCCCATGGAGATCCCAGAAGCTCTCCCCCTAAGCTTCTTATTTAGCTGATTTATAAATGTTTGGTTTTTATTTGCATCAAATAAATTGTTCCCAACAGCAAGCTGGTGATTCAGCCTGGGTGGGAAGCTCCCTCCTGTCCTAGGGCCATGTTCCTGCTAATTGTCATTCTGCACATGGCCTTAGGAAGCACTTTATTTATCCTGTAGTTAAGTACAGTAGTTTTCTCCTCGATTGTTAAAAGCCTGGGTGGGAATGAAATGAATGCCTTCTTTCTCACTGCACAATGGTTTTGGTAGGTAACTGTGGAGACAGCCCAAGAAGAGGGGTTGAGTATATGGGCAGAGGTGTGGTCACTCTCTGGACTCCCCACCTGTCCTTCCACACCCCTTCTGGTGGTCAACGGAGGCTGTTGGGTTTCTGACCACACCCACGACTCCAGTGCAGTCCAGACCTCCACCGTTTTTTCTTCCTGGGTTACTACACTGGCCTCCTCACTGGTTTCCCTGTTTCTTCCCTTGACTCATCCCAGTTCCCAAAAATCTGTTAAAACCAGAAGCCCATGCACTTCCTGCCTCTGCTCAGAATAACTGGGCAGCTTCTGTTCTGACTCGGGATCGAAAGTGAAAGTCCATCATCTCTGCCTTGCCCACTCCAGGCACGGTGGGCTGGTTCCTTGTTTCTCAAATACATTAGGCATGCCGTTACCTCCAGACCTTTGCCTTGGCGTCTCCCTTCATCTGGAATGTTTTCCTCCTGATATCCTCATGGCTTACCCCCTCACCTTCTTCATCTCTTTGCCCAAATGCCACCTTCTTGGTGCCACTCCCCCTGCCCCCTAAACCTAAAATTGCCGCCTGCTTTTTCCAGGCAGGATGTTTTATCTGGTTTTTTGGTTTTATTCTTTATTTCTGTGTGTGTTTTTTTGTGCTTTATCAGTGCCTATGAGTGCTCAGCAAATGTTTGTTAAATAAAAAACACTGATGGTGAATATTTAATGAATGGGTGCACAAGTAAATAAATCTCACCTCGTCATTGATGGTTCTCCATTGCCCTAGAATAAAGTTTAAATTCATCAGAGAACAGGACCTTCCAGAATCTCTTGACTCTCTCTTGAGTTTAACCCCCAATGGCAAGAACATCACAGCTCGTCTATACTCACATACCCTGTGTCCCAGCCACACTTAAATATCTATTTAAAATGCATACAAAACTCTTTCTGTCTTCACAGCTATTTTCAAGTCCTCCTTGGCTTATCATATTGCCCCTAGATGGAAAGGGTGGTTTTCCTAAGGCTGCTCCAATGCCTCATCCTTTTCCACTTTCAATATCTAGCAGCTTGTATTACTTTACTATCATTTTCTGCTTCTAAGAAGTCTCCACAATGAGACTGGCAACCCTGAGGGCAAACTACATATGTTTCTGGCCATTGTATTGCTGCGTCCAGTACGCTGGCCAAATCGGTCTGATTCCTTTCTACCAATGCTTATTTTTTTCACTGCAAAACACTGCCCCTATCTTGAGTAACCTGTGAAGCCCCCATGTTTGCCCCCATTTCAAGCCCCTAGTTCATGTAGTCATCATTTGTTCATGTGCCAAAGGAAAGTGCTAACAAAAAAATAAAAAGTGAACATTTCTCAGACTCATGGACATGGAGAACAGACCTGTGGTTGACAAGGAGGAGAAAAAGGTGAGGAAGGAATCGATTGAGAGTTTGGGATTAGCAGAGTCAAACTTTTATGCATAGGATGGATAAACAAGGTCCTACTGTATAGTACTATATTCAATACCCTGTAATAAACCACAATGGAAATGAATATAAAAAAGAATGAATGCGTGTTTAACTGAATCACACAGCAGAAATTAACACAACATAACAAATCTTAATTAACACAACATAGTAAATCTTTCTGTCTTCACAGTCAGAAAGTAAATCAGCTATACTTCAAAAAGTACATTAAAAAAAAAGAACATTTTTATCCTTCTAAAGCAAAGCAAAACTTCAAAAGCTTGAATAATTATAATGTAAAATTTCAATTTTAATATGTGTCTTCCGACCTGTTTTACTTAAAAACTGAGATTAGTCATTACACACATTAAAAGTAACTTCTATTTAGTTTACAGATAATGTCATATGAATAGAATAGTCATGGTTTTATTTAGAAGAATTAAAACACTAAAACGTAACAAAATATCAAGTTGGCTTAGCCCCACCAACAGAAGTCATGCAAGATGCAGATGACATTAACTGGCTCAATCAGGGTAAGTCTTGAGAAGTGATTAACTTTTCCTCATGGAAAAGATTCCCCTCACCCCTGGTCTGGTCTCTTCTCTCAAAGCCTTTGATCTGTGTTCTCCCTTGGTTGTTTAGGACACTGGGGATACCAGTTCAGATCACATACTCAGGAGGCAGCAAACTTGAGAGCTGGGCACCCAGAGATGATGATGTTCTGCCGGATGCTGGGGAGGAAATGGCTTTCCCTGGTGGATGTTGCATCAATCAAAAGGCAGGGTGATGGCAGAGGATGTGAAGGAAACAGAGTCTGTATATTCAGAGGCCTCAACTTCTACTCTGGAAATCCTATCAGATGGACCATCAATTACCTCCTTTCTCCCATTCAGATTCTTGCCTTTGTCACAGAAAAATTTTTTACAAGACAGCAGGGGGTGGGGAGGGGAGTTGCAGAGTGGTAACGACTTATGTTCAGGGAGATGATTCTGAGTGGGCTTGATCATTTGCCCCTGACCCTCCAGTTCCCGGATTTACCCAGATCAGTCTAAGAGACTTGACTTGTGCCTATGGCTGGCCCAGCAGTTGTCCCTAAACCCTTTCCCAGTTGACATTTCCAGTCTTTGTGTCCAAGTTGCTGATGTGTTGAAATGTCTCCTTGGAATGTCTGCAATCTGTTCTTAGAAATGCATAAAAATTGTTTAGTCATTTTTATAACTAAAGCAAGAACCAGGCCTGGCCTGCAAGGACATTTCTCTGACCATGATTTTGATTTTTCCAAGCTGGAACTCCAGTGTGCTTTGATGAAATTGTCAGGAGATCAGGATTCAGGAGAAAAAAAACAAAATCTATGCTTTCTCAAAGACATCTTACGTTTGTGAAGCATTTACCCTATAATATATGTGGTGGTGGTTTAGTCGTTAAGTCGTGTCCAACTCCTGTGACCCCATGGACTGTAGCCCACCAGGCTCCTCTGTCTGTAGGATTTCCCAGGCAAGAATACTGAGGTGTGTTGCCATTTCCTTCTCCAGGGGATCTTCCTGACCCAGTGATTGTATATTGTATGGTTGGTAATAAAAAATCAAATCATTGTTATAAAGCTACAGTGGTTTGAGGATATTGAGAGTTTCAGTCACTGGTGGTTACTAGATGATTCACAAATATCTTCCCTGTCCTCTTCATCTTACAGGAAGCTTAAATTTCCTAAACCAAGAATAAACCAAGCATCCTGAAGCTCTCCATTCTTGGGGAAACTTTTACTTTTGTATCCAAATGACATAATCCAAGCCCCAATAGTGTACATGGGGAGACTGGCCTATTTCCCACACGTTTCTGAAAATTCCTAGCAAGTGGTTACATGTCCTACAAATTTATCTTAGTTGGGCCATGTCTCTGACTTGAGGTCAGTACCTTCAGCTCCTCCTCCATTTGCCATCTTCTCTTTACTGTTCTCTGTCTTCACCAATGTACAGACAGAGCCATCTCCCTCTACTTCTTCAAGCTCAGCTGAGATGCACTCAGCTTTATCAAGCTTTACTAAAGTTTGAACATGGATAAAGGGAATGGAAATGCAGAAAAAGGAAACCCAGAGCTGAATACCAAACCTTTCTCACCTCCAGTGCTCAGTGCTTCTTTTTGCAGGGTATTCCCTGTGGACATCTTTCTCCCTAGCAGAAGATTTAATCCCTCTTAGCTCAGACAGTAAAGCATCTGCTTACAATACAGGAGACGTGGGTTCGATCCCTCGGTCAGGAAGATCCCCTGGAGAAGGGAAAGGCTACCCACTCCCATACTCTTGGCTGGAGAATTCCATAGACCAAAGAGCCTGCTGGGATACAGTCCCAGCAAAGAGTCAGACACGACTGAATGACTTCACTTTGAGAAGTGTGAAAAACAGTCCTTTTCTCCAGATTCCTCTCTATGGATCTATGGCCTCAGAATGCAGTCTCCTCCAAAAGAGTGGAAAAATTAAAATTAACATCATAATCCCCAAGAGCTGTACCCTGCTGACATTTGTTTGAGAAAGTTATAGTCTAGGCCAAGCACAGACCTTTCATACCACCACTTTGGTTTTGAACTTTCCCTAGCACAAGTGAGAACTGACCTCTCTAAGGTAACAGAAGCTGACCCAAGAACCTTCACCAAAATATAGATTTAATCTTCCTTTACAGAATGCAGAAACCGCCCCCGACATTTCCAAAATAACCTTAAGAGGGCTTGGGAGTAGTTTAGAGGGCATTCCGCCCCTAGGGACAAGCAGACTTATGAAGGTGAATGTTCAGGTTCCGAGGATGCTGAAGCTGAATAAGTCAGACCCAAACCTCAGTCTAATGAGACCTTTAGACAAGAAGACAAGTGGCTTTAGCAGCCATGAAAACCATGGATAGGGCATCCCACAGGACTGTGGGTTCTCAGAGGAGCAACACTATACATTATAAAGCATCGAATGAACTTGAAACCTGTGGCTTAGAGCTTAAATTCCAAATAAATTGCATTTTGACACTTGGCAATCTAGAAATTTCTTTACCGAAAAACAAACAAACAAAAAACAACCACACCACCAGAAAACCACATATTTTACTTCTTAAATCTCAAGGCACCTTGGAGGTGAAATAGTTCTTATTAAACAATTTGTCTCAGGAGTTAAGGAAACATTAGACAATATTTATTTTAAATGTCCATTAGAAATTAAGAAAAGGAGGTACTAAAATAAAGAATGGCTGAACCCTAAGATGATGAAGTAGTTGAAACACAATTTAATATGTTGTATAGAATGCAGGGATCATTGTATATTTTCTGAGAAGCAAAAAAAATTTTAATTATTTTTATTGTTACAATTAAGTTGCATTTTATATAAAAATTATTACACATTTATTGTAGTGTAAGATAATACTGAAGAATATAGGCTTGTAAAAGAAGAAAATCTACTTAAATCTCGGCTCATAATTTATGTCCCCTAGGCAAATAATAAGTCTCTCTAAACTTCAAATTGCAGATATGTAAAGTAGGGTTATTGTGATAATGAAAGAATTGTAGTTAAGTTAGAACACTCAATAAATTCAAGTTATTATTGCAAAATAAAATTCAGAAAATTCAAGGAAGTAAATAAAATTCAGCTTCCATGGTGGCTCAGATGGCAAAGAATCTACTTGCAATGCGGAGACCTGGGTTTTTGACCCTTGGGTCAGGAATATCCCCTGGAGAAGGGAATGGGTACCCACTCCAGTATTCTTGCCTAGAGAATTCCATGGACAGAGGAGTCATGTTATAATTAATCAGATAAGTGTAGTTAAGTTAGAATACTCAATAATTGCAAGTTATTACTGTAAAATAAAATTCAGAAAATTTGAAGTAAATAAAGATTATCCTTTATTCCATTATTTAAAGTGAACCACAGCTAAAATTGTAAAGTTTATGTACATTTGTTCCAGGATGTGTGTATGTTGGCATTGGGGGGGGGGGTCTCTATTTCAGAGTTATGAATTTATTAATTCTAGTACATAATTTTGGAAATGCTTTTTTTAACTGGACTATATGTTAGAAACCTCCTTATATGTCAGCAAATGTCAGTGTAATTCATTATTTTAACAGCTTCATTTTATTCCATTATATGGTAATGACAATGTTTAACTAAAGATAGTATATATTTTTTTGTTTTTATTTTCCACTACTCCCCCATTATCATTTATATAAGCACACACAGTAAAGATCATTCATATAGAGTATTTTTAGCATCTGTCCTATTGCTTAGAAATGTAGCTATTTTGTCAACAGATGCACTCCTTTGCATATTTGATAGCTATCATCAAAGTGCCCTTCACATCCTGTGTGAGAATGTCTGGGACACATTTCATTTAAGTCTGATCATGTACTAAGAGGGACTTTCCAAGCCTTGATCTGAAGGATCGGAGAACTGGTTCTGACTGGGTGTATCAGTTAGACATCTTGCCTGGATTGGTGAATACTTAGCTAAGTTGGAGTTTCCCCTGTATGTATGATTCTAGATAAACTTCTTCCTTAAAATATCTTGGCCTCAGTCCTGTTGCTTATAAAATGGGGATAACATGCACATTATGATTGAGAAAATTGAAATGATAAAATATATCAGGCTTGATTCATCTTAGGCACTTAATGCATACGTGTGTACTTAGTTGCTTAGTCGTGTCTGCCTCTTTGTGGCCCCATGGATTGTAGCCCACCAGGCTGCTCTGCCCATGGAATTCTCCAGGCAGGGATCCTGGAGTGGGTTGCCATTCCCTTCTCCAGGGGAATCTTCCTGAACCAGAGGTCAAACCACCTGCTTCTCTTACACCTCTGGCACTGGCAGGCAGATTCTTTATCACTAACACCACCTGGGAAGCCCTAATCTTAGTAAATATGTGCTCTTTCCTCCATTCTTTTTGGTTAACTGAGTTTTTATGCCATGGTGTTTTGTAAAATGTAGATGCCCATAACGTTTTGTTGCTAGTTGGACCCTTTTACTCCTGAAAAAGGCATTAGGAAGTTATGGATCAAAGAAGATGTTCATGAAGTTAGTTATCTTCAGAGTTAGAGTAGAAGAAGGCAGAGGAGGAAGAGGAGAGGGCGAGGAGAAAAGAAGGATGGAAAACTAAATTTTGAAGACAAGGAGGCCTAGGGTTGAAGTCTAGCCCTGTCACTTATTAGCTGTGAGAGCTGCGGTTTTGAGTTAACTTCCTTGAACCTCAGTTTCCTAAGATGCAGCTAACAACTTCCTTACCATGTCTTGGGAGGATTAATTGCAAGAGTGTGAGTGTTTAGAGTACTGTAGGCAAACACCAGATGTCCAATAAAAAGGTAACTCTTATCTATTATTGCCACCATTATTCCCTCTGTTGACATGGCTATTCCATCATTATGTCCATTGTTGACAGTATTAAACATTGCTTCTTGTTCTTAACTCTCCAGGAAACCCTTGTGGCTTAGCACTATAAATCTATTATGGCTTCCAATGAGCCGCTTGAGCGTTATTTATCCATTCATTCATGGGAAAGGTTAGAGCCACACATTGAATTTACATCTCCATTGATCCCAGGTGGACAGAGACTGAAGAATTAATATATGTTGCGGACTTAGGAGTCAGGAAAACTCAGCATGGAAACGTAACCTTTTCTATCTTTTGCTTTCTGCAGACAATCTGCTCATTATTTCTTGCTCACAACCGTATCTACGTGTGTGTGTGTGTGTGTGTGTGTGTGTGTGTGTATTCATGTATGTTTCATTATATTGCTATTCTCATTGTTTGCTTGTTTTTGGTTTTTTAACCAAAATTTAATTTTATTTGTTTATTTATGACTGCACTGGGTCTTCAGTGCTGTGTGCAGGCTTTCTCTTCTTGCGGCAAGTGGGGTCCACGCTTTGTGGTACACTGGCTTAGTTGCCCCATGACATGTGAAATCTTCCTGGACAAGGGATTGAAGCTGTGTCCCTTGCATCGCAGGCTGATTCTTAACCACTGGACCACCAGGGAAGTCCAGGTTTGTTTTTGCATTTTGTCACAAAAGGAGAAAAGGATGTAAGACCAGATCTTGAAGCCAGAATCAATAGTGGCAGACCCATTGCATTCACTGTAAGAGCTGATGATAAAGGAGATCTTTGGGGTGAACTTTTTCTGACAGCTGCACCATTATAAACTTAGATGAGATGCAAAGGATGGTTTTTGTTTGGGCCTTTTTTTTTTTTGCCTTACCTATCACTCCAAATTCTCCAGACTAGAATTCAAAAGAACCATAAGGTGTAAAGTGTGGGGAGCCGGCCTGACTGCTCAGGCCCCTTCTCGGCCCTGAGAGAGATCAAAAGGGTCTCTCTCTGTCCCGCCACCCCTGATTTATTAAAGTGCAAATTGGCCTTTCTCACCTCCCTCAAGGAAATTGCTGCAGCCACCATTTGCCCATTCTCCTGACTCTGACAAGATTATCAAGCTCCTGTGAATCTTTAACTGATTGTAAGACGCCAGTGCCATTCTCTGCTAGTCTTAAAGAGTTGAGATAAAATTCATGAGCTAAAACTAGTGTCTGCAGTTCTGCACGTATGCATGTCTTTGATCTAAAATCTGGTGAATCCTGTGAGCGTATATATGTATGTTACCCCTCAATAAAGTTGTCGGAATCAGTCACGAGCTGACTCCGTCCCTCTCAACCCCATCTTTCCTAGTCTTTCATTTTCTCAGGTGCTCTGGTGATTGCGTCCTCAACCTGTTCCTTAGCCGGCTGGCCTGGCAGTAAAGTATGCCAGAGAGATTATATACACAGATTTTCTGAGTAATGATCGTCTGTAACTCCAAGCTGTATGCATACCCTGCAGGAAAGCCCAGTTAAATGCTCAGAGGAGACTCCTCTGTACCTTCTCATAGAAAGAGGTCTTTCTACTAAGTGATAACTGAGGCTTAACCCCCTCTTCAAAGTGTCAAAACATTTTAAAGCAAGTTACTATAGGTGAAAGTCACTTCAAAATAGTCTGTGCACATCTCTGCTGATCTTAAACTTATTTAACTTTTTATTGATTCAACAACCCAATGCTGTACTGCAGGAGAGTTAAGATTCTTTGTCTGCTTTGCCTTTGTTTTCCCTCTTCTATTCTCAAGCTGTCAAATCTTCTAACATTTTCACTGTTTTCAACAGCTCCTCTTTCTTTTCTGAGTTGCTTATATTTAATCTTCTGGGGGATAAAAAACAACAACAAAAAAAGCAAATAACCAGACTTGCTAAAAAAGGATGTTTAATGAGATTTCATGAGCCTCAGCAGGAGCACCAGAGGGTTTGTGCCTTCATTCATTAAATTTCATCTACAAATATTTACTGGGCTTTCTTGTGATAATCCACAGGCTGTGACTTGTTCCAGGCAATAAATCGCATTGTTTGGGGGCTATAACTTTTTGAAAAAGCATATTACCATTTTCAGGCGCCTTTTCAAATGTCTGAGTTGATAGCTAACTTGTGAATGGTCAATACTTTGAACTTGTGACCGCCAGAGATTTGATTAATTACTGACCCTCTCTGCCTATATACACATGGATTTCTACATTTCCCAAAATGTCAACACACATAATCCTTTGTTTTGATCCTGCATTTGAAGTAAGCAAGGTCAAAACGTTTATCTGCTTCTTAGAACATGAGGAAAGGAGTCTCAATAAACTATGAATCATTTCAAAGCCTTTAAAATACCAAACTAGAATCGACTCTCCACTTAGGTGAAAGCCCATGCCCCAAGTCTTTATTATCCAAGCCTTGAAGAAGAGTTTTAGATCTCTTATTGCCATGCTTAAGATCTTATATCGGAAAGAGCACTGGCCCAAGAAACAGGAGACTTGGATTCTAGCCTGAAATCCACAAAGAATTTTTAAGCAAGCATCTCTGGGTCCCAGGTTTCTCTCTTTTCCTCTGTAAAGTGAGGCTAATCATATCTGCCTCATACAAGAAGTGATGACATATTTTTAGATACTATTATTAATCCAAGTACATTGCCAAGCCACTCGGCAGCTTTGGACCCAACCAAAGATGGAACTAGATCCTGTCCTCCGTGGTCGCAGGGTCCTGCCCGCCAGTTCACAGACCACCCTTCTTGCAGGTGAGAGGCCTCTGCACTAACGAAAGCCCCAGATAATAGAGGCACAGAGAAGTTATCTGTATGGACTGTCTCTCCGGCTCCACCATTCTCCCCATTCCTTCACCATGGCTGAGCAGGAGGAGAAATTCTGGGAAAGACTCCAGACATTCAGCAGAAGCCTCCCTGGGAACCCTAGTGTGTCTCTCTCGCTGGGGCCACTGGCTGGCCTGAGGTCGCACATGGGGAAGAGCACCAACTCCAACCAGACTCCTTGCAAGAATTTCAGTGGCATGTCCTAAGACGACCAGATGGGCACCTTCTCTTCCTGCGCAGGCTGAGGCCAGTCACCATCTCTCCGGATGTGGGGCCTCTCTCAGGAGTTCTAACAGCAAGCCCCTAGCCGTCCCTTCGTAAGGTAGGACCACATGCCATCACCTTTGTTTTATTTATTTATTTTTCATTTATTTATATTAGTTGGAGGCTAATTACTTTACAATATTGTAGTGGTTTTTGCCATACGTTGACATGAATCAGCCATGGATTTACATGTGTTCCCCATCCTGATCCCCACTCCCGCCTCCCTCCCCATCCCATCCCTCTGGGTCCTCCCAGTGCACCAGCCTGAGCACTTGTCTCATGCATCCAACCTGGACTGGCGATCTGTTTCACACTTGATAATATACATGTTTCAATGCTATTCTCTCAGATCATCCCACCCTCGCCTTCTCCCACAGAGTCCAAAAGTTTGTTCTATACATCTGTGTCTCTTTTTCTGTCTTGCATATAGGGCTATTGTTACCATCACCTTTGTTTTAAATCTGGAGATGTAGAAGAGATCAGAGGGCAGCTAAAGGACTGGAAAAGACAAACCTGAGCCTTCAGCTCTGGCACTTTCTTACTATGCGATTTTTCGTAAAATGTACGTCCCTTATCTCTAAAACGGGGGTAGCCACCTTTTGGAAAGATGTAAGGAACTAGCATAAGACACATCAGTGTGCAGGACCAAGCATATACTTGTAATTTACTATTCCCCTTCTTTCACCAACGTACCCAGCATATCCAGTGGAAATCACTCTGTTCCTGTAACAGGTGGTGATCAAAGAGCTCTTCAGGGCCAGTTCTTTCTGACAATCTCACCATACCAGGTTTCTAGAGAGGAAGATGAGAAACAGTCATTTTTTGTTTTCTTGGATTTGGGGGCATTGCTTCAGTAGCAAACACATTAGATGGCGTAGAATGCATAACTGACTGGTGTTCATCCTATTTCCTCCTGCCCTCTAAACTTCTGCCCTGGCTCCCTGGTTCCCGGGTGCCTGTCCTGCATCTGTCCTTCCCTGCCCTTGGTGGGAGTGGGAAGGGACCTGTGGAGCTGGTCAAAGCTGCTTCTCCCCAGCCCATCCACACAGCACACACACATGAGACTGGAGATGAGACCAAAGAGAAGAGATGGCCAGGGTGGCTCCCTCTCCACCCCCTTCCCATGTGAAGCCCTTAAAAAACCTTCTTGCTCAACTCAGTTCTGGTCTTCAGGATGCAGGACTTGTAGCCACCACCTGTTGAGGGCATTTTGCAGCTGCTCAGGCTATAACTAAGTATGCTGTTTTATAGACCCGAGATTGGACCTAAGAGCGCTCTGGGGATTCTCCTTTCTGAGTCAAGAGACCTTTCAGTGCCATTAGAATAACCACAGTGGTCACAATTTGAGCACTCACTGTGAGCCGGAGTATTGTGCTAAATATTTTATAGCCATTCCTGACGCTTAAGGAAACAAAGAGTAAGAGAGATGACGCAGCATTTATAAGGACTGCATCCAGAAAGTGGCAAAATCAGGCTCCACACTCAATTCTGGCCGATTCCAAAGTTGGTTTTCTAAACCACTGATCTAGGCTGGTTCTGCGGTGTTGCTCAGCCTCCGGCTTCTCCAGCTTAACAAAGTAGGAGCATCCATGACGACATAGAGGTTCTTGGTGATGTCCTACATCCCTTGCATCCAGACGCTGTTCCTGGTAGTGGGGTATGGTGACAGTGACATCAGCTGTCTGTGACAATTCACGTGTTAGTCAGAGGGCGATGATGCTAGTACTGCCTCCCTCCACCCTGACCGCCAATCTGCTGAGAGCCGTCCTGAAGCGACCAATGGGATCTTCTAAATAATGTCCCCACTGCAGGAAACCTGGCATATGTTAGTCCATGCTAACATGACCGTGTTAATCCCCTTTTCCCCTTTTCTATGTCCAAGGGGAGAATCACGCTAGTTTCTTGGAGAAAAGTTCATTGTCTGCCTATCATTATGCCAGTTAGGTTTCTGAGTTTGGGAGTTTTCTAATAAATGATACTGGTAAAATATCACAAAATTCATGGATAAAAGAAAATAGACAGATATGATGAATGGATAGATAAGTGAATACATGGATGGATAAATGAATGAATGAATGGATGGATAGATGTGATGAATGGGTAGATGGATAAATGAACGGATGGATAGATAGATAGATGATAGATGCATAAGATAGTCGTGAGGAGTTTAAATATTTTTTTCAGTGATTGGTGTAGTGAATGATGTTCTGTTTTAAAAAGAATTCTAGCAAAGAGCAAAAATGCTGAAAAGTTCAAGGAAAGCTTACTACAAATTTAGTATCTCTTTAAGAAGAAAGAAGTGTGTCTTACTTGTAGTTATTTTGTTGTTGCTGCTGTACTGTTGTCTTAATTTCCACATCCAACGCCACAGGGACTTAGAGATTCTCCACCCTCCATGTCTGGGTTCTGATGCACACTGTGATGCTAAAAAGTGTGACAACACATAGACATGATTTTGAGCAGCTGTTAGTGAGACGGGGAGGAGAGGCATGACCCATCTATACACTGCTCTCCTCGCTTGGGAAAAATCAAAACAGGAAGAGAATCTCAACCGTCACTAGTGACAAAGCTGAAAGAAATAGATAGGATGGGGATTTTTTTTTTTTTAATGCTCTTCTTTAACCTTTTTCATGGTTTCCAAACATACTCAGGCCACAACACAATGTGGCTGGTGTGGGAGGAGGTGGCCCTGCTCCACACGGTCACTGGGAACACAGGCTCCTTCCATCTTACAATTCTGTCCTCAGCACTGTCTTTCCAGGGGTGCTGCAGTGGGGCCAGAGTTTTGAGGGTCGCACATCAGGTTTTAGAGTCATGCCTGGAAGTGGTATCATCGCTTTGGGAAAAAACCTGGTCATGTCGGGCTAACCTCACTGCAGAAAGGGAATGGGAAATGATTTCCTGTGTGCCTAGGACACACTTGAAAGGTTCCATGAGTATATTTTATTGTCTCTACCACATACACTCTTTGGATTTCTTTTGTCCTCTACCCTGTCCTCTTCAACCTAGTAGTCAATAGAATGTTTTAACAATATAATAAGATTATGCCATCTCTGTGCTGAAAACTCCACAGAGGCTCTGTGATTGTTGCAGAATAAAAGCTAAGCTCATCACAATGATTTGCATGGTCCTACATGATTCCGCCCCTTATCTTGCTAACTTCAACTCTGACTGCTCACTCTAGCCATTCCAGGCTCCTTAGAGTCTCTTCCTTGGCTATGTAACTCTGCCTGAAAAGCTCTTAGCCAGATGACTATCTCTGACCTCTGTCGACCTTAAATTCACCTTTTCAGTGAAGTCTACCATGACCATCCTATATAAAATGTTACTTGTCTCTCTGTCCAATGCCTCTGTTTCTTTGCCTTCTTTCTTCCAGATCATTTACACCTTTTTTCTGGTGTTTAAGCTAGTGTTTTGATTATTGGCTGTGTCCTAGACAATAAGTACCCTGAGTTGGGAGCCATGTTGTATAAGATGATGAGTGGTGATACAGAAGACCGTACACATGTTTTGTTCTGCATCTTGCAGATATTTTTGACAGTCATGACCTCTGACATTACTCCAACACCTAGAATAGTGTTGGCAAGGTGGCAGGCACTCAATTCATTTGTTGCAGGAACGAATGAATGAGATAGAGAATTGTGTGACACAATGAAATGAATGGACTCAGGGAAAAGGCCCTAAGACTTGGTCTATGTTCAGAACAGTTTCAAGCCCCAGACCTTTGGCTGTGAGTTCTAGACCTCAGTAGATTATTTTTTTTTGCCTTGGCAGAGTTTCATTTTTTCCCTGGCAAAATGAGAACTTTCACCATATTTATTACCTCTACCTCTTAAGGTCACTATAAAATTGAAGAATATCGTATATGAAAGGGAATAATTCTAACAACAGCAGCACTCATTCACATTATTTATCTAGATCTATTGTTTGACTACTCTGTTTCTTGCACAGAAATTATGTGTTGTTCTGACCAAAGATTGTTTGGGATACCTGGGACAATCCCCCAGGGGCCTGCTGCCTGTCCACTGCTTGCCTGATTACCCCTGATAAGATCCAGGCTGCCCCTCGTTGGTCCCATAAGAGGCCGTATGGAGCAGGATTGAGGGCTCTCTCTGATACAGCCAAGGCAACCTGAGACACTCAGGATTAGAGCTACTGTCCTTGATCCCAGTGGGACCTTCTCTTAGAAAAGCTTTCTCCTCTCTGATAAGAGAACAAAGAATTCATAGCTTGTCTGGCATCTCTGTATTTTTCCCAATGCAGTCAGCTTGAACTGGTAGGCTGGATCTTGTCTGGACAGATGAAAAATAACAAACAGTAATCCTTAAGGCTCCCTTTTGGCTAAGATCCCTCCCCTTGTCTCCGTGTTCTGGTTCCAGTGAGTCCTAGGAGGTTGAAAGGTTCCTGGGGTTCATCCATTCTCTGTGAATCTATGTCCTCATGTAAAATCTGCTCGCCCAAGGGAAAACATACCTGCTTCAACTCTGCCCTGAAACTTGAATGCCAGGCCTTCCTTGGAGGACACCAGGGTCAAGGTGAGGAGTGTATGGCTACTTGCATGAGCAGATAAGAACTGCTTGTAACTGAAGAGCTAATGATTTTTCATAACAGCTTAAAATTGCATGAGTGTCTAAAAATACTTAAAGACTTGAAAAAATGTATTGTTTCAAACAAGGTTAATTTCCCAATATGGTTCTATTAACATGAACTGTTGTTTGATGTGGAAAAATTATTATCATGAAGGAGCCAATCTAAACCACATTCTGTCCCAGTATTCATCTATATTTTTTTATTTATAAACTTGAAATTAGAAATTTTCCTAAGCAGATTGCCACCCTCAACTTCCCACTTTTACGATGATTTCTGTTTAATGTTCTGTTCAACCCTACCAATTTGTCTTTGGATTTTTTTTTTTTTTTCTCTTGCAATCTGCCCCTATAAAGGAGTGTTTAGAAGTCCTCAGGGAAGTTTCAGAAAGTGTTTCTAGAAGCTATTTATAAACGTCCCAGAGTCTCATCTGTTGACTGGATAGGAAAGTTGGCATCTGGCCCCGCCGTGAGAGTCAGATAAACACAGGCAAGGTGGAAGGGGAACATGCCTCACCCCCATCAGGTTCTAGCCTGAAGATCCCTTCTAGTCCATCCAAAGCTCTGAGAACATCCGAAAAGGAAGACTCCCAAAGAAATAAATGTTCCCATCTGTGACCGCCTCATTCCTGGATCCTTCTTGGAATTCCTGCGCTTGCCCCTGAAAGCCCTGGAGGGTCACATGGGGAGCCACGAACAAACCAATTTCAGGGGGTTTCCTTGTTACCAGAATATCATCTGGGCAACAATAGATGATGTACTTAAGGACATGCCCCCTTTTCCTGTTATCTTCACCCCTCTGTTTTCCCAAATAGAACCGAGTGTGGGAACAACAGACAGAAGTCACTCCCTCCACTCCCTCTAGTTCTGCCCCTACCTCACAGATTCCCTCTGTCTCTCTCTGTGCTTCTGATCTCATATGCATTTATTACGACTTTTATGTACGGAGTTCCTACTGCAGGCCAGGCCCTGCACTGAGGAACTTGAAGGTACAGCGTCATTTAACCCCCACATGTCCTGTGGAGTAGGTTCTGTTCTTCTTACACATGACCAAGCTGAGGGTCAAAGAGCTGACTCATCTGAAGCTCTACAGCTGGAAGGATGCTGAGGTTGCCTTGTGATAATGTATGCTGCTTTTTTTCTCTCTCTTCTCCATGAACTTCCTTTATCAGCTACTGCATCAGTTCTCGGAGGACACTGAGGGGTCTGCCGTTTGTCACAGCAGCTGTGTAACCCTGAGCGATCCCTTCTTCCTCTCCAAATCCCAGTTTCCCTTTCTATAAAATAATATGATAGGTTAAGCTTTGTTCATGCTCCAACATCCTTGGACCCTAAAGATGCAAGTGATGGCAGCAAGAAACTTGCCAAATCCCCCAATGTGTAAACTCACATACCTGCTTTTACTAAATCTACTGAGAAGGTACCACCTGGCAATTCTATGTGGCTTAGAAAGAGGAGACATCTCAACCCCGCAGTCAAGAGAAATAAGGCCACTAAACATTTTTCTAATTTTTTGAAAAATTTAAAAAGATCAGTGGCTGTTCAATTATGATGTAGAGTAGAATTTGAGAGATTTTTAGTTCACATTCTGGTTCTGCCACTAGCTTATCATGTGATCTTGGGCAAGTCACCAAACTCTTTGAATCTGTTTCCCCATCTGTAAAAACAGAGGTCCTAATAACCATGCTTCCCTCCTAGGACTGTGGGGAGGAACTAACTAGCCCCATAGACAGGATTAACCTCTGACTAGCACATTGCAGCCAGTGCTTGCAAAGGCCGCAAATGGATATCCAATCTCCTCCAGTCCTTTCAGCTGTAGAGGGTTGAACTCTTAGGGGAGTAACTCTAAACAACAAAAACAGTCAGAAAAGGAAATGAGGTGATTAGCCTTCTCCCTCTTCAGTCTGACCATTAACGGAATTAAGCAAGAACCAAATTTTATCCCTTGCACTTGCTCTTCTGAGCCAGAAAGACCCAGGAAATAACGCCTATTGAAGACATTCATTTTGGTTCTTGGCCAGAAGTTTCAAATACTTATTTGATCTTAAGCTTCTTAGCTTTGGACTGAACATTATTTAAAAGTTCCAGTTAAATTTACTACTCTCTCTTCTCTTGAAGCAGATTTGTCTTTGGATAACCTTGAATAAGAATGGCAAACAAAGACCCTGTTTTATTTTCCAAAGCAGTGGCCCCTGGTGGGGTAGTGGTCTTGACTTTTATTTGAATCCGTGTCTCCAGGCACAGAGGGAACATGCGCCCAGAAATGTGCTTTCCCAGCATGCTTTGCTCCAGGGTCATGCTCTTTGGGGCATTAGTCATTCGTAACTCATAAGATCAAAACTAAGGCTAAATAAAAGCTAAAAATGGGTGATTTGTCACCCAGCAAGCACCAATAAAATGTAACCACATGGAAAAATGAATTAAGCCAAGCCCATCTTTTTCTTAAAGATAATTGCCTCTGATGTCTCACGAGTTACCATGTTTATTTCCCTGCAAATTCTTCCTGACCCAGATAGCCAAGCCCTGCCCTTCATCCCTCCTCTGTGAGTCTACTCACGCTTTCCTCACAGGAAAATGTTGCTGCGAGGGTCTTTGGAAAGAACTGTTTTCTCATTTGAGCAGGTGCTGCGACGCTGAGCCGATCAGGTTGGGCACCACCCACGTGAAGCTGCCCAGCCCCCAACAAGACCATCTCAGATGACTTCTGATACAACAGCAAGCTCAAGTTTGGTGTTGTGAGTGTAGAACTTGTGGATAAACTTCATCCTGTCCATCTTTTCAAAAGATGGAATGATCTCACCTTGCCCAACTGTTGGTCTTCACCACAGGAACAATGGTAAAGACTTCAACCAGGAGTCTTTTTAATCTTCTTTATTACTTCATAATAGGAATACAAATAAAAAGAACACAAAAATAAATTATTACCAAGTATTGTCAGATAACACTAATAATAAATTCATGTCTCTACTAGTAATAGCTCTGATATGCACACTGGTAAAATATTTTAACATTAGTAAAGTTAATAAGAATATATGAAACTGAACTAGACCCACAGAAACAGGAAGCAAACTTAATGGTTATCAATGGAGAAAGGGGGAAGGGTGAGGGATAAATTAGGAGTTTGGGATTAACATATACACACTACTATATATAAAATAGATAATCAACAAGGGCCTACTGTAAAGCACAGAGAACTATTCTCTGTATTTTGTAATAACCTATAAAGGAAAAGAATCTGTAAAGAATCCCCTGGCTGCACACCTGAGACTAACACAAGATTGTAAACCGGTTATACTTTCAGTAAAACAAAACACAAACGGCATGCCATATGTCAAAAACTCACCTGTGCCAAACTCTGCCACAGATTTCTCTTGCTCTACTTCTGGTAGCTGTGAGTGGACCGAATAATCTTCATTTTACATATTAAAAAAAAAAAAAAAAAAAAGCTAATGTCCCAAACGTTAAGTAACTTGCCTATGTCATATAGCTAATAAAACCCAGGGCTTGGGAGAATGCCCAAAGCTGTCTGGGAAGCCCATGCTTTAAACACTGTTTCTCTTCTCATCCCTGCCATCAGGTAGACCATCCAGTGGAGCAGAGTGGGGTTTGACCCTCTGTCTTCATGGAAGAATCATCATAAGGGAAGATTTGAGTTGAACTTACAGGTTCCATTTCTACTGGGTTTGACTGTTTACCCTCCACTCTCACCAACACACACCCAAATCACCCCATTGTGAACAGTCCTCTCTAGACATCATCTGAACCAAATAAATGATGGGACATTATTATACATATTTGGAAGATGGAAGGGCTTGGGATGCATGATTTTCTTCAATCTCACCCCTTTCTGTTTATCTAGTAATTAAAGGAAGGAAAGAAAGAAAGAGAGTGAAGAAGGAATGAGTAGCATTTATTTGTAAGTGTTGTTCAGTCACTCAGTTGTGTCTGACTCTTTGCGGCTGCATGAACTGCAGCACACCAGGCTTCCCTGCCCTTCACTATCTCCTAGAGTTCGCTCAGACTCATGTCCATTGAGTTGGTGATGCCATTCATTATTTGTATTAGTGGTTAACAAATACAAATTTATTTGTAATTGTGGTTAATATATATTGAGCTGCACTAATTAGTGAATGGCACATTCACTAATGTAAGTTATGTACTAATTTACATATGCACTCCACATGTGTAATTTCATTGACTCCTTCCAACAACCCTAATGCAAATGCAAAAAAAATAAATAGGAGAATGAAATCTGAGAATTCTTGCAATGATTTGTTGCACTTGCTGAAGCTTAGGCAACATATTAAGCCATAGCCTCGAAAGCCCTGAGGACAACAGAGAAGGCAACACAATAATGAGCAAGACCAGTTAGAAATCCAAAGAAGCACATTCTAGAGAGTCAGTAAAGAAACACTTACTACCCACAGCTTAATAAGTTCAATGCTGTTATTTTACAAATAGTGAATCTGGGGCACAGAGAAGAGAAATGGCTAGGCAATGTGTTATATAGTCGAGTGGAGAATAGAACCACTTCTCTTGATTCCCAACCCAATGTTCTCTATATTTCCCTCTTCTTGGGATGTATGGAATGGGATGTTGAACACATAAAATATTTATTCTTACAAGGAGCCTGCCAAAGCCAGCAGAGTTTGGTCAATAAAAGGCAGTTATGAGAGCTGCAGTGAGAATTACACTGGGGTGACAGGAAGTACATCAGATTCCCTGGAGAAGGAGTGAGATGCAGAAACTCCCCAAAACAGATGATGCAACATCAGAGATGCCCAGAACTCTGGGTGACCTCCCTAATGATTCTTGATCATAATAAATGTACTGCATATAATTTCAGATGTGCATGGGGGAGGTATGAAATCAACAGGAAGATTTAATGCCAGAAATTTCAGTGAGTTGAGTTTGAAAACAGTAAACTCTGAGGTGCATATCTGATAGTGCTGAGACCACTCTGTCATCTAGACCCATGACTCCAGACTACTACCCAGGGAATCTTACACTGCACATGTTTATTCATAGTATTCACAGTTTCACTGCTTTAGGCTTCCTTCCTCTGTGCATTCTTCACAAAGAATTCAACATGGTTTCATTAAAGTATAAATCAGATCTATGTAACTTGGCTTTTTGAGATTCTTCATCCATTGTACTTAGTATGAAATTGGAACACTTCATCATGGCTGTGATGGCCTGACCTGATGGCCTGACCACCTCACCAGTCCTCTACTTTCCTCCTTCTTCACTAGGCTCCAGCTACTATTTTTTTTCTTCCCAACACTCCAAATTCTTTCTCGCATTTTTTTTTATTTATCGTTCTCTCAATGTAGAATATCCTTCTAATTAACTCTTCCTAAGACTGACCCCTTTTGAAGGGGAAGGTGGGATGAATTTCTCAAGAGAGTCTCATTGACATATATGCACTATCACGTGTAAAATAGACAGTTAGTGGGAAAATGATGTGTAGCAGGTTCTGTGTAACACAGCTCAGTGCCCTGTGATGACCTAGAGAGGTGGGTTGGGAGGGGAAAGGAGGTTCGAGAGGAAGGGGACATATATATACATATAGCTCATTCACACTGTCATACAGCAGAAACTAACATGGCATTGTAAAGTGATTTGTTGTTGTTGTTCAGTCGCTAAATTGTGTCTGACTCTTTGTGACACATGCTCTGCAGCATTATCAGGCTCCTCTGTCTTCCACTATCTCCTGAAGTTTGCTCAAATTCACATTTAGTGAATCAGTGATGCTATCTAACCATCTCATCTTTCTTCTGCCTCCCACTTGTCCTTTTGCCTTTAACCTTTCCCAGCATCAGGGTCTTTTCCAATGAGTTGACTCTTTGCATCAGGTGGCCAAAGTATTGGAGCTTTGGTATCAGTCCTTCCAATATGTATATAGGCTTGATTTTCTTTAGGATTGACTGATTTGATCTCCTTGCCATCCAAGGTACTATTAAGAGTCTTCTCCAGCACCACAATTCAAAAGCATCATTTCTATGACACTCAGTTTTCTTTATGGTCCAACTCTCACATCCATACATGACTACTGGAAAAGTATTTTGCTCTAGATGTCATTAAAAACTCAGATTAAGTCCCCATATGTAAGAAATACTCTTTATCATTTCTCCTTCCCAAATGAAGACAGAGATTATGAAATGCACAATGTTAACAGAATGACAATAAAATGGAATTCATTTTCCAGGTGGCTCAGTGGTAAAAAATCTGCCTGCAATGCAAGATGAAGGTTCGATCCTTGTGTCAGGAGAATCCCCTGAAGAAGGAAATGGCAACCCACTTCAGTATTCTTACCTGGAAAATTTCATGGAAAAAAGAGCCTGGTGGCTACACTCCATGGGGTTTCAAAGAGCTGGACATAACTGAGGACACCACCCTTATGGCAGAAAGTGAAGAGGAACTAAAAAACCTCTTGATGAAAGTGAAAGAGGAGAGTGAAAAAGTTGGCTTAAAGCTCAACATTCAGAAAACTAAGATCATGGTATCTGGTCCCATCACTTCATGAGAAATAGACGGGGAAACAGTGGGAACAGCATCAGACTTTATTTTTTGGGGCTCCAAAATCACTGCAGATGAAATGAAAAGACGGTTACTTGTTGGAAGGAATGTTATGACCAACCTAGATAGTATATTAAAAAGCAGAGACATTTCTTTGCCAACAAAAGTCTGTCTAGTAAGGCTATGGTTTTTCCAGTGGTCATGTATGGATGTGAGAGTTGGACTGTGAAGAAAGCTGAGGGCTGAAAAATTGATGCTTTTGAACTGTGGTGTTGGAGAAGACTCTTGAGAATCCCTTGGACTGCAAAGAGATCCAACCAGTCCATCCTAAAGGAGATCAGTCCTGGGTGTTCATTGGAAGGACTGATGCTGAAGCTGAAGCTCCAATACTTTGGCCACCTGATGTGAAGAGCTGACTCACTGGAAAAGACCCTGATGTTGGGAAGGATTGGGGGCAGGAGAAGGGGACAACAAAGGACGAGATGGTTGGATGGCATCACCAACTCGATGGACATGAGTTAGTAAACTCTGGGAGTTGGTGATGGACAGGGAGGCCTGGCATGCTGCGATTCATGGGGTTACAAAGAGTCAGACACAACTGAGCAACTGAATTGAACTGAACTGAACTGAGGACAGTGCAAAGACTCACGGAAAAGAAATAGGTAAAATGATATGGGCTGAAATTGGAGCCTATTATACAGAGTGAAGTAAGTCAGAAAGAAAAACACCAGTACAGTCTATTAATGCATATATATGGAATTTAGAAAGATGGTAACAATGACCCTATATGCAAGACAACAAAAGAAACACAGAGATAAAGAACAGACTTTTGGACTCTGTGGGAGAAAGTGAGGGTGGGATCCTTTGTGAGAAAAGCATTGAAACATGTATATTACCGTATGTGAAATAGATCACCAGCCCAGGTTCGATGCATGAGACAGGGCGCTCAGGGCTGGTGCCCTGGGACGACCCTGAGGGATGGGATGGGGAGGGAGGTGGGAACGGGGTTCAGGATGGGGACACGTGTACACCCATGGCTGATTCATGCTAATGTATGGCAAAAACCACTACAATATTGTAAAGTAATTAGTCTCCAATTAAAATAAATAAATTAACTTAAAAATGATACGGGAGATTGTATGGGAGAAGTTAACTCCAAATACAGTTAGAGCCTGGGAGAGTGGGTAAAGATAGAAAGAGGAGGGTAATTTGCCTATTGGGCTGTGAGCTCTAACTGTAGTATTCGTTGTCCTATCTCCAGAATTGAGAAAGATGCATATTACAGGGGCTTGATGAATATATATTAAGTGAATAAGCAAATATATAAATGAGCTGTTGCAGTAACCATTTCTAAAATATATTAAAATATGCTTGTGCCCACTTGATGGAAAAATCAGTCCCCTGTTCTTGTCATATTTCATTTATAGTCATGGTCTACTTTCATTTTTATTAAAACAAGGAAGCACCCTCTTCTTCTGCGTGCACCCACTCAAATTCCAGGATTATTTTTTTTGGCAAGAAATCAGCATTGAAGGAGAAGCAGCACCCGTACTTCTGTGTCCTATCCTCAAAGAAGAAATGGAGCTAAAATCCTGGATAAGCAGAGACCTTCCAGTGCTCAGATCTGTCTGTGACAGAAATGACTAGACTCACATGGGGGGAGTAGCTATGAAGATGAAGAAAAGCTTTTACAACTCCTGTCCACATGATTAATTTTTAGCAGCTTTATTGAGTCTTAATTTACATGCCATAAAATTTATGAATTTCCAGTATGAAATTATCAGTGGTTTGTAGTAGATTGCAACTGTCCCGTGATACAATATTAGAGCATAACCATTACCGCAAGAATCTCTCTTGGGGTCACTGCAATCACCCAACCCTACTCCAACTTCAGACAACCATTAATCTGCATTCTATCTCTATAGATTTACCTTTCCTGGACATGTCATATAAATGGAATCATACAAGTCCACATAATTAATTTTTATGTCAAAATTATGTACCTATTTGTTATTTGGAGGAAGAATTTGAGCATATAACCCCCTTTTCTTTGGATGGTTAACTTATCCTTTTTGTGTTTCAGTTTCTTCATCTATAAAATGGGATTTGTAATGCTCCCATTCATGATTAGGGCATTTAGTGCAAAGTCTAGTAAATCGTGTAGCTGTTGTTAAATCACTAAGTAGTGTCTGACTCTTTGTGACCCCATGGACTGTAACATTCTAGGCTCCTCTGTCCTCCACTATCCCCCAGAGTATGCTCAGTTTCACGTCCATAGAGTTGGTGACGCTCTCTAACCATCTCATCCTCTGCTGTCCCCTTCCTCTTTTGCCCTCAATATTTCCCAGCATCAAGGTCTTTTCCAATGCGTTGGCTCATGGTAAATGATACTTGCTTAATAAATCATAACTATTGGCGCTGCTGCTGTTATTATTGCAATTTTCACCCCAGCACAGGTCACTGAGACCAGAAGAAAGACATCAAAATGGCACGTTAAAGGGAGAGGAATTGTTTCCATTCAGTTTTGAGCAAAAGGAAGCCTGTTTCTATTCCAAGACTTTCTGTTTCCATTTCTTCTTTGAGGATAGGATATGGATGGCTGCGAGAGGCCATCTCATTCACTGCTGATTTACTGCCAAAAAAAAAAATGATTCTGGAACTCAAGTAGATGTGAGTGGAGGGAGACGGTGTTTTTCTGTTTTACTAGAAATGAAAGGACCTTTAATATGAGATCCAAGTGACAAGGACAGGGGACTGGTATTTCGATTAAGCAGTCGTAGTAGTGTTTTCATGTCTGACTATGGCATATCCATTAACTTGAAGATTGAAAAAACTCACTTCTATGTTAGAACTCTAGTACAAATAAAGGCTTTTTTTTCCCTCTCTCTTTTTTTGAAGGAAATGATTTCTTCCTCCTTCAAGCTAAAGAAAAAATATACAAAATTTCTGATCTGGAGGCAAGTGACTAAGATTCTAGGACTGGCTCTTTCCCTAGAGCACCTGACTGGGTAAACCAGCTCTCGTCTCTGGGCCTCGGTTTACTTAGCTGTGAAAAAGGGAGAATTTGCTCCTGAGTCCAAGCTTGCTCTGCTCGCCACATGACAAGCCAACTGCTCAAGAGGATGGCAAACTAATGTCTCAAAATAGCCACCTTATTCGGATCTGGATAGCAGGTTCTTTTATGGATCAGAGATCAGGGGGAGGTGAGGAAATAAAAAGGCCATTAATCTTGAAACTATGCAAATATCTCCTAGAAAGGCAAGTGTCTGGCAGGGGATGTAATCATTTCTTCCTTCTTGCCATCTGCAAGTGAACAGGGTTTCCAACAAAGGCATTTTAATTTAACAGTCAGGCAGAGGGGAAGGAGTCTCTGAAGCAGGTCATTATGTAGGATTATAATAACAAAAGCAATGAAAAGCAAGCCAAAGAAACAGTTCCAAAATTGAACCAGAGTTGGATTTTGCCCGCGATGGTTTGACCTCGAAGCTCTTCTCTAAGGTAAACCTCTGTTTCTAAGGTGAAAGCATGGCTGATGGTAGGTGGAGAAGAGCACAAAGCCATGAACCGTGCTATAATATCATGCATCTCATGGATCAAAGGTTTGTGTTGTGTGTGTGTTCCTCATAAATCAAAAAACGTGTATAGTTTCTTTAGTTTAAAGCAGGGGCGAGTAATCTATTGCCTGTTCATGGGCCAGATCCAGCCCACTTCCTTTTTCAGTAAATAATGCTTTCTTGGAACACAGCCACTCTCTTTTGTTTACATATTGCCTATGTTTAAGCCTATTTACTGTCTGGTCCTTTACAGAAAAAAAAGAAAAGAAAAACAACACAACATTTTTTTTGCTGACCTTTGGTTTAAAGAATGGTTTTATGAACCATTCCAAATAAAAAGTTTAAGTAAGTACAGCATATAGTTGAGCAGTTTCAGAAAGCAAATGGCTAATATGTAACGGTTAATATGAGTTGGCTAAGGTCACAGAGCTGAAAGAGTAAGAAAAAAGATCCAGTAAATGATGGTGGTGATGATGGCACTCACTGACTATTCAAGGGAGCAAGGTAATTATCTAAATACCGTATACACCTGTGGCTGATTCATGTCAACATATGGCAAAAACCACCACAATATTGCAAAGTAATTAGCCTCCAATTAAAATAAATAAATTAATTTAAAAATAAAAATAAATACTGCATACTAATATATTTAGCTTTGTAACTGTCATTTTATAACCTCAACTTTATAAATAAGGAAAATAAGGCCTAGGAGTAGAAGAAACTTGCCCACAATCACACAGTTAGCAAATCATGACTTTTGGACTATATGGCCTGGTATAATTTTTCAGTTATGGATGGAGAGATGGCAATCTGGAGACGAAAAGGGGCTTGCACAAAATCCTTAATGACAAAGGAAAATGGACCCAGGCCTCCTGATGCCATGACCAGTATTCCTGCCAATACGGCATCTGCTAACCTGGCCAATCAATCCTCTAACTTACAGGAGATGTATGGACATATGTACTACCAATCTGTTACACCTATCAGGCTATTAGATCTAGGAAGTTAAGGATCACATCTTTGATTTCTTTTCCTAGAAACCTAGCGTTGTTGTTCAGTCACTCACTCATGTCTGATTCTTCATGACCCTGTGGACCACAGACCACCAGGCTTCCCTGTCCTTCACTATCTCCTGGAGTTTGCTCAGATTCATGTCCACTGAGTAGATGATGCTATCTAACCATCTCATCCACGGTCATCCTTCTGTGTAATAGCAAGAAGCAAACTGGTCAAATGAACATTGTACTCTAAGGGAAGGGATCAGAGTGCTCATTCTAGAAATCAAACCTATTTCAAAACAAATGTCCTCTTTCCAGATTCTATACTGATATTGCTGCATCTGCAGGCTCTTAGAAACACCTTACTATGAATACAAATGTCAAAGCTGGCTGTGTAATAAACACAGAAGCAAATGCTTTAGGCCTGAGTAACAGAGCTGTGACCAGGCGGGGCTTTGCTTTTGACACGCTCAACATGTGTTTTTAGGCAAGAGTCAGAGAGGAAATTGCCTCTGCTCAGTAACCTGTGAGTTACTATTTCCCGAAAAATCTAAGCTTTTCCCAATTCCTTTAACATGAATGAAAATACAAACTTAAGGCATAGTCATTTTTGCCCATGGAAAATGCCTGTGACTTTCTAGATGTATTCAGAAGTGGCAGGGTCTAGAAGGGTTCATTCAAGGTGGTAGGATTATTTTATACTGAATTGTCATTTCTTCAGACTTTTTCTAAAAGTGCTCGCCAAATGATCAAAATAGGATTAAATGTTATCTTCCCCAGGCCATGGAAATGGACCTACTCTTTCAGGTAGATGTGAATCTGGGCAAGCACCAGACTGACACTTCCCTGTAAGGTGGCAAAGAACTCTTTGTGACAAAATCCTTTGGGTCTTCTGCTAATTGTAATTTCTCTGATCCTTTGTTTTCTCAATGGTCAGAAGAAAATAGTGGTGGCTACCATTGACAAATATTAATAAAGGCAATTTTCCTTCATTACACTGAGCTGCTCATAGAGCCACTAACCTAGTGAGTTCTAAACATTTATGAGGATTGAAATACCCTAGGAGCTTATATATCTTCAGGTCCTGTCTCCAAACAGTTTCGTTAGATAGGTCAAAGATAAGACCCAGAAATCAACATTTTCAAGGGAGTTTCCAAGGTATTTTTAAACCGCATGGCCTAAAGACCATAATTGGATGTCTCTCTCCAATGGTTCTTTGCATTTCTTCAATGCAAATTTCAAGACTCTAGGTGATTTTGGGCCCCCAAACAGGTCAAACCCACATCCTACGTGTGCTCTTGCCCCTGGGATATCAAGCTGGGCTGAAACTCAAGGACATACTCAAAAGAGGGAAAATGACAAAGAGACAGGACCAGGGATCAAAGAGCTTTGCTTTGGCCAGAGTGGTTGTGAGTTAAGAGCATCCATTTGCATCTCAAATCTTAACTGGCTCTCAGGTGAGGTAATAGGGCCATTCCCCCTGCTACCACACCGTGTAGGACACCCCAGAGCACGCCCCACCACACCTCTGCGAGGACCGATGCTCAGTGTAGAGGACTGTGGTCATACTCCACAGGTTCTGTGCAATCGTTATTATGAGCAACTGGACTTGGTTGGATTCCTTTTCACTTGCTGAGGTAGCAGCTTTACTCCTGTTATCATTCAGGCTCACAGCAGCCTGATCTTATATGTACAATAAATTCTTATGGCACTGACAAAATGGTGCTAAGTTCTCTAAGACTGCTGGCACCATTTTTATATCTTGTTTGTTCTATAATGTGACAGTAGCAGAGTCATTTATTGACTTGACTTGAACTCAAGTCAGGGGACTATTTTACCATGTGCTCTATTACTTGAACTGTGTTCATGTTTCTTTTTGTCTCCCCACAACCAAGATTTCCCCTGTCTTAATAAAAATAAAATATTTGGAAGACCAATTTATGCTGAGTATCTCATCTATCTATCTATCTATATCTCAAGATCCAAGGTGAAGAGTTTGCTTATGGTTATTTCAACAGCTTGAAGCTACCAGTGCATACTGTCTACTAGGTTTCAGATGTGGATGCTTGAAGATATATGGGAAATAAAATTTTATTTTAATAATATTAATAGGTACTCTAATTTATTATCAAATGACTATGTTAAACAGTTTTCACACACTATGTGATTACATGTGACTAAGTCATATATCATTATTCTTATTAAGAACTGGAAATTAAGAAGCAACTGTCTGAGCTTTCCTGAGAGGACGGGACAGTGGTAAAGAATCTGCCTGCCAATGCAGTAGACACAGGTTCCATCCCTGGTCCAGGAAGATACTACCTGCGATGGAGTAACTAAGCCGGTACACCGCAGATATTGAACCTGTACTGAACAGCCCGGGAGCCACATCTACCCAGTCTGTTCTCTAGAGTCCTGGAGCCACAGCTCCAGGAGCCTCAGGCCTACAGTCTCTGTTCCACATTGAGAGAGCCCACCATAATGAGAAGCCCGCACATTGCAACTTAGAAAGTAGCCCCTCCTCACTGCAGCTTGAAAAAAAATCTCACAGCAATGAAGACCCAGCACAGTCACAAATGCTTAAATAAATAAGTTGTGTTTTTGTTTTTTGTTTTTAAGAAAAGAAACAACCATCATAGACTAAAAGTCAAAATTTGAACCAGGATCATCAGAGACCAGAGGCTGGGTGTTTCATCACCACTAATGTGCCCCTCTCGGAGTGGAGGAGTGTGCCATCAGAACCTGATGAGGAAGTCAAGCTCCAGATGAAACTGGCAGCAGATAGGACTGCTAACCCCCAGGATGTGCTGTGACAACCCACTGCCCAATCTGAACCTCAGAAGTTTATTCTGGTTTGTAGCCACCAACCTACCTACCCTGCCCCCAGCTCTAATATTATATAAATCTTTAACTCTAGGATCACCCTGTTGGAGAGACTTGATAGTACGCAGTCTTTCTGTGACCCTTTAGAAATGATGAAGTTATGTTATGGTTAATGAGCCCATCTATTTTTCAAACTGAGAAAGCATTGGAAACAAAAGAGGACCAGATTAATAAATACATTCTGACATTAGGCAAAAGCCATGATAGTAGTCTGAGGAGGCCTTACAAATAACTGAGAAAAGAAGAGAAGCGAATGAAAGGCAAAGGAGAAAAAGAAGGATATACCCATCTGAATGCAGAGTTCCAAAGAACAGCAAGGAGAGATTAGAAAGCTCTCCTAAGTCAAGAATGCAAAGAAATAGAGGAAAACAAAAGAAAGGGAAAGACTGGAGATCTCTTCAAGAAAATCAGAACTACCAAAGGAACATTTCATGCAAAAATGGTCACAGTAAAGGGCAGAAATGGTATGGACCTAACAGAAACAAAAGATATTAAGGAGAGGTGACAAGAATATACAGAATAACTATACAAAAAAGATCTTAAGGACCCAGACAACCACAATGGTGTGATCACTCACCTAGAGCCAGACATCTTGGACTGTGAAGTCATAGTGGACCTTAGAAAGCATCACTATAAACAAAGCTAGTGGAGATGATGGAATTTCAGTTGAGCTGTTTCAAACTCTAAAAGATGATGCTATTAAAGTGCTGCATTCAATATGAGAACAAATTTGGAGAACACAGCAGTGGCCACAAGACTGAAAAAAGTCAGTTTTCATTCCATTCCCAAAGAATGTTCAAACTACTGCACAATTGCACTCATTTCACATGCTAGCAAAGTAATGTTCAAAATTCTCCAAGTTAAGCTTCAACAGTATGTGAACTGAAAACTTCTAGATGTTCAAGCTGGATTTAGAAAAGGCAGAGGAACCAGAGATCAAGTTGCCAACATCCTTTGGATCATAGAAAAAAGCAAAAGAATTCCAGAAAAACATCTAGTTCTGCTTCACTGACTACACCAAAGCCTTTGACTGGGTGGATCACAACAAACTGTGGAAAATTCTTAAAGAGATGGGAATACCAGAACATCTTACCTGCCTCATGTAAAACCCATAGTTCAAGAAGCAACAGTTAGAACCATACATGGAACAATGGATTGGTTCCAAACTGGGAAAGGAGCATATCAAGGCTGTATATTGTCACCCTGCTTATTTAACTTCTATGCAGAGTACATTGTGCAAAATGTGGACTGGATAAAGCTCATGTTTGATTCCTGGAAGAAATATCAGTAACCTCAGATATGCAGATGACACCACCCTTATGATAGAAAGTGAAGAGGAACTAAATAGCCTCTTGATCGAGGTGAAAGAGGAAAGTGAAAAAACTGGCTTAAAACTCAACAAAAAACGAAGATCAAGCATCCAGTCCCATCACTTCATGGCAAATAGATGGAGAAACAATGGAAACAGTGACAGACTTTATTTTCTTGGGCTCCAAAGTCACTGCAGGTGATGACTGCAGCTATGAAATTAGGACACTTACTCCTTGGAAGAAAAGCTATGACCAACCTAGACAGTGTATTAAAAAGCAGACATTCCTTTTCTAACAAAGGTCTCTAGTCAAAGTTATGGTGTTTTCAGTAGCAATGTATGGATGTGAGAGTTGGACTATAAAGAAAGCTGAGGGCTGAAGAATTGATGTTTTTGAACTATGGTGTTGGAAAAGACTCTTGAGAGCCCCTTGGACAGCAAGGAGATCAAACCAGTCAATCCTAAGGAAAATCAACCCTGAATATTCATTGGAAGGACTGATGACGAAACTGAAGCTCCAATACTTTGACTACCTGATGTGAAGAGCCAACTCATTGGAAAAGACCCCGATCCTGGGAAAGAATGAAGGCAGGAGGAGAAGGGGATGACAGGCAATGAGATGGTTGGATGGCTTCATTGACTCAATGGACATGAATTTAAGCAAGCTCTGGGAGATGGTGAAGGACAGAGAAGCCTGGTGTGCTGCAGTCCCTGGGGTTGCAAAGAGTCAGATTTGATTAAGAGACTGAACGACAGCAACCTGATGGTCCCCAGCAAACCAAAAAGTGTGATCATCACAGCTGCGATGTGCTGATCTCTCTAAATTCACAGCTACTAGCTGAATGGGCTCCATAGTCTGAAAGATGAATGCCTCTGGAGAAAAGACGAGGATGTGATAGGGAAAAGAGCCACCTGGGATGGCCACAAGACTGAGATGAGAGGGGTGTGGAAAAGAGGCTTTGTAGTGAGAGGAGACACATGCAGAGGAGTATAAAAACATCCCGTACCCCTCCATTGTGTGTTAAAGTTGACCCTGGACCGCGGTGCCTCTATTCATAATAATGACATGCTCAGAACAAGATTGTGCAGGATTCCTGTAATTCTATCTCTATGCCTTGCTGCTCTGCTACCTTTCTCTTTGAACAAAGACTTTGAGGGGCCGCCGGATGTGTCAGCCAAGGGTAGGGCATATCCTTTCTCAGAAATAGAAGGTGACAGCTAATCCTACTCCCCAAAAGTCCCCCAAACCATGAGGCCACAGGGAACATGCCTCTACCAGACTGTGCAGCTGAGATGCCAGGAATTGGATCGTTAACTGTGGCTTATGAATTACTACACTGACCTTTCATATTCAAGGTGACAGCTCCCCCGCCCACCCTTTTTTGGACAAAATGTGAATTCTTAGGAGAAAGACACATATGCAGATGCCTTCTGCATCTTGCTCTTACTCCCAGGCAGCCTTTGGAGAATTAAGTACACATATTAAGAGAACAAAGTGGGCCAAACCTTATGAGGCCTTGGGAATTCAGTGGTGAATATTTGGCTTTTGCTTCAGTATATTACTATCTATTTACAGAAAACTTTCCATACTCAATGTTATATATCTGGGTCATTTAATCTTCATACCAACCCAATAAGCTAGGTTTTATTATCCCAGTTCCTAGCACCCCAGCACACCCATTGCAAGTAACAGAGTCAAGATCTCAGTGAACATTTATTTCCCTCTCTACTCACTCTTCCATTTGTACCTTCCAGTGGCTTCTCATTTTGCTCATAGGACAAACCAAGTTTCTTACTGTGACCTAAACAGTCCTATTGTCATTTGCCAAATTTATAGGCTTCCCCTCAATCTGGACACACATTTTGACTGTACTTCCTGATACCAAATTTTGGGTCAGTCCGAGTAATCAGTTTAGTCCAATGAGTTATGTGCAGAAATAATCTTTGTCACTTCCAGTCTGTATTATTCCATTACCAAGGTAACATCAGAGTTGGGAGGATCTCTTTTTTCCTTATGCCAAGGTTGCCAGCCATACTATAGACATTAGCTGTTTTCATCAGTCTGGCAGTGAAGAAGAGAGTGAGGTTGTGGGAGCAGAGAACTCTCTTGGCCAATGATGAGCATGGAACTTGTAGAAGAAGGCTTTGAAATCCAAGACTTGTTGATGACTCCATCATAACCTAGCCTCTCCTGATTAATACACATGCTTTATCTTATTTTTGCTTAATGTGCCATGATTCACCATATAGTTGAAATACTTTTCAAGCTATTTTCTGTCACCCACACTAAAATGCTAGCTCTGTGAGGGTAAGGAGTGTTGCCATTTTTGTTCCCTAATGTATTTCCCATGCCAAGACCGGTGCGTGACTCATTGTCGGAACTCAATAGATCTTTGTCGAATGACTGTAGGAAAAAAGGTATCTCATGGCACCTGTGAGGAGTGGGATAGAGCTAAGACGAGGGTGCTATTAAAACACAGAGGAGGCTGATCCTAAAGGAGGCTGGATTTCTGTCCTCCCCGTTTGACTTCAATGACTGGTGGGCACTTGCAAGCATTGTGGAAATCAGTATGGCTATTGAGCTGTTACAATAAAGAGATTCCACTGTGGTTTTTCATAAGCAACTGGCTCACCATACACACATGCTTTAATAATCACTCCATCTCCTAGTGATGAGAACTTCATCCATCACCCTGGAGGTCTCAGCCATGCTTTAGTCATGCCCAGTGACTCAGCACTACTCAGCTCTCACTAATGGCATTCCTCTCCACCTTTCTCTGTGTTCATTCTTCTCCTTTCTCCCGACCATGCGCATATTCAGGTGTGCCTTGGACATTTAGCCCCAAAAGGCTCATGCCCCCTTTCAGGACAAAGCAGCTCTTTTGTTCCCATGTCACTGGAGGCATTTCTCCCAGACTTCGACCTCAGGAAACGTTATAGACAGACAGGTATATCTCTCAAAAGATACCAAAGGAGATATGCCCTTCTCACCAAAATATTTTACATGTTGGAAATAATGCTGGCTTCTCTTTATCCCTGTATGAGCGTGCTTCTAATGGATGTCCATTCATTGCTCTTCTGACATCCAAATTGCAAAACTCCAAATCAAAACTCATCTCTTCCTCTTCTTGAATTCCCTCACTATTTTGGAGTTGATTTCCAGGTACCCAAGCTTCCTTTTTTACCCTATGTGATACCTTTACTTAACACAAGAAGTCAAAGGACATCATGCTGTTGTTACCCCAGAAAAAGAGAACCAGTAGAAAAGACAGATAGGTGATAGCTAGATTGATAGATGATAGATAAATGAAGTTGGCTTACGTGATCGTGAGTGCTAGTGAAGCTGCAATTTGTAGGGCAGGATGCTGCTGCTGCTGCTGCTGCTAAGTCGCTTCAGTCATGTCTGACTCTCTGCAATTCCATAGACGGCAGCCCACTAGGCTCCCCCATCCCTGGGATTCTCCAGGCAAGAACACTGGAGTGGGTTGCCATTTCCTTCTCCAATGCATGAAAGTGAAAAGTGAAAGTGAAGTCGTTCAGTTGTGTCTGACTCTTCGTGACCCCATGGACTGCAGCCCACCAGGCTCCTCTGTCCTTGGAATTTTCCAGGCAAGAGTACTGGAGTGGGATGCCATTGCCTTCTGCAGGATAGCAGTATGGAAATTCAAGTAAGACACTGAAGTCTTACGTCCAAAATCTATGGAGAGGCTAGCCTGTTGGAAACTCAGGCTGGATTTTTATGTTAGTCTTGAGGAAGAATTCTTTTTTCTCAAGCAAACCTTAGTTTTGCTCTTATGGTCTTCAACTGAATGTGATAGTTCATCAACGGTGATCTCCTTTATTTAAAATCCCTGATTGTACATGTTCACCACATCTAAAAAATACCTTCAACCAACATCTAAACTTGTTTGAGCAAGCAACTGGGCACCATAGCCTGGCTAAAAATTGACACATAAAATTAACCATCTCACCCTTAGCATCCATTAACCCATAGAAGATATCATTTATCCATCACTACACTTTCCCAGATAAATTCAGACAAGGTTTTGTGATTCCTCTCATCTCAGCATTGTTGCCAGCTAGTACCAATGGACCAACTCTGGAAAGTGAGTTGAAAGGCATCTCTAACTTGTACTTAAAATAAAATGTTTTATTCTGTCTTGGGGTAAAGAAGAATAACAATGTTTTGATAGTTTCAGGTGAACGGTGAAGGGACTCAGCCATATATATATATATGTGTGTGTGCGTGTGTGTGTGTGTGTGTGTGTGTATCCATTCTCCCCCAAACTCCCCACCCATCCAAGCTGCCACAAAGCAGTGAGCACAGTTCCATGTGCTATACAATAGGACCGTGTTGGTTATCCATTTAAAATATAGCAGTGTGTACATGTCCATCTCAAACTCACTAACGATTGCCCCTCATCCTTCCCCTTCCATCTTATACTTTAAAAAGCAGTTCTAATCATTTTTCTCTGCTACTTCATAGTTCTCCACTGCCTAAGATTCCTTATGCAAAACATGTTCACAACATATTAATCTGACAACATATTCTGTGGAAAAAAAAAGATTTTGTGATCAAAAGGTTTATTATAACTGACATATTATGACTTTTTCCAAAAATCTAGAGAACTCCCACAGGAAACAAACCAATTAAAATTTTACAATTTTATTAACTCGGTTTTTCCAAAATCTGTCTGACCACACAAATCAGTCTTTACATGATAGTCATTAACACCAAGGAAAAGACACTTTGGGAAATGCATGTCACTCAAGGCCCTTCCATATTTGATATCTTTCCAAACCAAATATCTTTTGAATTTTTGTTCCTCTAACATCCTCTGCATTAACATCCTGCTTGTCTCTCAATTTGTTCAATTAAAACTATTTCACAATACATGTGTCAACATCTTTTGTAGAAAAAAGTAATGCTATGTGTTCAGTGAAACTTTTTCTGTCAAAGGCACAGAGAAAACAACATATCTCCTGGGCTCCTTTGCAGTTACACTTAGGGTTAGAGCTAGGGCCCTGTTACTAGGTTTGTTCCCTGGGATTTGAGTGAAATAGATTAAGCCATGTTTAGCTATGTCTTCTTGCTCAACCTTTCATTGACATTCCACTCTCTCTCACTTCCTTGATCACATGGGCAGAAACATAGGACTGTCAAAGGATAGAGCCACATGATGCAAGATGCCTGTATCCTTAGGAGAGAATCAGGTTGAACCTCAACGGAGAATGAGGAAGGTATTCTTATTATGTTAAACAACTGATATTTGGGGGTCTTATGTCACAGAAGTTAGTGTTAATTATCCTTACTCTTGTACTCTCCAGTAAAGCCTAATCTAATTCCCTGACTGGAATAGACTTTTTCTTATTCAGACTCCCATAATATCAATTCTTTGGCCCACTGGTGATAGACATCATAGTCTAACTCTCAATAGAATGATTTATGTTGTTATTATACTTCTATTTCTAGACTTTGAGCTTCTTGAGGGCATGATCCATATCCATTTCATCTCTGTATCCCTCCACTTCGCTTTGGAGAGTGAATCTTATACGGTAGTCATAAAGGATTGTTGGATAAAAGATGACATGAAAGTCATTCACATTCCAACAGGAAGTGTCATCATGGGGAGACAAAACAGTGAGCTTTAAGGGGATTTAAGACCTAAAGCATTTGGCAGGGACTTTCTATTGCCAGCTTTGCTTATGCTGGTCAAATTGACTCATCCTCATCCCTACATACGTCTTTGGTACTTGTTCATGTAGAAAGCCAGACCGAAGACTTGAAAACACTCTGATTTTGGAAGTAGAGAGGACTTGTCTGAATCCCAATTCTCTCACTTGTTTTTCTGAATTTAGACCAATGACTTTATATTCTAAACCTCAGTTTCTTTGTTTCTACATCTGGCAATCATCTCTATTTCATGGGACTGCAAGGTGGATTAAGAGAAACCTTGAATATAAAGGACACGATGGAGGGCCCCGCACATGAGGACATGGCTACAAATGGCAGCTCGCTCCGCCTGGGCTGTTGCCACTGACATGTCAGCAGGCACCATCCTGGCTTGGGAAGCATGCCAGAGCCCTAAAGGCAATTAGTTGGCTTTTAAGGCAGAGTTGATTAAATATGATTTTGCAGCTCCTGCTGAGAGACACGCTGCAAGGAAACAGCTGTGTTGTTTTATGGGGGGAATCAAGGATTGAGTGTCATATGAAGTCCTCTTAAAAGGAATTTGAAATGAGTTTTGATGCTACTGAGCAATCTGTTTAGTAAATGAGGTCCTCTCTCAAAAATCTGTGTCTTGTTGGTGAGGTCGGAACAAAAAGTTAGCGACAGTTTTCTTTCTTCATTGGTTCTGACAGATTTAAACATACATCTATCAGTGTTCATCCCAGCTTCAGGTTGAGCTAATCCAACCCTGATGCAGCTCTCTTTCTCAGTGGAAAAATGAGCAATTAGAGCAAAAAGGAGCCTAATCTTTTACATAAACATGTTAGAAACGGGAATCCCTGGGTGGAAATTTACAATGGGGAAGTAACACTGTGTATCTGTCATCCTCATTGTTCTTCCTTTAGGAATGGTTACAAAGAATGAAAGGTTGATGAGGTGAAAACACAACAGTTTGGGATCTGTGTTTGTTTATGTGTGTTTTTGTTTTTTTCTCTAGAAATGTCAGTGAAATGTGGCAAACAGTATACTTAGGAGATCTGGACTCAAGTCCTGGCTTGTCCACTGTGTCATCCTGAAGTTGATCTTTTCCCCTCTCTGGGCTTCAGTTTCCCCAACATAAAATGGGGCACATGGGGCAACCTTGAAGCCCTCACTGCCTTCCACCAAGTTTAATGTCTCAGGATTTCTTTTCATGATTCCCTGGGCTTGTGGGAAGAAATTAAATGGTTACCTATGAGGCATTACCTAGAGGATTAGTTTTTAAAGGGGCATTTAGCCTGCAAGAAAAATAATGAGAATGCTCAGTTCTCCAATTAACAGATAACTGCTGGACTTCCCTGACCGTCAATTGGTTGCTTACAATGCAGGGAGCACTGGTTCAATGCCAGGTCAGGGAACTAAGATCCTGCATGCCTCATGGAGAGGGCAAAAAAAAAAAAGATAACCGTCAAAGGTGAAATAGCCAAATGGACCCAGAAAATGATGGATTTGGGTTTATTGAAATTTCCTGAGCCCATCAGTTATTTTTCATAGTTGGCTCTATATGCATAGTCCATGGCAGGAAGGATTCTAAACCAAACCCCACAGATCCTGTCCCCTCCGATGAGTATGAGCCAAAATTACTGAGCCCTCACGATTTGCAGCACTCTGCTAAGTGATCTGTAAACTATATTTTATTTTTCCTCAACACCACAAAGAGGAGGTAGAGATAATTGTTCTCATTTTACTAATTCAAGACAGGAAGTCAATTGCCCAAGGTCATGGAATCAGGGACAGCTCCTGAATGCAAAGCCAGCTCCTTCAAGTGCTCTCACAGAATAAGTCTTCTCTTTTGTTACACCTCCTGATGTCCTTCAGGTATTCCTTTCACAAATACTTACCAAAGGACTGCAACGAAACAGGTTCTAGGGGTTGATTCTGTGGTCAGACTAAAAGGGCTTCTGTTCTTAGGGAACTTGTATTCTAGTTAGGAGGGGTCAGAACATAAACACGATCATAAACAGAAATATAAGGAAAAAGCATATACCAGTAAATAATATATAGACAGTAAACTTAAAGTGGCTTCCCAGGTGGCACAGTTGATAAGAATCTGTCTGCCAGTGCAGGAGACATAAGAGATGTGAGTTTGATCCCTGGGTTAGAAAGATGCCCTGGAGAAGGAAATGGTAACTTACTCCAGTATTCTTGCCTGGGAAATCCCATTGACAGAGGAGGCTGGTGGGTTATAGTCCATGGGGTCACAGAGTTGGCCATGACTGAGCAACTGAGCATATACACAAGCTCAGAGTAACTATAAAGAGAGAGTGTGTGCCTGCTATATTTTGAGTGGTTTGAAGCTTCTGTCTCTGAAGATGTGAGGAAATAGGACACTTCTTCATAACACATATTAGGAAAAAAAACTCAAAATATATAAAATATCTAAAGGTAAGAGCTGGAATCATAAAAATCCTCAAAAATAATATAGGCAGAACACTCTTTGATACAAATTGCAGTGATTTTTTTAAAATTGTCTTTGAAGTGAAACTGAGTCCCTCTGAAACTGAGTTCCTTTACAGTGTTTATAATTAAATCTCTCTACCCAAAACTTTATTCCTTTTCTTGTCCCCTCAGACCTCAATCCTGTGCTAACTGAACACTTATCAACCACAATCAGATGACTAAGGTTGTTGTTGTCAATATCATCATTAATGTTCAAACTCAGGTTGTTTCTCCAGGGCAAGATGCGCTCACAGACCCCCCTATGGACCACTTGGCCGGAGAATCCTAAACCAGAGACACCCTGACTTCCAAAACTAGGATGAAGTAATAGCAAAAAAAAAAAAAAGTCGTAAGATGATAATTAAGTCCCGCTTCTTTGTTTTTCCCCTTCAAAAAAAAAAAAAAACCTCAACTCACAGACTGGTTGAGGGGCATCTGAAGCTTGTCTCATACTCCCTTGCTGGGTGCCCAGCAATAAATCCTTATTTTCCTGTAAACTCCTGCTGTCACAATTGGCCTTTCTGTGCCGCAGGGAAATAAGCTCTTTATTTGGTTAAAGAAACCAGATCTCCAAAATTCCCTCTCCTCCTCCCAAGCATGCATAAAGATGCTTGTGAATCTCATATTGCTTTTGCACTATTCAGTTTTTCATGGACATGATGACCTCAGCCTGGAGGGTGATCTGACTGAAGGGCAAATACACAGCGCTGGATTTCTCCAAAGGACCTGAGATCCTCCTACTACTTAAGGGACTCCAAGAATGTGCTTCATGATGCACAAGATAACAATGGCAAGCTTTCTAAAGTAGTGAGCTGCCTAGCACCAGAGGTATACAAATAGAGGCTGAATGGTCCTTGGTCAGGGGTATTGTATAATGTGTATAATTACACACCAACTAGGGCCTTGGTCTAAGATCGCCTGGGCATTAAAATCCAACCTTCTGAAAGAAATATACAATCAGAGTCTCCTCTGCCTTTCTGAGCTTAGAGAGGTGGGAAGTTGCCTTCAGTGAAACCCCTCCCCACTTCCCAGTGTACAGTCCATATGTCTGTTACTCTTGTAGGGGAACAAACCTTTTTTCTAGTAGTCCTGTACAGATGTGAGAGTTGGACCATAAAGAAGGTTGAACACTGAAGAACTGACGCATTTGAATTGTGGTGCTGGAGAAGACTCTTGAGAGTCCCTTGGACTGCAAGGAGATCAAATCAGTCAGTCCTAAAGAAAATCAACCCTGAACATTCATTGGAAGGATTGATCTTGAAGCTGAAGCTCCAATACTTTGGCCACCTGATGTGAAGAGCCGACTCACTGGAAAAGACTCTGATGCTGGGGAAGAGGGCAGGAGGAAAAGAGGGCAAAGGAAAAGAGGAAAGAGATGTTTGAATGGCATCACCAACTCAATGGACGTGAGTTTGGGCAAACTCCAGGAGAGAGGGAAGGACAGGGAAGCCTGGCATGCTGCAGTTTCTGGGCTGATAAAGAGTCAGATGTGACTTAATTACTGAATAACAATGGCATGATGGTGAGAAACGGAATATTTCCTGCCCTATCAGTAAACAAGGATATCACAGTCATCAGTAATTCCAGCCCTCCAACATGAGCCAGTGAGCCCTGAGGACACTTCGGAAGGAAAAGAATACCTGCCCTCTGCTGCGGCTGCTAAGTCGCTTCAGTCGTGTCCAACTCTTAGCGACCCCATGGACTGCAGCCCACCAGGCTCCTCCGTCCATGGGATTTTCCAGGCAAGAGGACTGGAGTGGGGTGCCATTTCCTGCCCTCTAGTACTCATCAGACTGCAGTCACCTTCCAGTGTGATCCCTGAGGAAACCCAAGATGTGAAAACACAGGATCCTGGCCTCAGTCAGATAGGTAAGGCGCATACTGATAGCTTATGGTGAACAGTGCTAGATTTGTGATCTCCGAAGAAGATTTAGCTTCAGGACCAGGGACTAGGCTTGATCAGCCAAGATCTTTTGTATTACAGAGTTTAATTAAGGTATGAAAAGAGACAGAAAAAGCTTCTGACATAGACATCAGAAGGAGGGTGCCCCCTTACTAGTCTTAGCAAGGAAGCCATATACTTTTTAACTGGTTATTACACTAAATCAAAAGAATGTCTCAATGTTTGTAAAGATCTTACTAGACCAACTCCTACAATTTACATTTTAAGATGACAGGATTAGAACTAACAATGGAAAGATCTTACAAGACCCACTCCCATAATACACATTTTAAGATAATAGGATAAAGTTTCTGTATGCAGATCAGGAAGCAACAGTCAGAACTGGACATGGAAAAACAGACTGGTTCCAAATAGGGGAAGGAGTATGACAAGGTGTATTGTCACCCTGCTTGTTTAACTTATATGCAGAGTACATCATGTGAAATGCCAGGCTGGATGAAGCACAAACTGGAATCAAGGTTGCCAGGAGATATCAATAACCTCAGATACGCAAATGACACCACCCTTATGGCAGAAAGTGAAGAAGAACTAAAGAGCCTCTTGATGAAAGTGAAAGAGGAGAGTGAAAAAGTTGGCTTAAAACTCAGCATTCAGAAAATGAAGATCATGGCATCTGGTCCTGTCACTTCATGGCAAATAGATGGGGAAACAATGGAAATAGTGAGAGACTTTATTTTGGGGGGCTCCAAAATCACTGCAGATAGTGACTGCAGCCATGAAATTAAAAGACACTTGCTCCTTGGAAGGAAAGTTATGATCAAGCTAGACAGCATGTTAAAAAGCAGAGATATTACTTTGCCAACAACGGTCCATCTAGTCAAAGCTATGGTTTTTCCAGTAGTCATGTATGGATGTGAGAGTTGAACTATAAAAAAGCCAAGCTCCAAAGAATTGATGCTATTGAACTGTGGAGTTGGATAAAACTCTTGAGAGTCCCTTGAACTGCAAGGAGAGCCAACCAGTCAATCCTAAAGGAAATCAGTCCTGAATATTCATTGGAAGGACTGATGCAGAAGCTGAAGCTCCAATCCTTTGGCCACCTGATGCAAAGAACAGCCTCCCTGGAAAGCCCCTGATGTTGGGAAAGACTGAAGGCAGGAGGAGAAGGGGACAACAGGGGATGAGATGGTTGGATGGCATCACCGCCTCAGTGGACATGAGTTTGAGCAAACTTTGAGAGCTGATGACGGACAGGGAAGCCTGGCATGCTGCAGTTCATGGGGTCGCAAAGAGTCAGCCATGACTGAGAGAGGGAACGGACAGAAGGATCTCAGGAAGGAGAAACTGTCCTCAAGCAGCATACACTGTTATTATATAATCCTTAGTACAGAGTTTAAGCTGAGTTGTTTTGTTGTGTAATCATCAGCTCCAGGCTTAAAGAAAGAAAGAAAGAAAGTTTCATGTGACTAAGAGTAAGGAATGTAGAAAGAAAAGTTTGTCCTTTTCTCCTCCTTAAGAACTCCGGACCCCATCTCCTCTTTGAGGGCCCCAAACCCCTGTCTCCTCCTTGGGCACCTCAGACTTCCTAACAGCCTACCAAGAAACTGACTCTCATTATCATCGGAATGATTTCAGTCAGCCCAGTCCCTTGCATCTTCCCTTATATAGAAAAGTGCTAAATCCCTTAACTGGAGATATCTCATTTTCTCTCATTAACAATATATTTTTGTTTATGTTCAGACTACATAGTTTTGCAGCAAAACGTCTGTATGACCTACATCCCCCTTTGCCTCCTTGGAGCATTTCTCTCAGGGTTACTTGGGATACTGTCTCCTGGACTTGAAGTACTAAAAATTCCCACCAAATAAAACATAGCTCTCAACTTTTAGGTTGTGCTTTTTTTTTTTTTTAATTTCTGAGAGTTAATTCAGGCTCATTATTTTTAAGAAACAAAAGTCATTCTTTTTACCTCCCCTTCACTGCCTAAAGAATGTAGATAAGGGTCCTGTCCCAAGAAGGGAGCTACCACCCTGGATTATTGTAGTGTGAACTAGGCATGGAGACCTGAAGAAGTCCAACAAAGTCCATTTGTTAAAATTCCTCTCTAAGTCCCCTGGCCCCTGCGGAAATCCGGCTAACGTTTGTTTACCAAATTTTGCTTTTTCATCTCCGTGTGAATTACCTTCCTCCCTTTTGAAGACCCAAACCACTATCCCCGACATCCTCTTTTATCTTTAGCCAAAGATGAAGATGGTATTTAAGGTGAGGGTTTAAGACATTTGGTGAGTTCACTCAGTTCTTCTGGATCTCTGCTGCACATACATGGGATTAAACGTCTGTGTGGTTTTCTGTTGTTAATCTTGTCTCAGGGCAATTGAATTCTTAGGCCAGCCAGAAGAATCTAAAAGGGCAGGGATGAATTTCTCCCTCTCCGATCCCTGAAAATTGTTGTTTCTCTCATTCGAGGCCCAAACGGCTTTAGTAAGAGAGAAACTGTGATCTCTGGAAGGAGATAACTTATCAATGACAAATATCAGAGCTGCTGGCTCCTATTCTATGCTTTTCTGACATAATTTAAAGGGAGCAAGGAAGAGTTTCTGGGACAGTGAAATGGACAGGAGGGAGTGCGAGGTCCAGACTGGAATCTAAGGATAGAAACTGAGAGGCTGGAAGTTGCAAAAATTCAGACTCTTTCATGATTTGCCCAAGACCATCCTCCTACTTCTAAAAATATCTCTAAACTAGAGGAAATGTTTTCAGATATAAATTACAATCTGGAAAAAAAGTGAAGTCAGGGGAGAAGAAGATCTCTCCTTGTAGACATTCCTGCCCATTCTAAAGAAGGACTTTGTACTCACAGTCTAAAAGGGAGGAAAAAGCCAGCAGTTTTCCCACATATCAAGGAAAGGGTCTGGGTTTAGATTCAGACATGCGGTTCAGGACCAGATTAAAAAACTACATTTCTTTTATCTGTGTCAGTTCACCAATGTCAGTCTGTATGAGGTTATTACAATAAAAGTTGAAATAAATTAACCAGAGCTTAGGGAGAAGGAGCTATTTCAGTCAATCTAAAGGGCTGAGAAAAAGCAGGAACCTCAGTAAAAGTTCCAATTCTTTGCTGAGGATGGTACTCAATGGAAACTAAGAGTGTCAAGCTGAGAGTTGTAGGTTTTGTTTGTACGCCATTTCCGCCTAAAGGATCAGTTTAAAGTTAGCAGCAGGACGGCATGAACCAGATATACACTCGGGGATGCTAAAGAGAGCATCACATTGTGACCAAGACAAGCAAAAGAGATGTGCATTCCAAGCTGCTTATTTTCTGAGCCATTCTCATCATCCATGAGTGTAAATTAACAGTTCAAATTCAATTTTTATGGTTTGAATGAGACAATATTGATGCAGGGAGCTCAAACCAGGGGCTCCGTGACAACCTAAAGAGGTGGGATGGGGTGGGAGGCAGGAGGGAGATTCAAAAGAGAGGAGACATGTGTATATCTATGGTTGATTTATGTTGATGTGTGGCAGAGACAAACATAATATTGTAAAGCAATAATCCTCTAATTAAAAATAAATAAATTTAAAGAGAACAAGATGGTGGGGGAGTAGGTGGATGTGGAGTACATCTCTCTCCATGGATACATCAGGAATGTACCTTCAGACACAGAAGTGCATGCGGAACACCAGCTGAGAGCAGGTAGGAGTACCTGAGCAGTGGAAAAGAATATACAGAACCGTGCAAAACTTAGTAGGATGAAGAAACTAGGGGGAAAAACAGGAGTGTTAGTAGAACTAGACTTGTCCTCGGTGGGTGGGGAAACAAGCAGGGGTCCAATCGCCACATCAGGGCAATTGTCTGAGTTAGAGGAGAAACATTTAAGGCTGAGAGTCAAACAGCTGACCTGTGGCAGCCTAAATGGGAGAACCACACAGTCCTGCAGCCATACATACCCTGGACAGGAATGCTGGTCCCCTGGAGGGTGCAGTGGCTGGGAGCTGGAGTTTAGGGACTATGGAGCAGTCCCAGGGTGAGGGCTGCTGTTGACTGCTGAGAGATGGATCAAGGGGATGTGAGGGAGGAGATTGTAGTGGGAAATGTCGGTGGAGGAAAGCCAGGCAGCCATGAAAGAGGGAGGTACTGCTGAGTCATGCGTAGTGGGGAGAGCCATCATCATAGCCTCTCTCTCCCCACACTCCAGCATTGGCAGCTCAACATTAGAAAGGCTGGCACATCAAATGCCTGCAAAACTGAACTACCATGGACCCCACCCAGGGTACCCCTTTAAGTGACTGGTGCACCGATCTACAGAGTAGAACCCCAGCTAGGGGGGCCCTCCATGTGCCTGATGCTCGGAACAACAGAGAATGACCCCAGGCAAGGGAACCCTCTAAGTGCCGGCGGAGCTTTGGAGAAAGACTGGCCAAACAGGCCTTCTGATAGCTTGAAAAAAGACTGTGATAGGACCATAACTCCTGCAGCGGAGGGTGTCCCTGCATACTTGGAGCCGCCAGGGTCCCCGTAAGCCAAGAAACTATGCCACCTTCACACTCAACTCTCACGGGGGCAGAGCTGCCACAGGGGAAAAAAGTTTGCGTCTATGTGCACAGGGTCACTTCTGTCACATCCGACTCTTTGAGACCCTGCAGACTGTGGCCTGCCAGGCTTCTCTGTCAGGGAGGGGGGTTCTCCAGACAAGCATACTGGAGCGTATTGGCCAATACTGGTTACCATACCCTTCTAGAGCACTATATCCCCTGCTGCCCTAGCTGCCAACTCCCCTGGGTATCTGGTGTGGCCAGAACCCCTGCGACCCAAGCAGCTGTGCCACCTCCACACCTGGCCCTCACAGGGGCAAACCCAAGTCCTCAAGGGCAGAGTGAGGAGCAAACCCCAGTGGACAACACACGCAGAGGTGGAAATAAAACCACAATTGAAAAACAGGGGCAATGTGGCCAAGGACGAAGACCCAAAACCTTCCCACCAGCTGCAGACTAAATCCACAGGATCAACTAGCCAGACTCTGTCTATGGAATATATGAAAGGCCACTGAGGGCTCCCACAGAAGAAAATGCACTAGTTCTGAGAGCTGTGACATTGGAGGCAAGAACACACAGGAGCAGGACCAGACTAGACTCTGAGCTGCCCCCTCAGCAGGGCCAGAGATCAGCACAGTGCTGGGGGGTATCCTGGGGAGGGGAGGTGGGCTGGGACCCCAGCGAGGGGAAGGAATCTCACAGCAGTGATTAAAGAAAAGCATTTATCATTCTTATGTTTTGACTTGTTCTCTAGATTCTTTTGGATTTTTTCCTTTTTTTACCCTCTTTGTTGTAGTTGTTGATTTTATTGGCACTATGAAATCTAAGCTTTTGAGCTTTTTTTTTTTTTCTCAGTCACATTTTTTATTGTTGTTATAAACCTCTGTCTCTATGTCAGGTTTTGCAGTTCTGTGGAGTTTCCCTTTTTATTTTTTTCTCTCCCTTTTTTTAAATTTAACTTTTAGTTTTTTAAACCTAATTTTTCCTACATTTATTCCTTTCTTTTCCTACTGTTTTTTTCCCCTTGCAATTAATATTTAATGTATATAAATCTTCTTTATCTACCTCTATTTGACTTTGCATTTTTTTTTTTTCTTTTCTTTCTCTCCTTTCTTCTCAGCATATTTGTTAGGTTTATTTTCATTGCTTTATTCCCCAATTGGCACCTTGCTTTAGTTTTGTTTTCCAGTTTGTGCTTTAGTTAGTTTTGTTCTGGTAGATATAATTTTTGGTTTCCTTTGTTCGCTGGGTCAATCTACTGTACTTAATTTTTGTTGGACTGTTTTGACTTTGCTCATGGGTGTACATACACATATACATATATGTATATTTAGTCACATTTTTGTTGTTGTAATAAACCTCTGCCTCTACGTTGGGCTTTTGCAGTTCTGTGGAGTTTTTATCCCCCCCCCTTTTTTCTTCCTTTTCTCTTTTTTAATTTTAATTTTTTAAACCTATTATATTTTTTCTACACTTATTTCTTTGTTTGCTTTTCTTACTGTTCTTTTCCCCTCGCAGTTGATCGTTAATGTATATAAATCTTCATCTACCTCTATTTACCTTTGCATATCTATTCTTTCTTTTTTTTTCATTCCTTTCCTCTCAACATATTGTTAGTTTTGTTTTTATTGCTTTATTCCCCACTTCACACCTTGCTTTAGTTTTGTTTTCAAGTTTGTGCTTTAGTTAATTTTGTTCTTAACTGGTAAAAAAATTTTTTATTTCTTTGTTCACCAGGTCAATCTACTGTATTTTATTTTTGTTGGACTGTTTTGACTTTGCTCATGGGTATATACGTATATGTGTATATCCCATTATTTTAATTATCATTTCCTTGATTTTGTAACTGTCATTTGTCTGGGGTTCATCTTTGGTTTCTAGTTTTCAGATGTTTATTTTAATCTCACTTAATGCTATAACAAACCACTTGTGGAATCTTCGTTCCTGATCAGAGATTAAGCCCTGAGGCCTTGGGGTGGGAGCACTGACTCCAAGACCCTAGACCACCAGAGAACTAACCCTGCTACTGCTGCTGCTGCTAAGTCACTTCAGTCGTGTCTGACTCTTTGTGACCACATAGACAGCAGCCCACCATGCTCCTCTGTCCCTGGGATTCTCCAGGCAAGAATACTGGAGTGGGTTGCCATTCCTTTATCCAATGAATAAAAGTGAAAAGTGAAAATGAGTCGCTCAGTCATATCTGACATGGACTATAGCCTACAAGGCTCCTCCATCCACAGGATTTTCCAGACAAGTGTACTGGAGTGGGTTGTCATTGCCTTCTCCACCCTAGGGAGTATCAAACAGTGAGAACTCACACAAACAAAACCACCTGAATACAAGACCCAGCATCACACAACCACCAGTAGCACCCTGTGCAGGACGCCACATCTAAACAACAAACAAAACAAAAATACTCACCCAATCTTCAGCAGACAGTGTTACCACCTCACTCAGCCTTGCTCAACAGAGGAAAAACAAACAAACAGAAACTCAGCACAAATAGAACCCTATACAAAGTTCACACAACCCACTGAACCAACCTTAGTAAGGCAGAAACCAAAAGCAAGAAAGAATTCAACCTTCTTCAAGGAAAGAATTCAACTTTCCTTGTAGCCTGGGAAAAGGAGACCTTAAATACAATAAGTTAAAAAATAATGAAAAGGCAGAGAAATACTACACAAATGAAGGAACAAGCTAGAAACACAGAAGTCCAAATAAAAGAAGAGGAAATAGGCAAACTACCTGAAAAAGAATTCAGAATAATTATAGTAAAAATGATCAGAAACCTTGAAAACAAAATGGAGAAAATGCAAGAATCAATTAACAAAGACCTAGAAGAATTAAAGAATAAACATACAGAGAAAAACAACACAATTACTGAAATTAAAAATACTCTAGAAGGAATCAATAGCAGAATATCTGAACCTGAAGAAATCAGTGAGCTGGAAGATAAAATGGTGGAAGTACCTTCTGAAGAGCAGAATAAAGTAAAAAGAGTGAAAAGAACTGCAGATAGTCCAGAGACATTTGGGATAATACCAAGCACACCAACAGTCGAATTATAGGGGTTCCAGAAGAAGAAAAGCAAAAGAAAGGGTATGGGAAATATTTTGAAGAGATTATAGTTGAAAATTTCCCCAACATGGAAAAAGAAATAGTCAAGTCCAAGAGGCACAAATAGTCCTATACAAGATAAACCCAAGGAGAAACATGCCAAGACACATATTAATCAAACTAACAAAGACTAAACACAAAGAAAGAAGATAAAAGGAGCAAGAGAGAAGCAGCAAGTTACATACAAGGGAAAACCCATACTCTTAACAGCTGACCTTTCAGTGGAAATTCTACAGACCAGAAGGGAATGGCAGGATACATTGAAGGTACTGAAAGGGAAAAATTTACAACCAAGATTACTGTACCTGGCAAGGATCTCATTGAAAATTGATGGAGAAATAAAAAGCTTTTCACACAAGCAAAAGTTATGAGAATTCAGTACCACCAAACCAGCTTTACAACAAATGTGAAATGGACTTATATAGTCAAGAAATACAAGAGAAGGAAAAAGATCTACAAAATCAACCCCAAACAATTGGCAATAGGGACATATATATCAATAATAACTTTAAATCTAAATGGATTAAATGCACCAACCAAAAGACACAGACTGGTGGAAACAAGACCCATATATATGCTGTCTACAAGAAACCTACCTCAGACCTCAAGACACATATAGACTGAAAGTGAGAGGATGGAAGAATTTTTTCCATGAAAATGGGAAGTAAAAGAAAGTTCAGTAGCAATCCTCATATCAGACAAAATAAACCTTAAAATAAAGAAGATTACAAGAGATAAGGAAGGACACTACATAATGATCAAGGGATCAATCCAAGAGGAAGACAAAACAATTGTGAATATCAATGCACCCAACATAGGAGCACCTCAATACATAAGACAAACACTAACAGACATAAAAGGAGAAACTGACAGTAACACAATAATAGTAGGAGACTTTAACACCCCAATCACACCAATGGAAATATCATGAAAACATAAAATTAATAAGGAAACACAAGTCTTAAATGATCCATTAGATGAGATGGAGCCTATTGATATCTTCAGAACATTCCATCCAAATGCACAAGAATACACGTTCTTCTCAAGTGTACATAGAACATTCTCCAGGATTGACCACATCTTGGGTCACAAATCAAACCTCAGTAAGTTTAAGAAAATTGAAATTATATCAAGCATCTTCTCCGACCACAACACTATGAGACTAGATATCAATTACAAGAAACAAACTATAAGAAACACAAACACATGGAGATTAAACAACACATTTCTAAATAACCAACAGGTTACTGAAGAAATCAAAAGGGAAATAAAAAAATTTCTAGAAACAAATAACAATGAAAACATGACAACTCAAAACCTACGGGATGCAGGAAAAGCAGTTCTAACAGGGAAGTTTATAGTTATGCAATCCTTCCTCAAGAAATAAGAAAAATGTCAAATAGACAACCTAACTTTACACCTGAAAGAACTGGAAAATGAACAAGCAAGCAAGCAAACAAACAAACAAACAAAAAACACAATTAGTAGAAGGAAAGAAATCATAAAGATCCAAGCAGAAATAAATGAAAAAGAAATTAAAGAAGCAATAGTAAATATTAATAAAACTAGAAGCTGGCTTTTTGAGAAGATAAAATTGACAGACCCTAGCCAGACTCATCAAAGTAAAAAGAGAAGAATCAAATCAACAGATTAGAAATGTAAAAGGAGAGGTTACAGCAGAAAATGCAGAAATACAAAGGATTATAAGAGACTATTCTGAACAACTATGTGGCAATAAAATAGATAACCTGAAAGAAATAGACAGAGTCTTAGAAAAGTTCAGTCTTCCAAGACTGACTGAACCAGAAAGAAATAGAAATTATGAACAACCCAATTACAAACACTGAAATTGAAGCTGTGATCAAAAAACAAAAGCCCAGGACCAGATGGCTTCACAGGAGAATTCTATGAAACATTTAGAGAAGAGCTAACGCCTATCCTTCTAAAACTCTCAAAAAATTCCAGAGGAAGGAACACTTCCAAACTCATTCTACGAGGCCACCATCACCCTGCTACCAAAACCAGACAAAGACAACACAAAAAAAGAAAACTACAGGTCAAGATCACTGATAAACATAGATGCGAAAATCCTCAACAAAATTTTAGCAAACAGAATTCAGCAACACATCAAAAAGCTCATACACCATGATCAAGTTGAGTTTATTCCAGGGATGCAAGGATTCTTCAATATATACAAATCAATCAATGTGATATACCATATTAACAAATTAAAGATAAAAATCATATAATAATCTCAATAATTTCAGAAAAAGACTTTGACTAAATTCAGCACCCATTTATGATTAAAACTCTTCAAAAATGGGCATAGAAGGAAGCTACCTCAACATAGTAAGGGCTATATATGGTAAGTCTACAGCAAACACTCTTCTCAATGGTGAAAAACTGAAAGCATTCCCTCTACGATCAGGAACAAGACAAGAGTGTCCACTTTTGCCCCTATTATTCAACAGAGTTCTGAATGTCCCAGCTATAGCAATCAGAGAAGAAATAGAAATAAAAGGAATCCAGATCATAAAAGAAGAAGTAAAGCTCTCGCTGTTTGCAGATGACATGATACTGTACATAGGAAACCCTAAAGATATTATCAGAAAATTACTAGAGCTAATCAGTGAATTTAGCAAAGTTTCAGGATACAAAATTAATACAGAGAAATCATTTGCATTTGTATATGCTAACAATGAAAAATCAGAAAGAGAAATTAAGGAATCAATTCCATTCACTATTGCAATAAAAAGAACTAAATATCTAGGAATAAACTTACCGAAGGAGACAAAAGAACTGTGCAGAGAAAATTATAAGACAGTAATGAAAGAAATCAAAGATGACATAAACAGATAGAGAGATATCCCATGTTCCTGGGTAGAAAGAATCAATATTGTGAAAATGATTATACTACCAAATGCAATCTACAGATTCAATGCAACCCCTATCAAATTACCAATGACATTCTTCACAGAACTAGAACAAAAAATTTCACAATTCACGTGGAAACACAAAAGACCCCAAATAGCCAAAGCAGTCTTGAGAAAGAAGAATGGAGCTGGAGGAATCAACCTTCCTGACTTCAGATTATACACAAAGCTACAGTCATGAAGACAGTATCATACTGGCACAAAAACAGAAATATAGACCAATGGAACAAGATAGAATGCCCAGAAACAAACCCATGCAGCTATGGGTACCTTATTTTTGACAAAAGAGGCAAAAATATACAATGGGGCAAAGACAGCCTCTTCAATAAATGGTGCTGGGAAAACTGGACAGCTACATGTGAAAGAATGAAATTAGAACATTTCCTAATGCTATACACAAAGATAAACTCAAAATGGGTTAAAGACCTAAATGTAAGACTGGGAACTGTAAAACTCTTAGAGGAAAACATAGACAGAATGCTCAATGACATAAACCAAAGCAAGATCCTCTATGACCCACCTCCTAGAGTAATGGAAATAAAAACAAAAGTAAACAAGTGGGACCTGATTAAACGTAAAAACTTTTGCACAGCAAAGGAAACTATAAATAAGGTGAAAAGACAACCCTCAGAATGGGAGAAAATAATGGCAAATGAAACAACTGGCAAAGGATTAATTTTCAAAATACATAAGCAGTTCATACAACTCAATATCAGAAAAACAAAGAACCCAATCAAAAAGTGGGGACAAGACCTAAACAGACATTTCTCCAAAGAAGACATACAGATGGCTAGCAAACATGTGAAAAGATGTTCAACTTTGCTCATTATTAGAGATATGCAAATCAAAACTTCAATGAGATATCTCCTCACACCAATCAGAATGGCCATCATCAAAAAGTCTACAAACAATAAATGGTGGAGAGGGTGGGAGAAAAGGGAATGCTCTTGCACTGTTAATGGGAATGTAAATTGATACAGCCACTATGTATGACAGTATGAAGAGTCCTTTAAAAACTAGGAATAAAGCCACCATATGACGCAAGCAATCCCACTGCTAGGCATATACCCTGAGGAAACCAAATTGAAACATACACATGTATCCCAATGTTCATTGCAGCACTATTTACAGTGGCTAAACATGGAAGCAACCTAAATGTCCATCAACAGACGAATGGATAAAGAAGTTGTGATACATACACACAATGGAATATTACTCAGCAATAAAAAGAAATTCATTTGAGCCCGTTTTAATGAGGTGGATGGTGAATTTAGAACCTATTATACAGAGTGAAGTAAGTCAGAAAGAGAAAGATAAGTATCATATTGTAATGCATATATATGCAATCTAGAAAAGTGGTACGGAAGAATTTATTTACAGAACGACAGTGGAAAAATAGACATAGAGAATAGACTTATGGACATGGGGAGAGAGGAGGAGAGGGTGAGATGTGTGGAAAGAGTCACATGTAAACTTACATTACCATATGTAAAATAGATAGCCAAAAGGAATTTGCTGTCTGGCTCAGGAAACTCAAACAGGGGCTCTGTATCAACCTAGAGGGGTGGGGTGGGGAGGGAGATGGGAGAGAGGTTCAGAAGGGAGGGGATATATGTATACTGTGGCTGATTCATGCTGAGGTTTGACAGAAAACAGCAAAACTCTGTAAAGCAATTATCCTTCAAAAAATATATTAAAACAAAATTAAAAGTAAATAAATAGCATGCAAAATCTACACAGTATAAACTTTCAGTCGATGCTGTTAAGTATTATTGTTAGCTCCATAATACATGTTATATAAATTATTTATATTTATGGTTGGGCAAGTTTTTGTTTGCAAATAGCTATCCTCAAATGTGAATGCTAGAGGCAGTCTCCCTGAATGGATGATTGAGAACACATCACCTTTGGTCGCCAGTGCGTTGGCTGCTTTTGGTTAGATATCCACTCAAAGCCTAACCAGAAGCACAAAGAACAGCCTACAGAGTCTTCCATGAATCAAGATCATGGATGTGATGTTTCATGTAGAGAAGACCTTAGTTTGATCTGTCCAGTTCATCCGCTGAGCCAACCACTTTGTAGTGCAAACAGTTTGGTTTTCTCTTTTTAGGAGTGTACATGTCTATCTTACGTTTTGATTGCTGAGGTATCCATTTCAAAGAGGCATCCACTTCAGAGTATCTCAAATAAACCATTGCCAGCCACAAGACTAGACAGGCAGCTCACCTGTCCCCGTTGAGGCTCTGTTATATGAGTTCTTGTTTGATTTCAATAACCGATCATTTAGGCTACTTGGGTTTTCTGTTTGCTTGTTTTGTCATGGTTTAAATTTCTACTTTTATGTTTTAGATTCACCAATAAAGAGTGAACCCTGGAAACCCTAGGCCCTAGCCTTGACACCAGTAAAAACAGAACCCAGGCCTTTTCTCTCTCTCTGTCTCTCCCTCACAGCCCCTGCTAAAATCTCTCCACATTCAACCTTGTAAGTAAGAAACCTCTGTTGTTGTTTTTTTCAAAGTTTCCTAATGGTTATTACTGAAGGGCATCTTGCAGTCGTAATAAGAACCAAAAAGACTGGTCCAACCTCAATGTTAGTTATTGATAAGTTGAGACAGGCATTAAAAATACATGTCTATAAAAATTCTTAAGAGAAACCCCAGGTATGCCTGGACCCTCTACACATATTGGGAGGTAATTGACAATGTGGAATCAAGAGTAAAAAACTATTGTATGATGTCATCTTTATCACAGAATTTTAATGGAATTACCTCAAAGCCCATTTTGCCCTGTCCTTTTATTTACTTATTTACTGGGATGTGATGGGGTTTTTTTTTGAAGCACAGTTAATATAAAATATTATATAAGTTACAAGTGTACAATTTAGTGATTTGCAGTTTTTAAAGGTTACATTCTTTTTTAAGTTATTAGAAAATATTTTCTATATTTCCCCTGCTGTACAATTCGCCCTTTAACCTATATTAAACCCAATGGTTTGAACCTCTGAATCCCTTACCCTTATATTGCCCATCCTCCCTCCACTAGTAATCACTAATTGTTCTCTGTATCTGTGAGTTCACCTCCCTTTTGTTATATTCACCAGTTTTCTATGTTCCCCAGACTCCACAAGGGGCATCATACATGTCTTCTCTGGCTTGTTTCATCTAATATCATGCCCTCCAAGTCCATCCACGTTGCTGCATTAGTGTTGCTGGCAAAATTGCAATTAGTTTTTAGGGGTCAGTACTATTCCTGTGTATGTGCGTGTGTGTGTGTGAGAGAGAGAGAGAGAGAGAGAGAGTGGTATGTTTGTGTGTGTGTATACTACATCTTCTTTATCCATTCATCTGTTGATGGACACTTAGACTGCTTCCGTATCTTGGCAATTGTGCTGCTATTAACATTGGGATGCATCTGTCTTTGCCCTGTCTTTTTATTTTTAAATGGGAAACCCAAGTTCAGGTAAAAGGAAGTGACTTGGGAAAGTCACCCAACGATCTATTCTCTATTACCCAAATTCCTCCCAGCTTCAAGGCTCAAGTCTTCGCTCCTTTGCACAGAGTTTGTCAGCTTAGGCACATCTTCTCCCCTGTGGTCCCACTGTTCTCAGTATGGGACTTAATTACAATTCATTCACTCACCTTATGCAGAGATGTGTTCCTGAGTGCCTACCATGGGCTCAATTCTAACAAAAATCAACAGAATGCCATTCATTCCTTCAAGGAGCTCAGCCTACATCAGTGCTGTCCAAATGACATAATGAGAGCCACAAACGTCATTTTGAATTTTCAAGTAGATGCATTTAAACAGGTTAAAAAAAGATGAAATTAATTCTAATATTTTTATTTAACCCAAAACAGGAAGATATTTTAGCTTCAACATGCAATAATTGCACAATTATGAATTATATATTTTATACTATTCATTATAACAAGACTCTCTGGTGTGTGATATTTACCCTTCCAGCACTATCTCAGATTGGACCACATTTCAAGTGTTCAACATTCACATGTTGTTAATGGCTACCATATTGGAGACCCCAAGTCTAGATGGAAGATAAACAAGTAAATTCATAAATACAAAATATAGATATATAGGGTGTTGTGGGAGGGCAAATTATGAGTATCTAACCTGGTATTGTGTGAGTGTGCACTTACATATGTGTGTTGATATCTGGTTGCAGATACCTATGTGTAGTAGAATTAGATAAGAGAAGAGAATTCATCAGACAAGTGTTCTCAAATTTTTGTCAATTTTCTTTTGTTACTGCACTGGATCTTAGTTGAAGCATGTGGGATCTTTGATTATAGCATGAGAATCCTTATTTTCAGCATGTGGGATCTAGTTCCCTGACCAGGGATCAAACCCTGGTCCCCTTACAGTGAGAGCACTGAGTCTTAGCCACTGGAGCACCAGGGAAGTCCCAAAGTTTTATTCATTTTAATAAGATTCCAGGCTGAAGGAACAGTATTTGCAGAAACCTTAGGTTTGTGAATAATTATGTACAGCATGTAACTGAAAATTAACTCACTTGCTTTGTGGTAAAATGAAAGCTTGAAAAACAGCTGGAGATGGTGCTAGAGCAGGCTTTGTATATCTTCTAAGGCATTTGAACTCTATCACTGAGGCCATGCAAATCCACTGAAATTGTTTGATTACGAAAGTGATATGCACAGGTCAGGATCATGGAAACTAGAGGAGGCAAGGTCAGTTTAATGGGGGCTTATCTTCTGATGGCTTTATTTATTTTTATTTTAAGAAAAGGAATGATATTTAGTCTACCTTGTATTTTAACAAATGGTACATTTCTGTGTTGTATCAAACAGTGTGCAGGACCCTAAGAGTGGTGACTGTTTATTATGGTTTTTTGGTTCACTGTTCTTGGTCCCTCCAATTCCTGTAGTTGTTTTTCAGCTCCAATCTGCACTATGACCAGAGCAAGGAGGCCTTAATTTGTACCATCTTCTGATGACAAAAGACAAGCAAGTTTGTAATTTAATAAATGCGGTCAAAGCTGACCTTTGAGATGAACAACAAACATCTTGTAGCCTGAAATTTAGTCCTAGGGACTTGCCAGGGACATTGGATAATATGATACCTTGATTCTTCTGAACATAAAGTTCTGGGCACGCAAATTCAAAATGTGTGTCCAAAGTCTTTCCATAAAAGATAATTGTGGAGTTCTTCCTTCTAAGATGCTAAGATAGTTGAATGATGTCTCATAAAAAGCCGTGACTGGTTGAGCTGGGCCCAACATTTTGGGAGGTAGCTTCTAAAAATGATGAATTATATGAAAAGTAACTTGGGATCCGCCAGATGGAAGCTGTCGCCTAATGCTTTTACTGTTATGGAAGAGCTGCCTAGAGGAAGAAATGTTGTGAGCAGATCATGGAAAACTTAAACCAGAGTCAAACTCGACAGTCTTGATAAATGGGAATACAACATGTCCCTTGGATACTAAGCCCTGTAAATAAATAAGAACACAAGCATGCTACAATTCACACGCATGTCTAAAGTGCATGTGTGTGCCTCTGCCATACTCTTGCCCAGCCTCATTTGTGAGTTCATGTTTAAAATAATCAGAGGAATTAGCTAAGTTGTCTGGGCAATCACTTGAATAGTTCGGTGCTTGTCATGACTTAGTTGAAACCTCAATTGTTTATCTCTGTGTGCTTCCTTAAGACAGCAAGAAAGACTGCCATGTTCATGCCTGCTTTAGATTTATCACCTTGGGGGGCTTAGACTAGGCAACTTCTCTGCCAGATCATCAGTTTCCCGAGGAAAGAAAAACATTCCCATTTTAATACTCCTCTAAGCACTGAAAATGTCTTCCGGATAGTTATGGACCAGGTGACCTGATTGTGTCTTGCTGAGTGGCCCCAGATTTTATAAGCCAGTTGATGAAAAGTTTCTTCTTAAGGTAAATGTTGTTTGGATTTCTAGGACACTTGCTTTAAGACAATGCTTGTGACTTTTGAACTTAGAGTCTCTCCTAGAAAGAGATGGCTGTGTATACCTCGGTTTACCGTTTATCATCTAATTCTCTCTCTTGAGGGTAATAGTCCCACACGTTGAGAGGTAATTTCTAAAAATGATGAATTATATCAAAACTAAATTTCCTTTGGCGATCTGACTCTGCCATTTTTAGCTATGCATTTCAGATAGGACTGAGTGAGTAAGTGAGTGCATGCTCAGTCATGTCTGACTCTTTGCGACCCCATGGACTGTAACCCACCAGGCTCCTTTGTCTGTGGAATTTTCCAAGCAAGAATACTGAAGTGAGTTGCCATTTACTCCTCCAGGGGATCTTCCCAACCCAGGGACTGAATCCGTGTCTTCTGTGTCTCCCTCATTGTAGGTAGACTCTTTACTGTATAGCCGGAGAAGCCCCCAGGTAGGACCGACTCACCTCCAACCCTATAGGTGGACTTTGACTGGTGGATGCTAATCTGTGAAGCCTGGAGACATGCTTGGTTTAGAAATGGTCACATGATACAGTTTAAGCCAATGAAATGCAAGGAGGTGTAGGCTGAAGTTCTGGGAATGAAGCTTCCTCACATTTTAAGGAGCTCTAATGCCAGGTGGGGCAGAGCTGAAGAATCCACCTGCCAATGCAGGAGACAAAAGAGAAGTGAGTTTGATCCCTGGGTTGGGAAGATCCCCTGGAGTAGGAAACGGCAACCCACTCCAGTACTCTTGCCTGGAAAATTCCATGGACAGAGGAGCCTGTTAGGCTGCAGTCCATGGGATAGCAAAGAGTCAGATGTGACTGAGGGCAATGAGAGTGAAGGTCTCTCTATCCCCATTGTAAATAAACACGCAGACCTAGAGTGGTTAGCTGCAATCCTATATCCATCAGAGTCTAAAATGATAGCAAAATGGTGGAAGGCAGGGTGAAGAAACAGAAAACAGACCTTTGGTCATAATATTGAGCCAGCAGCCACAGAATCCCTGACCCTACATCTGACTTTCGGATAGGACCATCAGTGTTGTGCTGGGCTCAGACGTTCAGTCGTGTCTGACTCTTTGCAACTCCATGGACTATAGCCCACCAGGCTCCTCTGTCTGTGGTATTTTGAAGGCAAGAAGACTAGAGTAGATAGCCATTTCTTTCTCCAGGGGATCTTCCTAAGCCAGGGATTGAACCCAAGTCTCTTGCACCTCCTGCATTGGCAGGTGGATTCTTTACCAACTAGCATCACCTGGGATTAGAGCTCCTTAAAATGTGAGAAAGCTTCACTCCCCAAACCTCAGTGTACACCTCCTGGGACCATCAGTAAATTCCCTTAATTATCTAAATGAGTTTGATTGATTCAGCTATATCCAACAAACTGAGTTCAGTGATGAAAACTATTTCAAATCTGAATATCCTTTCCTGCTTATCAAACTCCATTACCCCAAATATCTCTGCTGTTAGGAAAGATATTTCATGGACAGATCGCTGGCATTTTGAGATCAAACAGAGCCCTGTTTTTCTTTGTGTATAGAAGGTGATTCTTAGCTAGATAATAAAAAATAGTAATAATAATAAAAAGTTTATGAAATACCACTACTTATTCCAGATAAACCTATGTGACTCAAACATAGGTTTAGGCAAAACAGTGGTTTGATTACTGGTAATTGTCTAGAAATCTACATAAAATAGGCTTATTTCTGATTTGAGTATTAGGGGACTAAATAAGATGACTTATTATTCCAAAAGACAACTTCCTTAAGACTTTTCTTTATAATCCCATGGAACATCAGATCAGGGTTTCCAAATCTAAAAACTGCACATGTAGCATTTTCATATGTATAGTATGCCTGTTTTTGTTTTTTTTTTTTTTAACGTACATAATATAAGAAAGCAATGCTTTGTGGTCTGAGTTCTGGAGCAGACAACGTGGGTTTGAATCCCCGCTGTGACACCTGTGGCAAAACTCTCTTGTGTGAACTCAGATTTTTCTCTCTTTGTGCTTCTGTTTCCTCTTTTGTAAAAATAAGGATAATAGAATTCCCTATCTCAAAGTATCTTTGGGAGGATTAAACCAATCATCACTGCAAATCTTTAGAACAATGCCTAAAAACAGTATAAGCATTCCATCAGTATAGTTATTCTTAGTGATACTTCACAAAATATCCAAGTTAAATAATGGATACTTATCTTAAATGATCTGTTCTGCATATCCTAACAGAAGTATGGGTGCTGTGCTAGGAATTATATATATACAATTCCTATATATAGAGAGACATTGTATTTTACAATGCATTACATACTCTCAACAGCCACATGCCAGGATATTATGATCCCTTTTTTCCACAAGAAGAAACAGCTGAGTTTTAAAGAGGTTAAAGTGCGAAGATGATAAAGGACAAAAACAGGACTGGGACCCCGTTCTCTCTGAAAGTGTAAACCTCACGTGTTCCGTTTATTTGCTTTTCTATGACTGGATGTCCTCTACATGTCTTTTGGTTTGGCATAAACCTGTCTTATGTAGTCTGCTCCCAAGAAGAAATCCTCTTCTGTCTCTTTCTCCTCATTCTCCTCCTCTAGTCCCATTATTTGCAAAAACATGGAGGGGGATTGTTCTTGTGCCAAATTTCCATACAAAGCACTAGGCTAATCATTTGTTTGCCTCAATCAGCTGATCACCTAACAAAAATGAGAAGGTAATTCAAAATCAATTAAGGACTCCTTATTGCCTTCAGGGTAAAGTTCACTGATTCATTCAGCCTTTAAACAAAATGTAACAATGTTCTAAGCACTGCATCCTAAATTGCTTCAGTGGTGTCCAACTCTTTGTGATCTTATGGGCTATAGCCCACCAGGCTCCTCTGTCCATGGGATTCTCCAGGCAAGAATACCGGAGTGGGTTGCCATTTCCTACTCCAGGAATCTTGCCGACCTGGGATCAAACTTGCGTCTCTTATGTCTCCTGCTTTGGCAGGCAGGTTCTTTACCACTAGCGCCACCTGGGAAGTCCTGCTACTTCAAATTACTAAGGAATCTACAAGGCTGTCAAGATTTGCCTTTCCTATGTTTTTCCAACCTCAGCTCTTTCCACATCCAACTTTACACACCAGTCTTTGTTTCCTTAAATTCCATGCTCCTACTAATCCACAGGTCTATGTATGTTGTTACCTCTGGCTGAAACGGGCTTCCCTAGTGGCTTAGCAATGAAGAACTTGCCAGCCAATGCAGGAGATGCATGGTTTGATCCCTGGATCAGGAGGATCTCCTAGAGAAGGAAATGGTAACCCACTCCAGTATTCTTGCCTGGGAAATCCCACGGACAGGAGAGCTTGGCGGCCTACAGTCCCTGGGATCACAAAAGAGTCGCATACAACTCTGCGGCTAAACAACAACAACTGGCTGAAATGCATCCCTTAAACCCATGTCCACTTTGTCTGCTTGAGGTTTATTTGTCCTTCTGGCCTCAGCTCAGGCAGCTCATCCTCTGTCCTCCCCCTCCCCAAAGAATAGAAGCCTTGCTTTGTGGTCTAGCCCTGCTTCTGCACTGCCACGCCATCAGCCATAATCTATTGAAATTTCTTGTCTCCTTATGTAATCCTCTCTTGAAAGATAACATTCATAAGAGAATGATGATGCTTAATTCACATCTAAATCATTAGCTCTTAGTGCTTCATGTACAGTGTAAACACAATAAATACTTGATTTGTGAGTGAATCAGATATGTGTTCACTGAACCAGTGAAGGTGGAATTGGGAGGAAAGGCAGATGCTATCGGAGTCACCATTTCCTCAAGTCACAGAAGCCTGAAGAAGTCTAAAAGTTAGCAAGTTTCAAGGGGTCCCAGTTATCAATTCAGTTAAGAATCCCTGTTGTTGGAGTGCTTGACTGAATGATACCATAATTCTCCTGTCTGCTCAATCACAAACTCAAGAAAAGACTTGGCTTACTTACTAAAGGGAAAGAGATCTGTCTCTTTGACCAGATTCCACACCAGTGAAGAAAGTGGAAATTTAGGGGGAAAATAGCCCTCAGGGAGATGAATTGGAAGAATGAGTAGTTTTCCCAGAACCCCTTAAATTGTATAATATTTTTAAAGGTCTCTGTTGGAAACAACACCTCTCTAAACTAAATGTTTTGGCAAAGTCACACATCCAAAACCAAACTAAACTCTACCTACATCACAAAATTTCATTTTCTTCTGGCTTCGGTGAATTACATCAACAAAATTTAATTGCACATTTACTATATACCCAAGACAGAAGGATGACTAGGCAGAGCATAGAGATATTTAGGATGGTAAAAAAAAAAAAAAAAATGCTCTGCATAATTGTATAATGATAGATACTAGCATTATAAATTTGTCCAGATTTATAGAATGTGCAAATCCAAGGTGCACAGTGCTTAGTCACTCAGTCATGTCCAACTCTTTGTGACCCCATGGACTGTAGCTCACCAGGCTTCTCTGTCCACGGGATTCTCCAGGCAAGAATACTAGAGTGGGTTGCCATTTCCTCCTCCAGGGGATCTTCCTGACCCGGGGATCAAACCTGGGTCTCCTGCATTGGCAGGCGGATCCTTTACCACTAAGCCACCTGGAAGTCCCTACATGCCCAAGAATGGACCCTAATGTAAACTATGGACTTTGCGTGATTATGATGTGATGATATATGGTCATCAGTTGTAATAAATGTACCACTTTGTTGAGGGATGTTGATGATAGAGGAGACAATGGATGTATGATGTTAGGGAATATATGGGAACTCTTTGTACCCTTCTCTTAAACTGAAACTACTCTAAGAAAATAAAGTCTTAATTAAAAAAAAAAAGTTCAAATTCATGAATCCTGCCAAAAAGGAAGATAGCTCTGTATGAGGAAGGATCATCTTTTCTTTTTCTCTGCTGTAATTTCAGCTCCCGGTACTGTCTGTCATATGACAGGCATGCCACACATCTTCCTTGAATAAATAGGAAATGCTTCATTACTTCATGATCTTTACTTTCATCCCAGCCAATGCCGCGGCCTCATTCACTGGGAATGTACAGTATCTACAATGTCTTATCATGGGAGTTAAGAAGGTCAAGATTTTATTTTAAAAAAAGGAAAAATAAAAAAACCTCGAGAGTACATAGAAGTGAACTTTTAGAGGAAAATGAAAAGAAAAAATAGAAGATCACAATGGTGTCCATACGTTGAGAACATCTGGTTAAGAAGACTTGTCAAATTTTGAAAAAAGAAATTCTCTAATTCTAGAAAGCTTTAGGTTTGGAGACAATCTGGGGAAGTGTCTAAATCTTATTTGTTTTCTATGGAAAACGTAGAATGTAGATGCATGTCTTTCTGCAAATATAACCATAGTGAAGTTTTCTTTTGTTTTTTGTTTTTTTTTTTTTTAATAAATGAGAGGGAGGAAGGGAGGAGGAAAGGAAAGACATGGTTCTTATTCCCCAAATGCAAAGCATGCTTTATTTTGCTCCCAAAGCTCTAGTGAGTCCAAAGTTACCACTGAGGGAATGCATCTGTCAGAAATTCCTTCAACCAAATCCAAGTCTGGAAATTCAGCCACCTCCATTCCTTCAGGGATTTACAAAGCCCCACTATTTCAGCAAAGTATCCTTCCATGAACAGGCAAGGCTGTTCCTACCATTTCTAAGAAAAGCTGTTCTTTGAAACTGGAGACTGAAGAGGAGCCTCTGCCTTCATATCATAAAACTAACACCTCAGGCCCTGACAAGGAAGGACCGAGTTTTATGGGTAGATGAATAATGAAATTGCTTTATCTATCCAAAACGGTAATTGTCTGCTCAACTGATGAACGGAGAAGCCTGCTGACATGGAGGTTCCAGAGAGACAGTCCTTGAACCCCAGACAGACTTTCTAGTCTAAGGAAGTGTTTCTGACCAATTTTCCCCCCTCACATGGCACAGTCACACAGATAAGAAATAAATCTTGGTTGCAAGGAGGGAGGGAGCAAAAATGATTTACATCCTTTGGGATGTGTAATGGGTGTCCTTGTAATGCTTGGAGGGGCACCTTCCTTCCTCCTTCCAGCAAGGGATACTGGAGCGCTGATGTGGATCAAGTTATAGCAAATGCTGCACCCTGTATTGGATACTGTATGTGTACCAGCTTATTCACACTCATCACAAAACAATGAGAGAGATAGCTTCCACCCCATCCGACAGGGCTTTGAAACCCAGTGAGGGATTTGTTTGCAGTCACAGAGGAAGTCCTTGATAGAGCTTGGATTTGGACTAAGGTTTGGCTTCAAAACCCAAACCCTGGGCTTCCCTGCTTGCCCAGTGGTTGGGAGTCCGCCTGCCAGTGCAGTGGACACGGGCTCCATCCCTTGTCCCAGAGAATCCCACATGCTTCAGGGCAACTCGGCCCATGTGCCACAACTACTGAACCTGCGAGCCCTGGAACCCGTGCTCTGCAACAAGAGAAACCACCGCAATGAGAAGCACATGCACAGAAACTACAGATGAGCCCTCACTCACTGCAAGTAGAGAAAGCTGGTGCAGAGCAGCGAAGACCCAGCACGACCGAAAATAAATAAATAAATACCCACACCCTTCCTGACACACCTCACTGCAAGAAGAAAATAAAACGAAAAGCAAGAGTCTGAACCTAGCTTTGCTGTTTTTCAGTTGCTAAGTCATGTCTGACTCTGCGACCCCACGGACTGCATCAACCAAGCTTCCCTAGGCTTCACCAACTCCCAGATCCTGCTGAAACCCATGTCCATTGAGTCAGTGATGCCATCCAACCATCTCATCCTCTGCCGTCGCCTTCTCCTCCTGTCTTCAATCTTTCCCAGCATCAGGGGGTTTTTTTGTTTTTTTTTCAATGAGTCCACTCTTCGCATTAGAAACTATACTTTTAGTGGCAAGGTCAGGCAAACAGGAATTATAAACATGGGTTCCAGTCCTGGCTCTACCAGTAGCACACACTGGGCCAGTGCTGCATTTCCCTGAGTCTCAGATTCCTACCGTGAAACAGGTGACAGTGGGGTTGACCTGGCGTCTACTGACTGCAGGGCCTGACGTCTGCTGTGTTTAAAAAAGGCAGTCTTCTTAGAAGAGGGCTTCCCTGGTGGCTCAGCTGGTAAGGAATCAATCTGCAATGCGGGAGACCTGGGTTCGATCCCTGGGTTGGGGAGAACCCCTGGCGAAGGGAAAGGCTACCCACTCCTGTATTCTGGCCTAGAGAGTTCCATGGACTGTATAGTCCACGGGGTTGCAAAGAGTTGCACATGACTGAGTGACTTTCACTTTCACTTTCTTAGAAGAGGGCATTGTCTTTTTTCATCTTTACCCACATTCTTCAGTAGCACAGAGCTTGGCCCCAGTGTTAGAACCCAGTGAGTGTATATTCCCATAATGAATGAACTGTTCAATACTCCTCCAAGTGTGTTTTGCTGTCAATATGTGTTTGTTACCACCTATAGTAAGGAATTCAAACTTCCAAGGCAGGCGTGAAAACCACTTCATAATTTAGCCCACACCTCCATCTTCAAGCTATCCTGGCCATGCCCCTGAACCAGCCCTGTGATCCAGGCAAACCCATCTATTTGCAATTGCTGAACAGTTTGTGTTATTTCCTCCCTTCTTTCCTCTTTTCTCTGCTCACTGGGCTCCCTCCATCTGCATTTCCTTCCCTCCATCTGCATTTCCTTCACTGTAATCACACCTTAGCTCTTGTTCACCTGATAAAAGGCTTCCTACCTTGGGGGGCTCCCACCAAGTTTCCTCTCCTTCTATAAACATTTTCTGAATGTTTCCTATCCTCTGACAAAATTAACTAACTCTACCTTCCCCTCTTACTCCCCCACAATACACTTCAATTACCTTTTTTTTCCCCCCTTTTTCAAAGTACACATTGAACATTTGTTTTACTTTTGCAGAGTAAGAGTCCTAGATAGTTGCTATCATAGTGGCTTAATTTAGATAAAAAGAACCAGGAGGCATCCATGGGATTAATTGTATAGCATCCCTGTATTACCGTATCAGAATTAACAGTGACTCACCAAAGTATTTAATCACCATTTGCTAGAAAGAATTGATCTAATCACCAATTGCCTTATTTTTTAAAAAAGCAATTATTCATTTATTTGGCCGTGTTGTGCCTTAGTTGTGGCAAATGGGACTTTCTAATTGCATCACGGGCCTAGTTGCCTGAAGCATGTGGGATCTTAGCTTTCCAAGCAGGGACTGAACCCTCATCCCCTGCATTGCAGGGCAGGTTCTTAACCACTGGACCACGAGGGAAGCCCTCAATTACCTTATTTTTTTAAGCAGTACTTTCCCCCCATGAGACCATGAATGCTTTTAGAGCAATGAAGAGAAGTGAAGTGAAAGTCACTCAGTCGTGTTGACTCTTTGCACAATAGCCATGTACTAATTTTCTTTCATTGTCTTGATAGACACGAGTTTGAGCAAACTCCAGGAGATAGAGAAGGACAGGGAAGCTGGTGTGTTGCAGATCCTGGGGTCAAAAGGAGTCAGACACACTTAGCCACTGAACAACAATAACAATTTTCTTTGTATCCAGAGACCCACACAGGGTTTAAAATGCAGTAAAAACTTGGGCAGAGGAGCCTGTGGGCTACAGTCCATGGGGTCACAAAGGAGTCAGACTTGACTTAGGGACTAAACAACAACAACTCAATAAAAGAATCTAACTCACTTGCTTCTACATATTTTTATTGCTGTTTAGTCGCTAAGTCATGTCTGACTCTTTTGCGACCCCATGCCCTGTGGTCTGCCAGTCTCCTCTGTTGATGGGATCTCCAGGCAAGAATACTGGAGTGGGTTGGCATGTCCTTCTCCAGGGGATCTTCTTGACCCAGGGATTGAACTCTTGTCTCCCGCATTGGCAGGTAGACTCTTTACCACTGAGCCGCTAGGGAATTATTGCATGTCAAGGACTATTTAGGGGCTGGGGAAACAAGGGCAATCCATGCCAGGCATGCGCCTTGCCATCACGTGGTTATAAATCACTCAAAATGCCTGATTAGAATTATGTCAGGTACCAAAAAGAGGAGATGGAAGCCTTTAAGAGAAGCCCAGTGAGGGAAGAAAGCAAAGTGAACTCCTCCTGAGAAAGTAATTTGTGAAGTAAAGTACAAGTAAAAGTCAATAGGAAGTTGGGAATAAAAAAGAGGATGAATGAGTAAGGTTTCCAGGTGCCCACGGGTGTGTGCTTTCTCATAATGTACCCCGAGATTCTGAGTCTCAATTTCTCCACCAGCACCACTGGGGATCAATCCCTGTCTCAATGTGTTGCTTTTTGAGGATAAATGAGAAAATGTACTTTATATACTGTGCACAGTCCTTGGCATGGAATTTCTGCTTTATAAATGCAGTGCCCCTGATCACTCCCTCAATAATGGCAGGACAGGACTTCCCTGGTGGTCCGGTAACTAAGACTCCATACTCCCAAAGCAGGGGGCCCAGGTTCTATCTCTGGTCAAGGAGCTAGACCACACATTGCCTAACAGAGAGGTCATCTGCCACAACTAAGGATCCTGCATGCTGCAGTGAAGACCCAGTGCAGCCAGATAAATAAATATTTTTAAAATGATGACTAAAAAAATTAAAAAAAAATAATGGCAGGCGACATGTGGCTACTTCTATGATAGGAGAGCCCAAGGCACTGGATCATGTTGAGACATCACAGGCTCAATTCTCCCTCCAAGTTTTAGGGACAGTTGACCTCTTTCTGAGTACCCTCTCTAGATTTATTGTGTTTGTTTATTTATTTTATTGGCTTGAGATTCAGGAAGTCTACGTTTTGGCCTTTAGTTCCCTGCTTGGCCTACAGATAAATGCAGAAGTTGAACCTGATGGTTGATAATGCTGTTTTCATATGAACGTCTCTTTTTCCTTCTTTCCTTTCCTCCCTGTTTCTCCTTTCCTTCCTTCCTCCCACCTTCCTTCCTTCCTTCCCTCTTTTCCACCTTCATTACTTCCTCTTTGGTATTAATGGTATGTCCAACCATTTCTGCCAGGGGCCAGCTGCTGGGCTAGGTATTGGACATACAGACATGAGCAAGGCAGATATTTCCTAACCTTCATGGAGCTCACAGTTTTATGGAACATAGCTGTGGAATGGCAATTGGAATAACCACAGTGAAAAACATCAGGTTACTATGGAAACATGTGACAGGAATCCAACTAGTCTGAGGGTCAGGGAGGTTATGTTCTAACTATATCCTAAGGATGAGTGGGAGTTAGCCAGGAGAAGAGTTGGGGGCAAACTTCTCCAGAATGAAGGAACAACATTTGCAAAGACTTTGAGATAAGAGGGACTAAAAGACGGTAGTCAGCCTGGCTGGAGAAGATAAGAGCAGACCAAAGAGAGACTAGAGAGACAGCCAGGGGCTTGTTCATGCCAGGCCTAGTTGGTCACGTGAGGCAACTTGAATTTTATCCCCAGAGCAATGGGAGTGGCAGCTGCAGAGGTCTTTCCATCCCGTCCTCACAGCCATGCTTTTATTTCTCTAAACCTACAGCAATAATTCACGGAAACCATTTCCTTCTTTTTCCTCTCCTCCCCGACTCGTGCCTAGAGAGTTCCACCCTATATGCCTCCCCTAGGCTCCATCAACAGGGCCTGACTGTAAGGAGTCAGGGTTGGAAAATCATTTTTGGATCCTGAGGTTGCAGCTGGTGCTGTGCACCTCATCACTGACCCAGATGAGGAATCAACCAAGAATTACTGGGTGAAGCCCATCCACTAGCTGTGCCCCAGCAGTTCATTCACAGTGGGAGCACTGCCCCCCGCCCCCCGCCCCAAAGCAATTGTGCCCCCAAAACAGCTGAGTCAATGACTCCATTCATGGCTCTCAGCTCTCCTTTTCTCCAGAGACACATGGCAGGATATCCGTATACGCAGCTGTCAGTGGAAAGCCGTGGAACGGGTGGGGTGGGTGGAAAATATCTTTCTCTTTGCAAATTTATGGAAAGCAAATATTGCAGTTCTCCTCCCTCGCAAGGCTAAATATAACAAGTCACAGATCCTCCTTTTTCAATGTACAACGGACATTGATTTTTTTTTTTTTTTTCATAAAGAAGGAATAGTGAAAACACAGGAGACAGGCAAATCTGCTACAGTCATCGAGTATGAATTCAAAGGCCAATTCTTTCTAGCTAGACCCAAAAACCACCTATGTAAAGGATGGCTGGCATGCAGTCTCCACTCAGAACTGAATATTAACAAGGACATGTTCATGGTCAGCACATTCCTCCCAGGACTCTAAGTCGCCCGCCCCCAAAGTATATTCCTTTTCCTCTTCTTCTTGCAAAGAAAGACCATTTCCTTGTAAAAGTCTCTAGTCTTGATCCCTCCAGACATGATGGGGCTACTTGATATTAAGAAGATAAAAACACAATTTTAGTAAAGATTAGTACCTTGAGTTCACTCCAGGATTTCTCTGTCTCAATGTTATTGACAAGTTGAGACAAGTGGATATTGTGGGCTCGTCTTGTGCATTTTAGGGCATTTAGTGGTGTCTCTTTTCATATTTTTTTGCCTTTTCATACTGTTCATGGGCTTATCAAGGCAAGAATGCTGGAATGATTTCCCATTCCCTTCTCCAGTGGACCATGTTTTGTTAGAACTCTCCACCACGACCCACCCATCTTGGGTGGCCCTACACAGCATGGCTCATAGTTTCATTAAGTTAGACAAGGCTGTGACCATGTGATCCATTATTTTGATAACAAAGGTCTGTATAGTCAAAGGTATGGCTTTTCCAGTAGTCATGTATGGATGTGAGAGTTGGATCATAAAGAAGGCTGAGTGCCGAAGAACTGGGCTTTTGAACTGTGTTGTTGGAGAAGATTCTTGAGAGTCCCTTGGATTGTAAGGGGATCAAACAAGTCAATCCTAAAGAAAATCAATCTTGAATATTCATTGGAATGACTGATGCTGAAGCTGAAGCTCCAGTACTTTGACCTCCTGATGCAAAGAGGCGACTCATTAGAAAAGACCCTGATGCTGAGAAAGATTGAAGGCAGGAGGAGAAGAGGACAACAGAGGATGAGATGCTTGGATGGCATCACCAACTCAATGGACATGAGTTTGAGCAAACTCCAGGAGATGGTGGACAGGGAAGCCTGATGTGCTGCAGTCCATGGGGTCACAAAGAGTTGAGCATGAACAACAACTGATGTCTCCAGCCTCTGCCCAGTAAATGAAACCATCACTCCTTTCCCCTCCCCCTCAGCAACTATGGCAACCATGGATGTTTCCAAACATTCTCAGTGTCTTCTGAGGGACAAACTTGCCCTAGGTAGAAGACCACAGAGCTGTTCTCAGTCTGAAAGTGGTAGCATCATCTCCTCACACCTCCAATGCATTTAAAAAAACCTATATATAAATATACAAATACATATATAAAAACCCCAATGAAAACATAGTCCTAAGTCACACCACTGAAGCATTCCCTCGAGTTTTAACCTTCTAATGAAATCTAGTAGTCTTATATTCTCTTTAATCTCTTTTAGACACTAGAGACTTTTGGGGTTTTGGCTTGTGTGCTTTAGACATTTTCTTTTAAATTCTTTCTGACTTGGGAAGCAGGATAGCAGTGGCTAAGGCATGATAGACTTTATTGGAGACACTTGATTTTTTCATTCATAAATGTTTAATGGAGTACAATTGATTTACAATCTTGTGTTAGTTTCAAGTGTGCAGCAAAGTATATCAGTTATATATATATACATATATCCAGTCTTTTTTAGACTTGACTTCCATATAGGTCATTACAGAGTATTGAGTAGAGTTCCCTGTGCTAGACAGTAAGTTCTTATCAGTTATCTATTTTGCATATATTTTATATATAGTAGTGTGTATATGTCAATCCAGCCCTCCCAATTTATCTCTCCCACCTCCCTTTCCCCCTTGGTAGCCAGAAGCTTGTTTTCTACATTAATGATGCTACTTGCGTTTTATGAATAGTTTCCTTTGTACCATTTTTATTTAGATACCACATGTAAGTGATATCATAAGATATTTGCCTTTCTCTATCTAACTCATTTCACTCAGTATGATGAGCTCTAGGTCCATCCGTGTCACTACAAATGGCATTATTTCATTTCTTTTTATGGCTGAGTAATATTCCATTGTATATATGCTTAAATTTAAAGTTGAAAGTAAGTGTGAATCTAACTTTTGCAATGGCTATAAGACCCATAGCAAGTGAGTTAACATCCCCAAGCCTCAATTTTCTTAGTAACCATGAAAAGAATATTTACTTTTTAATATTATGTGAAGCCTTATCTAATATGATGCCAATAAAACACTTTTCAGAGTCTGAAAGGTAGGAACTACTTCATAAATGGAAGTTGTCACTTGCTGAAGTCATTAATATTCATCTCCATTGTTTAGATGTCTCTCCTACCCACCCCAGCCTTTTTCAAGCTGTCTTCCTTCCCTGTTATTCTTTCTCTATTCACATATCCTCTTAAAATCAATCCATCTGTAAATTAAGGACAGGCAAAACATTCCTCTATCATTCACATTCCCCCTGAAGTCTGGCCTCTGCCTTTAAAAGTCTATAGAATGGCTCTACTTGCATGTCATGGGATTATATCCATAGCAGAATGTTGAAAAGCAAATAAGCTGAGACGTATCAGGGATGGCTTAAAAGTCCACTAAGGGAAAGGCAGAAGCATGAACTATTTAAATGACTCAAATGGAGCTATGGCCCTCAGGAAAACAAAGCAGATATCACATCCCTGGGGACAAGGTCAAGATTTAATACAATCAGAATGATTTTAGAGACATATTAAACACTGTGGGAGGTGTAGATTAAGGAATTCAGAATAATCTGATGAGGAATCATCAAGCCAACCAACCAACCAACATTCACTGATAAAGTCTATTTGCATCTGGACATTTAAATCGTCTATAATATGGTGTTGCAGGCAAAGTGCTGTCTGTATCCCACAGTAGACAGACTTGTCCGGGAACCTAAGTTTAACTGGTATCATTAAAAGACAAGTTAAAGGATGGCAAATATTAGAAATTACTGAGATGGTCTGCCTAGAGAAAAAAGTTTGTGACTATTTAAAGGAGATATGGCTATTGTAGAAAAAGACTCTCATACCTTCAAGTATTTAAACTGGTTTAATGGAGTGTTATACACTCTTATACTTTGTTAACAGCAAAGAGCAGAAATGCCAAGAAGCTGTTTCCTGCTGCCTTACAAAGGATACCCAACTGCGATGGGAGAGTTCGTCTGGAGTGAGCTGTTTAAGGTTCTTTCCCAGCCATCAGAGTTTAATCAGAGACTTTATAGCAAAGTCTTTATAGCAAGTACTTTCTTTTTTATTTTATTTTTTTAACTGATGTACAGTTGATTTACAATGTTGTGCCAATCTCTGCTGTATAGCAAAGTGACTCAGGCATACACATAGTGAGATTTTTTTTTATATTCTTTTCCATTATGGTTTATCACAGGGTATTGAATCAGTCCCCAGTGCTATCCAGTAGGACCTTGTTTGTCCATCCTATATATAATAGTCTGCATCTGCTAATCCCAACCCAGTCCTCCCCTCCTGCAGCCGCTCCCCGTTGGCAGCCTCAGGTCTGTCCTCAATGTCTCTGAGTCTCTCTTCTGCTTGAGAAGTGGGTAGCGGGGTCACGGTTAGTAGAGGAAGCTTTCGAGTTGGTTAAATTTCCCCTGAAACCTGGACTCTGCTATTTACTAGTCATGTGGTATTGATTAAAGTGCTTCCCCTAGCTCAGCCCCAGTTTCCTAAACTGTAATAAGAGACTATGATACCTACTGCCTTGGGAGGGAGAACATGATTAAATTAGTTCATGTTCGTAAAGCACTTAGCATGGTATGTGGAATGAAGTAGATGCTCCGTCGTTGATACTAGTTAATTTAATTATATTAGAGGGGAATCTTGCATAGGGTAGGGCGAAGAAAATAGATGGAATTCAAACTGCAGTGAGCTTTGCACCCTCTAGGTACCCTTAAAATATAACCAAGAAGTTGAAAGACCAGGACTCCAAATGGCATGGCCGGAGGAAAGCATTTTCTTTTTCCCTGTTGCTCATACAGACATATATTGGATGCTAGTTCTTCTCTAGATAGAATACTGAGTTGGCTCCATAACTTGCCTGGTTGCTCTCCAATAACAAAAATACTCCCTGGATAGCCTCAGTTCAGCGATTAATATGTTCAGGCCTATGGAATTATCACAATTTTCACTTCCTTTGTAATTTGTTTCCTCCTTCCCCAGGTCAGGTCTACGTCAGGTAGGGCGCTCATACTGCCCTTCTGTCTTACTTCTTTCCCCCTCTTATGAGGCTGCCTCTGGTTCCTCCAGGGTTGAAATGGAAGACTAAGGAGAGACAGAGGCCAGGAAAAGCCTGTCTTCACCAGTGGTGATGGAATCTGACATTAGTTTCCTCTGGGCATCATGCTGGGTAAATGCGGAGACTAGGTTCAGTGGATATTCAAAGTTGATCCTTCTTGTGTATATGTGAGTTCTTTATAGATGGTCCACCATCACTTCTGGATATTTCTTGTTCAGTTCCATGCAATGGGAGCATCTATAGCTTTTCCTTTGACCTCTGATAACTTCAGGGAGGGTCTTCCCTGGTAGCTCAGCTGGTAAAGAATCTGCCTGCAATGCAGGAGACTCCGGTTCAATACCTGGGTCGTGAAGATCCCCTGGCAAAGGGACAGGCCACCCACTCTAGTAGTCTTGGGCTTCCCTGTGGTTCAGATGCTAAAGAATCTGCCTGCAATGTGGGAGACCTGGGTTTGATCCCTGGGTGGGGAGAGTCCCTGGAGGAGGGCATGGCAACCCACTCCAGCATTCTTGCCTGGAGAATCCCCGTGGACAGAAGTGCCTAGCGGCGACAGTCCATGAGGCCGCAGAGAGCCGGACATGACTGAGGGACTAGGCACAGCACAGCCCCAGTGAGACTCTTTACTGGGGTCTCAACACCCCTTCAGGATTCAATTGGGAGATTGGAATTGCAGAGTGTACATATTGATATATACATACTGCTATATATAAAATAGAAAACTGATAAGACCCAACTGTATAACAGAATTCTACTTAAAACTCTGTAATGACCTATACGGAAAAATCTAAAAAACAATGGATATACGCATATGCATAACTGATTCACTATGCCAAACACCTGAAACTATTGCAACATCGTAAATCAATGATGCTGTAATCATTTTCTTTTTTTTAAAGAAGTCCTTTTTGGAAAAACCCTTTTTTGGATGACTCCCAGGGCCTTCCTTTCTGGTGACCCGTCTGGTCCTTTAGAAGCAAACGTTCTTTGCTCTGGTGAACTCCAGGAGAGCAGGTCATTCCCAATAAAATTGCCTGTCTTCATCTATCACCAGAACAGATACCAGACACAGTTTTCTCCACTGGTCTTTAAAGGGCATGAGTCCATTATCAGCCCCAGTATCTACAGATTTGTCTCCTTCAAAAGTTGATCTGAAGTGAGCCTGAAGTAAGTTAAAAATGAGCTTTTGGCCTTCTCTCATGAGCAAGAGGCTACATCTCTAATAACTTTTTTCCAATGAAAATGCTTCTCACTGTTTAAATCTTCACTTAACTCACTTTTATGCTTTTATATTGGGCTATAGTGGTCACATAGCTTTTGACCTCAACCTTTACAAGTACTGCATGGGCCATCTAATACCAGACTGGCACATAGAAGTTGCTAGCACTATATATTCTGAAACTAACTTTAAAAGGGTCCCATTTAAAAAAACCTTTTTTTAAAAATTATTTATTCATTTGACTGCTTCAGGTCTTAGTTGCAGTACATGGATCTTCAATCTTCACTGTGGCATGCACAACCTTTAATTGTGGCATGCAAACTGCTAGTTGTGACATGTGAGATCTAGTTCTCTGACCACAGATTGAAGCCAGGCTCCCTGCACTGGGAAGTTTCCAAGAGGTACCATTTTAACCTCTCAGTACAGAAAGCTACCTTGCAGAGAGTGTGAAGAGGTCTTTCCAACCCATGAGCCCATTATCAGAGCAATGAGAGTGTCTCAGGATCTTGAATCATCAGCTTTTATTTCTTTGTGTCTGCAGACATAATCTCTTCTAAAACTTTTTTTTTTCCTCTCTCCAACTCATAGCATATCAAAAGGATAACCGTACACAGCAGGACCTCAAACCAGTGTGTGTTGCCAACGTGTCCCTTGACACTGACAATGGGTTTTATGGTTAGAATACCTACTGTTCCTTTCTCCGGAGCTTAGGAAAGGGAATAGAGTATAGCAAAGAGCAGAGGGACTTTAAAGTTAGGGAAACCATAGAGAACGAACTATGGGGGGAAGGATAGGGGAGGGGTAGATTGGGCATTTGGGATTGACATATACATACCACTATATTTAAAATAGATAACCAACAAGGATCTACTGTATAGCACAGGGAATTCTGCTCAGTTCCCTGTAATAATCCAAATGGGAAAAGAATTTGAAAAAGAATAGATACATGTGTGTATGTAACTGTATCTGTAGATACATGTATACGTATAACTGCATCACTTTGCCATACACCTGAAACCAGCACACATCATAAATCAGCTATGCTCCAGTATAAAATAGAATAATTTAGGGAAACCAAACGTTAATTCTAGCTCTACCTCTTCCTTGCTGCCTGACTTGGAAATATGGTTTAAAGTTCATTCATACATTATTCATTCACCTGTTCTGTTCACAAACATTTATTAAATTCTACTATATGCCAAGCACACTGCCATATTCTGAAGGATGTTGAATAAACATAAGAAAACATACGATCCAGATCTTTCAGAGAGCATGCACTCATCAGGGTAACAGATATTGGAGCCTGGAGTCCAGTGATAGAACTCGGGAAAGAGAAATACAGTTCTCTTTAGTTACAGATTTCAGAAGACGGAAGCAGATTCCATCAAATGTGAGTCCTGAAGACTTTTGTGATAACCTTTGAAAAGGTTAAAAAAAGAAACTATTGTATTTTGAATGCAAATGGTATAATGGTATCAGATGTAATAAGAGGTCTATAGAATACGAGAGGTGGTAAGCTTTGCATAACTCACAGTTGGAATATTTTTTTTCCTACAACATTCTCCATTACTATTGATTATGGTTTATTATTTTATTGAGTCAGCCTAAGGCACAGTACATGTTTCCCAATTTCCAATTTCCAATCATATCTCTAATCTCTATTCTTTTCCCTTCTTCATGTCCATAGATTTGTACTTCAATCTAACTCTAATTTGCATTATACTGTTTCATTAGCATGTATTCTTTAAGAAAAGAAAAAGTCACAGATAAATACACTTTTAAAAACAGTCGATACCTAGTACCACATCTCAGTGAAATCCCATCCAATAGAGGCCATTTAAAATATAAAGGATTACATTCCATTTTCTTGAATTTAACAGAAAGTAGAGCTCAACCCCAAACTAAAAGAATTATTGAACCTTAAATAAAAATTTTCCTGTAAAAATACTTCCCACGTAACTGAATCATTTTGCGGGACACCTGAAACTAACACAACATTGTAAGTCCACTATGAGTGAGTGAGTGAACGTCACTCAGTTCTGTTTGACTCTTCATGATCCCATCCCCAGGCCAGAATACTGCAGTGGGTAGCCTTTCCCTTCTCTAGGAGATCTTCCTAACCCAGGGATTGAACCCAGGTCTCCTGCATTGCAGGCAGATTCTTTACCAGCTGAGCCACAGGGGAAGCCCAAAAATACTGCAGTTGGTATTCTATCCCTTCTCCAGCGGATCTTCCTGACCCAGGAATCGAACCAGGGTCTCCTGCCTTGCAGGCGGATTCTTTACCAACTGAGCTATCAGGGCAGCCAAAAAAAAATCAACTATACTCCAATATAAAATAAAAATTAAGAATTAAGAAAAATAGTTCCCACTTATTAAAACTCCCTCGAAAGTTAAAGGGGGGAAATTTTATTTAAAACATTGTAATTGGAGACATTTTTACAAATTATATGGGCTTCCCTGGTGGCTCAGATGGTAAAACGTCTGTCTGCAATGCTGGAGACCGGGGTTCAATCCCTGGGTCGGGAAGTTCCCCTGGAGAAGGAAATGGCAACCCTCTTTAGTATTCTTGCCTGGAAAATCCCATGGACAGAGGAGCCTGGTAGGCTACAGTTCATGGGGTCACAAAGAGTCAGACACAACTGAGGAACTTTACTTCACAAATTACATGCTTCCACCCTAAACAGTACTTTTGAATCTTTGCTTTCTCCAATTCCTAACTTTAAATATTATTTATCATTGGCAAGTTTTATGATATTTTTCTACTAGGTAACAAGAACACGCAGTCATTAATATTAGTTACATATCTAAATGGATGTAAAGTTCATCATCAATCTCTTTCACTATGACTTCTCTATTTCTAAGTTTTTAAATTTCATCTTTCCATTGAGTGCATTTCTTTGTCTCATGTCTGTTCTTTAATTCCAAGGCTGATTTATGCACGCTGTACACTGAATTTCTGCATATTTGAGGAGGCAGATCTATTAACTTAATATTCCAAGGACAGACTATAGCTGGATATAAAATTGATGAGTCCAGTTTCCTTCCCTCCAAACTTTATGAACACTATTCCACTTCTGAGTGTTTGCTGTAGAAAAGCATAAGGCAAATCTGAACATTTTCCTTCCATATTATTTCTATTATTATCAGGATTAGTAGCAGTAGAAGTAGTAGCACTGAATATAATAAATCTGCTAGGATCTGTGCTCATCATTCAACATAAAAATTTGAGCAGGATACAGTTTCTATTAATTTTTTAATGTTTCTATTAAATCATTCTCTCTAATTTTATGCAACATTTTCTTACATAATATTTTTACAACCTTGTCCTTGACTATGCTTACATCTAAGTTTACTTAACTTTGGAAACTTGTCAAGTGACTTTAATCTCGGTGACTCTTTACATTTTTCTTCAGTTATTTCTTGAGCTCTTTCTCCCTTTGATGATGATTTAATTTTTACTAAAATTTTTGCTTTTCAGTTTATAGTTCATTTTTTAATGTAAGAAAGTTATTAAGATAACAAAGTCCCTTGAAATTATTCAGAACTGAAAAGCTATTTGCTTGAACTCTTTCCCTGGAGATATATGTCCCTTCCTCCCACCCATGTCTTTGACTATTATATAAATGCATAGATTTTTATGCTTATTTCTCTCTGATAATTTTTTGAATGTGACAAAGTATTAGCTGGACAATTACTGGCATGGTGAGGGATGCAGAAGTAAAAACTGGAAGGAGTGACAAGTTTTATTTTGCTAATTTTCCAGAACACTTCACCAAATTTAACATTTCCATTGCTGGGGGACAGGTGCCCATTCCTCCTGTTTTAGGTATTTGGGAGATCAGAGAGGTTCCCATTCAAACTCCGTACATCACAGATCTTCTGCTTTGTGAGCTGGTGGCCATCATAGTCACTCCTCCCTTCAGTTCCTTTCTCAGAGATGCAGTGGCAAGACCAGATGGGGAGGGGAGGTGGGCTAAACCGTAAACAATTCCAAATGCCAGTGCACAGAGCCTGGTTTCCCACAGCATTGCGTCTCTTCTTCATGGGCTGTCCACAATCTTAAATTCTCCCGCTTAATCAAAAACTCAGAGAATATCCTTTTCAGGATTTTGACACTTCTAGGAAAATCTGCACCCAGTTCCAGGTTTAGGAAGTCACATATATTCTGGGCATCCACACCTTTGCCACCATCCAGACTTCACAGATAGGAATACTTCAAAGTATGTATTTTGGGGCCAAAGCTATTTCTACTTTCACTGAAGAAAGAGTAGATTTTCTCTCTCCTTCAGTTTTCCTTTCTATTTTTGTTGTTATTTTCAGATATAAAGGAAGGATTTTCTAATGTTTAAACCAAAATCTCTTCTTTGAATGCACGATAGACTTTGTATTAAGAACATTTTTTTGCTTATTTCTTTCTAATAATTTTTTGAATGTGACAGAATATGGGCTGAATGATATCATAGATGGTGAGGGAAACTCATATTAGAAAAGAACCTCAGTGTCCTTATAATTTCCACTGCTCTGCTTCCAGCTAGAGTAAAGTCAGAGTGAGTATGTGAGGGACAGATGGTAGGCAGACCTGCGATCAGAAAAGAGCAGATGGAACCTTGAACTTGCCAGTGTGGTTCTTAAGAAACAGGTGCCCTGGCTCCCGTCATCATCTTGCTATGAATCTCCTTCAGTGAAAGTAATCATTTTGAAAAGACTTATTTCCCACAATGTTTACAACAAGAACTTTAAGGGGAGAAAACCGACCTGGAGTTAGTTTTCATCATGCCCTTCTCTGTGCTAGGTTCTGTACGTTGGACAAACTCCACCATCGTATCGCTTAAAATCTGTGTCTATTCCACTCCTGTAGGACCCCTCCAGTGCCCAGCTCCAGGCAGAGCACACAGAACCATTCAAACAGTGGGCAATCAAGCAGTGCAATTCAGCAGATCCATTGTGCAAAGTCAGTCCATCTTCTCAAAGCTAAAGCCCATATTTTCCCAAACCTCTTTCTCTCTCCCTACAGTTTCCCTATTCAGGATCCGCCCCTTTGATTCTCAGAGGACCAAGGCTGTAGAATCTGGTTTGCTCATTTACGCAGGCAACACCATGTGAAACAGGCACAGTGCAATGATTTCCTTGGATCTCTAGTGTAAAGCCTTTTCTTTATTTTTTCCACTTCTGCTTTGGACTCAACAATCCAGCCTTGCCCAGGCCTGAAGCAAGAATGAAAGATTGAATGAAACACTTAAAACTACTGCACTCAGAATCTCCATCCCGTCTCCAGAAGCATCTCCTGGAAAACATGTGTCACCTTTTTGGGTAAAATCACCTCTCCTCCCTTCTTTTTCCTTCTTTTTCCTTTCCCCGAGGTTTTGGGGCCAGCTTCGGGTGAGGTCCCTCCTCCTCCAAGAGACGCACCTGCTATTTTGGGGACTTCATGCTTCCAAGGGTCTCTAATTCTGACTGGGTGGCGTGTTAACTGGAAGCTTAGCCCCAGAGGGTAGCCAAGACAGGCAGCTTGCACTGGACCGGGTATTAAAAGGACAATAAGTACTTAAGGGCATTTGCATCAAGCAAATTGTCTCTGCCATTTTCTAGCCTTATGAGCTAAGACAAAGTATTTGACTTCCTTAAAGTTTTATTTTCCCATCTGTAAAATGGACTTCATTTCACATGATCATGCTCACATAATAATTAGCATAGTTTCTATCATAAAGAGTAAGCACTCAGTAAATGCCAACTCATATGCACAAACTCACTCTCGCCCTCTTCCATCACACACACACACACACACACACACACACACACACACGCACGCACCATTCACTGGGTACCTGCTTCTGGAATACTGCTGTGCCTGTAATGTTGGGCCAGCTCTAGGAAATTGCTATCTAGTTCCACTGTTTTGTAAATGATGAAAGTGAGATCCCTAGATGTGGAAGTAACTCACCCCAAATGGCACAACTAGTAAGTAAAGCAATGAAGTCCAGATTTGAACCTAGATCTTTGACTCCAAAGCCTATACTCTTAAATGCTCTGATAGCTTCATTTCATACCAGTCATCCATGATATTCCAAGTTCTCTTCCCAACTCAAACCAAAGTCTCTAAAATGCATCAGGTTGATAAAGGGCCATGGTCAGGAAGCCTCCTCACTGACTGAGTCACCAGATACCTCTGTGGCCTCGTGCAGGATGGTCCCCTGATCCATGTCTCTAGCAGAGAACTTCAACTCATTTCTCCCCTTGCAAAGGATTCTCTGACTGCCTCCATCCCACAATTCAGAAACATCTCATTCTCTTCCGTGCTCTCAAAGTTCTTGGTCATTTTTATAGCTCAAGGAGTACTTCTAACTCATCAGATCCTTGTTTTCATGTATCTTTCTCTACTTTTAAACTAGTTTTTGAGACCAAGGTCTGTGACTTATCTGTATATTCTCCATCTGGTGCCCAGAAGATCAGAGTCCATGTGAGCTGAATGAAAGATCATAAGAACTGCTCCTCTTTATCAAAAAGCAATCCTAAAGCAGATGCTGGACCAAACACTTCTCGTATGTTCTTTGATTTAATTCTTACAATCACCCCATAGGGTAGGTACTGCTATTCTCACCTTATAGAGGATAAAACTAAGCCTCAAGGTAATGAAGGAATTTACCATGATCATGCCTACATGGTGCGTAGGATATGCATGCTTAGTCACCCGGTCGTGCCTGACTCTTTGTGACCCCATGGACTGTAGCCTGCCAGGCTCCTCTGTCCATGGGATTTTTTTCAATCAAGTATACTGGAATGGGTTGCCACATACTCCTCCAGGGGATTTTCCTGACCCAAGGATCAAACCAGTGTCTCCTGTGTCTCCTGCAATGCAGGCAAATTCTTTACCCACTGAGCCACAAGGGAAGCCCAGTGAGTGGGGAAGTACGCCACATTATGGCCCTTTCCCAAAGACATGTGCTTTGCTCTGCTCAACTTAGCAGCAGCAGCAGCATGAATGAATGAAGAAATCAGCTTTCTCTGTAACAGACCTTATCATTCCACTTCAAATACCACTCACACACGTGTAAAGTCACAAGCACGCTGAATGGCATCCCACTATTGGCCTTTACTTCTCTTAGGGCCAATGTGGCTTTGCCTTTTCTTTTTTCAATTTATTTAATTGAGGAATAGTTGATCTTCAGTGCTGTGCTAGTTTCTGGTGTATAGCAAAGTAATTCAGGTATATGTACATATGTATATATATTCTTTTTCATGTTATTTTCCTTTATGACTTTATATTTTCTTAACACACACATTTTCCTTCTCTGCCACTTTATGGGAGCATCACCATAAACCACATCAGCTGTTTTCTTTACTCAAAACAGAGGACAAAGAATGAAGCCTGTGATGAGGCTCCAGGTCAGAAAATGCCAGCAAAGGGGAGAGGCCTGGAAGGAAGGCAAAGGGCCATGGAAGGACTGAGGGGGAGGGCAGCTCGGCATCCCCCCCGCAGTGAGTGGGCCGCCCAGGAGCTGACCGTCAGCAGGGGTGAGCAGGGCTAGGGCTCTCACAGTCCGTCTCTGAGATCATTCCTCAAATGCGCTGCCACCCAGGCTCGCCAGGGATTAGCCCTGAAGCCACTGGCCTGCCCTGGCACACGTCTTCTGGCCCCAGACGCCGAGCCAGCCCCGGAGTGGACTCAGTGGTACCCCCCACCGGGCTGCTTTCTCACTGAGTTTGTGTCCGCGCCGCCTGCTGGTCCATTGACCGCTCCCCACACAGTCAGATCCGTCTCTGCAGGCGCAGCACACAGCCCAGGGCCTGTGAACGCCTACCCACCCCAGGAGCATTCAGGTGTGCAGAGTAAACACAGGCTGCAGGCCGAAACGCACAGGGGTGTGAACTCTGGTTCTGCTACTTTGCCTTGGTGACCCCTTAGGCACGTATACCATCTCCCAAGTCTCCTTTGCCCCATTTGCAAATGCAGATACGAATTCTTCTGATTAAGCACTGCTGAGTAAATCACCTTGTAACCGAGCAGGACCCTATGGGGACTTTCCTGCATGTCTTCTGCTTTAACTCCTCTCTGAAGTACCTAGATAACAGTATTTTATGCAAATGGCCTGCGTTGTTTTGCAGATGTGAACCCACTCGTCTCTGCCAGCCCCCCACCAAATGCTAACTACTCCATAACCAGGAGATCACAGCCAGGGCCTCTTGGAACCCAAGGACTGATTAAGTTAACCCCTGTGACACACCCTGTTCCCTCATCATCAGCCAGTCAGAAAACTGTGCAGAATCTGATCAGGTATCCCGTGACCCCCAACACCTTGACCTGACTTTTAAAAATGCTTTGTTGAAATCCCTGGGGAGCACCAGGCTTTGGGGGTATGAGCCACCCTGTCTCCTTGCATGGCCCTGCGATAAAACCTTCCTCTGCTCCAAACTCCAAAGGTCCAGTTTGGCCTCACTGTGTGCCAGGCACACCAGCTTTCATGAACCGCGTGAGATATTTCTAGTAAAGGCTGTTTACAAATTGTGAAGTGCTGATCAATGTGCAATTCTCACCATCATTAAGTCTTCTAATACTTCATTTTTAGAGGTGCTATTCTTAGATCTTTCTAACCAGAGACCCCCATTTTACAAAGGTTAGAGTACACGAGCCTCCCAAGGATTTGAGGAAGCCATCCCTCTATCATCATTATAATCTACCACCTCCATCAGTCATTCATTCATGTATATTGCCGCATTCAGAAAACATTCATTTATTTCTTACTCTTTTCCAAGTTGCGTGACCCAAGAAGCAAAGTAGTCATGGTTTTTGTCTCATGATGTTTAAATTAATTAGATCAATGGAAGAGAAGGGGCATTACACAAGTAATCGTTTACACATTTGTTGTAGTTGTGGCAATGCTGAAAAAGTTGAAGGGACAGGAAATCAGGAAAGTGTACGGCAGAGAAAGATCTGTGTCTGCTTTCGCATGGGTGAGTGTGTGTCCATGTTACAGGAGTGGAGTTGGAGGCAATGCTTAAAAACAGTGAAGACTTTCCCAAGGACTTGTCAATGAGATAGCCTGGAGAATGAAGACAGAAGTGAGCCAAGTGTCTTATGTGTGTGTATGTGGTGAGTATGGAAAAGCATGGACATGGGGAGAGAGGTGAAGGTGTCAAGAGTTACGCAAAGTCTTAGAGTCAGAGGGATCAGATATGCAGGAAAAAGACCTCTAGATGGGAAAGCTCTTGGCAGTTTGAAAGCTGTCTGGGGGACAGAAAGGAAAAGACACTTTTTGCAAAGTCTGAAATCTGTCTCACTTTTTCCTACTGGCTTGGTTGCATTTCCCCAGCGCCACAAGAGAAAGAAGGAGGAGGGAGAGGAAAGGGAGACAGACAAGGAGAAGAGAGATTTAGGCGAGAGGAGCTAGGAGGGGAGGAGAGGGAGAGTTATGCAATCTTTGGCAACTCAGTAGCTTGATTCCACAGGGAGTTTGCTGCCATTTGCTGCCTGGTTCCCTGTCTCATCAAAGGTCCTGCCTCACTCCATCATTTGGGCTAAAAACGTGAGAATGATCCTGATTTTCTCGCTCCCATTTACCTTCAGCATCCAATTACCACTGCTCCTGCTCACTAAATATATCATCTCTCACGTTGCCTTCATCCTGTTCTCCCAGCCTTAGACCAGACCCTCTAACCTCAACTGCTACCACAGCCTCTCCACCGACATCCCATCCATCGTTCTCCCGAAGAAACAACCTGTGATCAACGTTTTTAAAACTGACGTCTGGTTCTGTTCTCCTCTGCTTAAAATCCATTAAGAGGAAGCTCTTGTCCTTAGGCAAAAGCTTACACTCTTTTTCTTGGCACCAGGACTGGCTACAGAATTCGTAGGGCCCCATGCAAAGTGAAAATGCAGAACTTGTTTAAAAATTATTAGGCATTTCAAGACAGCAGGAGCGTAGCATTAAGCAAGGCACAAGACCTTTTTAAGTGCAGGGTGTTGGCAACCATACAGGCTGCATGCCCAAGAGGCAGGCCCTGCCTGGTACTAGTAGCCCCGCGTGAACCAGCCCCTGGCACCTCTCTAGTGCTGCCCAGATTCTATAGCTCTTCCCAGTAAACCTCACCTTTTATCATGCCCACCTTTTTCTCATCTTTTTTAACAGTTCTCTTACCAAACAGAAGTTTTAAATTTTGTATTGATTTTTCAAAGTTTTTTTTATTAATGAAGGATAGTTAATGTGTAACAACGTTGTGTCAATCTGTACTACACAGTAAACTGACTCAGTCTCATGCATACATACATTATTTTTTAATATTATTTTCCATTATGGTTTATCCCAGGAGATTGGATGTAGTTCCCTGTGCTGTAGAGTAGGAGCTTGTTGTGCATCCATTCTAAATGTTTTATCTACCAACCCCAAATACTCAATCCACGCCTCTCTCTCTCCCCATCTGCTTTGGCAACCACAAGTCTGATCTCTATGCCTGTGAGTCTCTGTCTACTTTGTGGCTAAGTTCACAGTTGCATTCGTGTTGCTGCAAATAGCATTTTCATTCTTCTTTATGGCTGAGTAGCATCCCATCGTATGTCTACCCCTCTTCTTTATCCATTCATCTGTTACCATGCCCCCTTTTTGCCTATGCTGCTCAACCTGCACTCTTTTTTTCCTTCTAGGTTAACAACTTCTCATCCTTCAAGATTCCTCCATTTCCTTCAGACCCTGCAGGATATATGGCCCAACTCTGGGTTCCCACAGCCACGACCTTCCCTTGCTAATAGCAGTCATTGAAACTGTTTATTTTATATTTTCTCAACCAGATCTTGAGTTCTCCGGTGGAAGGGGAAAAGACTTTTTACTCTAGACCATGAGCGCTTAATGTTGTTAATTTCTGATATCTGTCGGGTAACTTGATTAATACCCTGAGCTGAGGGTACTAACTACTCACGTGGTCCATATTATTAAAGTGGAAATAACTTAGCCCAAAATCACAGCTAAGAAGTGGCAGAGATAGTACTCAAGAACAAGCCCTTTTGATTTCAAAGCCCATACACTTAACCCATATACTTTACCCACTCTCAAAGTGCCAAAGTGAAAGTGACAGCATTAGTTGCTCAGTCCTGTGAGTCTCTTTGTGACCCCATGGACTGTAGCCTGCCAGGTTCCTCTGTCTATCGGATTTCTCAGGCAAGAACACTGGACTGGGTTGCCATTCCTTTCTCCAGGGGATCTTCCCAACCCAGAGATTGAACTCAGGTCTCCTGCATTGCAGACAGATTCTTTACCATCTTAGCCACCAAGGAAGCCCCAAAGTGCCAAGCAAGCATGCAAATACAGGACATGGTAGGCTGAATAATGGCCCTATAAAAGATATCTCGGGCTTTCCAGGTGACTCAGTGGTAAAGAATCTGCCTGCCAATGCAAAGAGACACAGGAGACTCAGGTTCTGTCCCTGGGTGAGACGGTCCCTTGGAGGAGAAAATGGCAACCAAGTCCAATATTCTTGCCTGGAGAACCTCCTGGACAGAGGAGCCTGGTGGGCTGTGGTCTGTGCAGTCTCAAAGAGCCAGGCACGACTGAACATGCAGACACCACCACAAATGATATATTAATCCTGGGAGCCTGTAAATATCACTTTGTATGGCAAAAATAGGATATTGTAAATGTAATAAGGCTAAGGGTTTTGAGATGGACAAATTACTCTGGATTATTTGGGTAGGCCCTAAATGCAATCATAAAGGTCTTTATAAGAGAAATGTTGAAGGAAATCACAGACAGAAGAGGACAAGGCAATGTGACCGCAGAGATATAGATTGAAGTGATGTGGCCACAAGCAAAGGAATGCTGGTGGCCATCAGAAGCTGGAAGAGGCAAGGTTCCCCTTGGCGTCTTCCCTGCTGACCTAAACTTTAGCCTAGTGATATAATTTTTGACTTCTGGCATCTAGAACTATGAGATCATAGATTTCTGTTGTTTTGAGTCACCAAGTTAGCAGTAATGTGTTGCAACAGCTACAAAAAACTTGTTTGAAGGAAACTACTTTTGAAGTAGCAATGAATATGTGAGTGGTGAATGTGTGGAAGAATGAATTGTACAATAGATAATTCTTATTTAACACACACTCACACACATACACAGGCACACAGAACTTCCTACTCCTCAGGTAAGCGTTGCCCCTATTGTACATATGGAGGAATTGGGGCTAAGAATTCAAATGGCTTTTATCAAATCACCAGCTAATGGGAAGAGGATCAGAAAGTCCTTAGATTTGTCTACCGCTACCCATTTTTCCTTTCTCAGTAAGGAAAAAAATCAGCTTAAGAGAGATATAACCCATAAGTAAATTCTCTACCTCAAACACTGAATCTCTGTTTAACTCCACACCTGCATTCTACTGATGCAGAGCCCACAAATTCTCAGCTGCCATGGTTATGTACCCCATGGATAAAGACCACCTCTTCTCCATGACATTATTCCTGGTTTTCTTCATAGTATCTGGTACCTAGTGACACTTGGTGAATGTTAGAAGAAAACAAGAAATGCATCAAAGAAATCCAGTACCAGACAAGAAAATTATAATTTAGTGTCCTTTTTTTTTTTCCATTCCATTATGACTCTGGATGCCTGAACCACTAAAATTTTGGTAAAAGTCATCTTCAAATAAGTGGAAAACTTAGCTTATTTACAGTTATAGACATGTCCATCTACACTACCAACTGAGAATCCTTTGAAGGGAAACAGCATGTTCTTGTGTCTCTGTATCTCTCATCTCATGGGAGGTATTCAATAAACCAATATTTGCTGTAACTAAAGATGAATAAAACTCCTTCCTCTGCCCTGAGCCGGCAAAACTTTTATGTTTCTGGGATGCAGATTTGACTATTCCCTTCCTAGGATGTGGTGTGACTGTTCCGATTGGAATATAAGTAGCACTTGTATCATTTCAGCCACCGTGTACCTCCATCATTATACGTAATTGAGAGCTAACTCTGGCATCCTTGGGGAGGAATTATGTATGGAAGATTCATGCTTTTGGGATGTGAGGCTCCCAGTTGAAAGGCCTCTGTTAATTTATAGGAGGTCATAAATCAGCAGGAAGAGAAACATTGGCTCACAGTCCTTGAAAGGAAAAGACATTCTCCAGGACCAAATGAAAGCCAGGCCACAAGCAAGGATGATTTAAGACCCTAGGCTCCGTTATCTGTTCCTAGCTGATCTGGATTCCTAGGGACTTCTCTGCTTAGGCCAGGAGAAGGGAGGGTTTTGTCATGACCACGGACTGTGAATATAAAATGTTATTCAGCCAACTATACATTACAGATGTGCCATTTCTGCTCAGAAGAGTGATGCCATGCACTGCTTCATGCCCCATGATCCTGCCAGTTCACTGCAGCCATCATGGTCCCTTGGGCCAAGATTTGTACCTGTAAAGGCCAGCTCACATTGAGATACGGATTTAAAACTAGAATTCTTAGCTCTGGCCAAGGTGTGTAGAAGACTGTTCTTGTAGACTGAAAGTAAGGAAGAAAAGAGGTGGAAACAGTCTGTGCTTTTTCAAGATGATGGCTACCAAGATATATACAGAAGACAAAACTCATCTAACTGAATATTCAGAACTATATATTTTATTGTATGTAAGATTAAAAGAAAAGGCCAATGCAATTGTTTCTGGAGGCAAGAAAATGGTTATTGTAGGAAACCAATTGCCTAGAACTGTAACTATTTCTGTGTAATTTGTGATTTTCGATCAGGACAAGAAATATTTCCTGAACACCTGCTAGTGTAGGTCAAAATTTGTGTTAAATACTAAAGAAAAGAACACTCTGCCTTCAAAGGGCTTCTGGGCCAGAGAAGGAGATAAGGCATGTGAACAGTCTGATATGTGCTATGATGGAAGAAACACAGAGATGGGGCTGTGAGAACTGAGATGACCCATGCAATGGGCTTGGAAGTCAAGGGTAGTATTCCTGGCACTTGAAGGATGAGTAGAAATTTTCTAAGTCAAAAGTTGAGGAGGGCAATTGGAATAGGAAAGGGAACTTTTGCAAAGGAACAGACAGTAGTGTGAAATAACAATTTTTGTTTGTTTTCTTTTATCATTATGAATAGTCGTGGGGGAGAGGGTTGTTGGATCAAAATGCATGAGGTTGGAGGGGGCAGTCAATGAGCCTGGAAATGTTAAGAAATAAATATTTTCCAGATGAGAGTTTGTCTCAGCTGAACTAAAGGAAAATGGATTACAGCCTGGATCCACATTTGGACAGACGTGGGAACAGAAGCTACTATTTTGTTCTATTTTACCCACTGAGAAGGCAGATTAAGAAAAGAAGATAACAAAGAAAACATTGAACCGGGGCGAATGAGCTAGATGGAAACGAGGAGCCATGTGAAGTCTGCTGTGTGTCTTTGGGCAGATCTCGCCCTCTCTGAACCTGTCTCCGCACCAGTCAGCTGGGAATGATAATAGCTACTTCACAAAATTAGTGTGAGATTCAGATATATATATTGGGTAAAGCACTTTGGAGACTGTAAAGAGATTTGGGGGGTATGAATTTGCTTATAAAGTTGATGAGAGTTGTAAGAAGAAATCGAATATATAAAAAGTAGATTCTCTGAAGTTCTTTCTGACCTTTCATCTCTTCTAGGCTCTTGTTTATTTGCTTTTGGTTGCACTGGGTCTTTGTTGCTGTGACATCTTTCCCTAGTTTCAGTGAGCAGGGGCAACTCTTTGCTGCGGTGCCCGGGCTTCTCGTTGCAGTGGCTTCTCTTGTGGGCCGTGGACTCTGGAGCCCATGGGCTTCAGGAGTTGCGGCACATAAGCTCAGTCATTGTGGCTCACAGGTCCTAGAACACGCGGGCTGCAGTAATTGTGGTCCGTGGGCTTAGTTGCCCATAGCATGTGGAATCTTCTGGGACCAGGGAATAAACCCATGCACCCTACATTGGCAGGCGGGTTTTTATGCATTGTGCCAACCAGGGACGTCCCCGACCTTTCATCTTGATGAACCTAGCAGATGACCCTGTGAGTGGCCCATAGGAAGACATTCAGGGGGAAGTGACCTCCTGAGTGGATCATGGGTCTATTAAGCTAGACGCTCAGAGGAGTACTGAGAATACCCGAGAGGAAAGAGCCGGTGCAGGGAAATGAGAGCAAGGGCAGGCACTGGTCTGTAGACTTGATGAATCTTGTGAACTCTCTGCAGGGTTCTTGCGAATTTCCCCCGTGTGGCGGGGCATTGAAATCATGTCACGTCTCGGCTCCAGGGCCTTCACATGAAGTAGGAGGCAGGGCTAGAATTCCTTAGTCCAGCAGTGGGCACAGCACTTGGCACCACTGAGTCGCCCACAGGATATTAAGGATGCTGACCTCATCCCCCGTGCCTCCATTGACCCGTCTTAATGCTCTGTTGAGACTCAAATCCTGTTTGTAAATGGGAGACCCCCAACCCTCACAGGGGTCCCCCATTGCTGTTCTGTGGGAGCCATGCAGTCCCGTCCGATTGATTGATTTCTCCGGATACACTGAGGGTGGTCCTGGGGGGAAGGGGGTCTTGGCAGGATATCCCCCCATATTCTTAGCTCATTTGCCACTGTGCCCTTGCCAAGTTTTGCTTCCCGTTGCATTTCAGCGGATCATTTCTTAGTCTGTCTCCTTAAGGCACATTCAGAGAATCTGAATTAAGCTTCAGTCAAGCCCCTGACTTCCCCCAGAATGCGTTGTTAGGGAACTGGCCTACAAAGGCAGACCGGGCGCTGTCCCAGACCCCTGCCTCCCTTTCCTCTCCTCCTCATCCTTCTCCTCATCATTCAATTAATCCTCGGCCAGTTTCCCTCAGTGGCCCCTACGCTCCTGGTCCCTGGATAAGCCCTTGTGTATCCTGAACATCTTTGCCAAGAATCTGCCCATCATCGCCCCTTCTCTGCTTACTGCAACCGTGAGACTTTTGTCTAATTATCTCTGGACCTGGAAGTGGTTTCATTTTCTGGAAAATGAATTCCAGTCTCCAGCTTCTCCTACACCAAAGACAGACCCCCCATAAGGGTTTCCTGTCAAGTCTCCCACCCGCCCAAAGTAAATCCTTCTCTGAGACAAAAGAGAAAATAAACGTGTGATATCTTATGCACAAGCCATACATCAAAGCAAGCCAGTGCAACCCATGTCTGCTTCCACAGCCTTCTCTAAGCTGAGAGGTTGCTAGCAAACATGCTCTGAGACATCAACAAGAGCTTTCCTAATGAGGCTGTTGGGAGCATGGGGAACCTCTGCCTGTCAGAAGTGGCCACACTAATCCCACATCTAAGGAGTTATCTCCACCCCCACTGTTATCACTCCAGCCTAGGCCACCATTAGCTCCTACCTGACCCACGACAGAAGCATCTTGCATGGTCTCTCCATCACCACTTTTGCACCCCTGTAATCTACTCTTCACTAGGCAGCTGGAGAGAAAAAACATAAATCACATCTCATTCCCCGCTCTCCAGACCCCAGTCAAAACCCACTTAGGATAAAAGTCCATTTCTTTAGTTCTGCCTATAAAGCCCAGTGACTTTGTTCTTGCTTCTGTGTCTAAACTTGACTCCTGTCAGTCTGCCTCATTCACTCTGCCCCCGTTGGGACAGTCCTCTTTCGATTTCTCAGATTTCCTGATTGATTCCTTCCTAGGAGCCCTTAGAGTAGAAGCTTCCTTGTCTTGGAGTATTTCTGCTTTTTATTTTTATATATTAGGCTCCCTCATATGGTGAAGACTGAAGATCTTCAGAGAGGCTAATTTAGATGACCTGGCAGAGTATTAGGTGGAGTCATATGAAACTGCTGTTTGGTGGGTTGAACCCAATAAAAGTTCTGCATATATTTGTCTTGTATGAATTGTAAGTTTTTATATATGTTTGCGTTGTTCACACTATATAGAGTACATAGCATTGTGTCTGATATGTTGTTGTTGTTGTTTAGTCACAAGTCATGTCTGACTCTTTGTGACCTCATGGACTATAGCCCACCAGGTTCCTTCTGTCTGTGGAATTTCCCAGGCAAGAATACTGGAGTGGGTTGCCATTCCATCCTCCACATCTGATACGTAGCTGGTATTTAATCAAAGGTAGTTGCTTTACTGTCACTGTTATCATCCCCATCCCCATCACCATCACCATCGTCAGCAGCATTCTAAGTCATGAGGAAGATGCAGAGGCAAAGGAAACCTCAGCATTTAATGAGTCTGGAATATAGGAGACAAGAGGTCTGAGTTTGTATCTTCCATTGTGGCCAAAGTTTGTGATTTTGGATAAGATGGTATCTTTTAGACATAACACTAATGTTAGATTTTCAAATTAGATTCACAAGAAGCAAATATCTTACCAAGTATCAAGCTTTGCAAATCATTTCTAAGCTACAAGTCATCACGAGGCACAGGAAAGGGGGAGGGACTGAGACAGCCAATACCACTTCCCGGGGACTTTCTTGCCACATTAGGACTTTGTCTGTCCCAGGCTTTAACACATGGGTCTCTGTAAGAGGTATCCAGCACATTACTTACATGAAAGCCAGCTCTCTTAGTCATGAAACATTTCCATTTTATACTCCAGCAACTGCATAGCTTACGTGACATTTTTCAGGGTGCCTTGCCCTGTGAATCAGTGAATTCCAAGCTTATTTACTATAAGTAATCCTAGAAGGATAATGTACATGCTGCTAAAAGTGGCCCAAAGATAAAAATTCTGCCGCTAATAAAAACCATCAGTGGTTTCCCTGGAACCCTTAATAGCTTATTTACAAGGAGATTTGACCAGGTCATATTTCTTCCCTGAGGGTGTCCCCAGGAAAGGGGGAGACTATATTGCAGGCCTGTGTAACCCTTCCCTTCCCACTTCTGAAGGCTGCAATTCCCTCATCTGTAGAATGAAAAACGTGTTCCACATAGCTGAGGGCTTTGTTCTAAATCACATCAAATTTATGATAAGTGAAGCTATTTTCTGTCATGACATGTACCAGGCAGCCGCTACATTAACAGCGTGTAGTAAAAGGGATGCCCCACCATAGGGACCATTAAACTCAACCCCAAAATCTTCTTCTTACTTAAAGATTATGGAGCAAGCAGGATGTAAGGAAGGAGTCTGAGCTCTGAAGTCAGAGAGGCCAGGGGTCAAGCCTCAGCTCTAGAATGTAGTGGCTATGGGTCTTCAGGAGAGAAGCACAGGGTGTCTGAGTCACTGGTTCCTTACCCACTGGATCACAGTGATGATTTCTTCTTCCTGGGACTGTGGTGAATTTGAAATGAGATGGTATGTGTCAACACCACGTACCACGGTTAGCGTGAAGTGATTGGCAGTGATGAAGTAATTCATTCATTTACGCTACTGGGTGCCTGGACTATTGTTTTTCAAATGCTTATTTTTTTCTTGATATATGCATTTTATTGAAGTATAGTTGACTTAACAGTGTTTCAGGCACACAAGAAGATGATTCAGCTATACATATGCACATGTGTTAGTTTTCAGATTACTTTCTCTTACAGGTTATCATGGCTATAGTTCAGTGTGTTATACAGTAAACCTTTGTTGCTTGTTGCATTATCTATTTTTCTTAATTAGAAATCTAACATTCTATTCATACTTAGTCAAACTAGTGGAATCAAAATGTCATAGGTGTTTTAGTTATGGATGCCTGCACATTTCACAAGGCCTCACTAGCTATACTGCCTACAGTCTGTAACAACAGAACAAGGAGGTTGGAGTCGGGTACCCTGGAGGGCAGTACGGATAGATCCTTAGCCAAGCATACCTCTTTCCATTCCCACTGTCTCGCCTCTGGCTCCAACTCACTGCACACACAGCATCCAGAGCAAACTCCCTGAATTAAACTCTGGGCATTCCAAGGCTAAATGCTCTCTAACAGCTCCCCATCCCTATAGAGAGAAATCCTAAATTCTTCCTCCCCGTGTGCAAGGCTCTCGGGGACTAGGCTGTTGTCTTCTTTTTGCTGACCGCCCTGACTAGTTAGAGTAGACACAATGCTAGAACAAATAATCTCAGGTTTCAACAGAAAAGCACAAGAGTCTGTTTCTCATTCCTGCTGCCACCTAATGTGGCTTGGCTGAGAAGGAGGTGATATGCTTCAGGCCAAAATCCAGAACCCTTGCTTCCTTTGGTCTTGGGGGTCACCCTCCTCTGGGTTCTCAGAGTTCTCTCTGTTGGAAAGAACATGGGACAAGAGAGAACGGGTCTCTCATGAAAAGGATTATGGACCTGGAAGACACGCCCATTGCTTCCTGCTCCATTCTATTGGCCAGAAAGGGAATTAGAATATCGTTTCATTTAAACACAAAGGAGGCTGGGAAATCGGATACTGCTGATCGCCCATATTCTTTGCCTTCTTCGCTCACAATCGACATGAGAGTGACACTAGACCCCAGCTGTTTTTCTGCTACACCATTCAGGTTCATATCTCTGTGCCATTGACACGGCTGGTTTCTTTGTCAGTAGCTCTTCAGGTAAGCTTCTTTTTATCCTTTAGTTCTTGTCCGAACATTACCTTCCCTTGAAGTCTCCCTTTGTGTGTGTGCTGAGTCACTCCAGTCGTGTCTGACTCTTCACTACCCTGTGGACTGGAGCCCAGCAGGCTCCTCTGTCCATGGGATTCTGCGAGCAAGAATACTGGAGTGGGTTGCCATGCACTCTTTCAGGGGACCTTCCCAACTCAGGGATCAAATCTGTGTCTCTTATGTCTCCTGCATTGGCAGACAGGTTCTTTATCACTAGTGCCACCTAGGAAGCCCAAGTCTTCCTTTACTGGGTCTTTTTCTTACCCCATAAGAAGTTTGAGCAAGTGACATGAGTTTGAGCAACCTCCGGGAGTTGGTGATAGACAGGGAAGCCTGGTGTGCTGCAGTCCATGGGGTCACAAAGAGTCGGACATGACTGAGTGACTGAACTTTCTTACCCAGAGCTACAGATACATGCTCATTCCTCCTTAGTACCTCTAGACCTGGCCACACCATTACTCCATCCTGTGGTCTGTTATATGCTGGTCTCATCTCTAGAATTTTCACTCCTTCTGAGCAGAGTTTAAGGCATCTTGTCAGTATAGCCAGAAGAATATTTGCTCTCCACATCACCTCATTGTGAAGAACTCATGAATTAATGGATATAAAGTTCTCAGTACGGTGCTTGCTACGCACAAGGAGAACTCAATCAAATAATAATTATTGCTGTTATCATAGCCTTTTGATCTATTTTTGTGGATGGAAACAGGAATGCTCTCCCCTGACTTTGGGTAGCCTTGAATTAGGACAGAGGAACTTGAACTGTGGCTACGTGGCCTCCAGGGAGTGGCTTGGGCAGTCAGCGGCCTCCGTGAGCTCCCGCGGCTCTGGAAGCGTTCCTTGAGTGAGGTCTGGCAGGGGCAGAGAGAAGCTGACAGAGTAAATGGTTCAGTCTGCTAAGCAAAGCAAACGTGGCTCCAGGAAGTTAGAAGTAACTCAGAATGGAAGCTCCAACTGCCACTGGGTGGAGGAATTTTTTTTTTTTTTTTTTTTCCAAATTCAATTTGTTTTCACTTGAGCTGCTTCATTTCATCAACACAGCTCACTGGAACATTGGCTAAATTTCCTGAAAAAAAGGTCCCTTTTCAAGAGTTTTCTTTCTCCCCCTTTCCCTTCTATGTAGTTCCTCAAATGCAATAAAAATTAAATATTTGGAAACCTAGAGATAGTTCCCCAAACACCAGGTCAGCATAGGTGTGGACCAATGAAGGCTTGTAAACTGGTTGGCAGAGGTGAGTCTGTGGGTTTGGATGTAAAGTTGCCATAAGCAGTACAGTGACTGCAGTTCAATCCTTAGCCAAAATGGCCCCATGGTTGATAAATGGCCTTCTTTTCACAAAGACCCTTTCATCCCGGTCAGTTCTGTGTGAGGCTCTTGGTGCCTCTGTGTTTCAGCCTCAGGAGGAAGAAAGGAGCAGAAAGCAGCCCCACATCTGAAGCAGCACAGAAGGTTTCTCAATCAAAAGTCTAGATTGCAAGCCATCCTCTGCTTATTCATCTGGTCCACAGACACTCACTCCGCTGTTCCACCAACATGACCAAGGCAAGGGCCAAAGTCGAACACGTCACGGCAGTTTCCTTCTTTACTACCTGGAACTTCTTTAAAAAGAGAACAATAAACCAAAGAACCCTGTTTGAACCAGCTCATGAAAGATTCTGAGGTACCTAACCCTTCCAGTTCAGAGCCAGCGAATTCCAGACCAGGTCTGGTTCCCTCTGAGTATGACGCATCCCACTTTTAGTTTTAGTTCTCTGCTGGAGAGGAAATATATAATGTCAACAGCAAAAGACTACATAAAGAATACAGTTAATTTTTTTCTCTCTGTTGCCTCTTCACCTGTTTTTTCCCTTGTCTTTATAAGAACTTGGCAGAGCTGATACATCAAGCAGATTTTTCCACACAAAGAACATAAAGATTCATTGTGAACTATATGCAAGAGTTAACGTGACTATGGCAGTCTAGTTTAGGAAAATAATTTTACTCAATTTTTGTCTCTAAAATGTTAGACATTTAATGCCTACAAATGTGAAAAATTACTTGTAAGAAAATACCAAAATAATAGCATCACTGTTTTACTGGTATTTACAAAGAGTCCAACACTCACTATAATCCTCTCTCAGTCCTATAAGATCTCTTTGTTCACAGCAAATAGAAATTCATAGAAGTTAGGAATTTGGTTCAAGATCCTACAGAGTGAATGTAATGAAGCCATCAATCAATCAACTTTTGACTTATCTGACTTTAAAATCCACTCAGGCCTATAACTATGAATCTTCTGTCTTCACCATGCCCTTCTTCAAAACGGTGGTATGATCTACGTATTGGGGTTGTTGGGGGCATTAAATAAAGTCTACTTTCTGTGCCTTTTTGGCAATTGTCAATGAGATGGTGAAGGACAGGGAAGCCTGCAGTCCCTGGGGTCACAAAGAGTCAGACATGACTTAGCAACTGAACAACAACTATGAAATTCTACCTGCATAGGGTCTAAAAGTTAGATTTTCCCCCTCTCAAGTCACTATAAAACAAAGGAATGTTATTAATTTACAAAATAAATTAATGAGTTGAAATTGAAACACAGCTTTCGGGTTTTAGAAAATATGTAAAATATATATATATATATGCATATATAAGCCACAAAAAGTAGGACAGAAACTATCAGGGTTAAAACAATAGTAAGATCTAAGAAGGTAGTTTCAGAAGGAACAGAGGCAGCCCCTGGGACAAGCAAGCATCAGAACACGGATCACACTCTGGAAAGTTACGCGCAGGAGTTAAACTGGGTCAAGGAGGACTGTGTTTTAAATTGTATCATCTGTCTTCCATACCAGCAGGAAAAGCATCATGGCCGCGGCACAGGCTGCTTCCTTCTGGAAACCCCTGGGAGGAGACGGAGGTTGTAAAGAGACGGAGGAGAGTGTTCTCCGTGATGTGAAGACGCGAGTGGCTGCAAAGGGAGGGCCCCTCGTCAGAGGAATAAAGTCCGCAAAGTTTCCACTTCCAAGCGATCTTTATTTCCTACTTGGAAACCGCCATGGTGTGTCTGCATCTGGACAGAGATGTCTGTTAAAAGAGTACAGCTCTAATCAAAAGTCAAAGGACTGCGTAACTACGGCTGGGGCGTCTTAACGAGCTCGGGGAGCTACCGTCTCCTCTCCCGAGCCTCCTCTTTCTAAACACTTTGCTCCTGTCGACAAAGGAAAAGTTCAATCAGCCTGACTTTCCAGACCCATTATTAAGGAAGAGTAGGAAAATCACTCTGGTGGTTAGGCTCTCTGACATTTGACGTGGTTTAAAGACCTCGCTTGAGTTAAAAGCTCTCACTTACTGAATGATTTCATTTTTTCCATTTGGCAGACTCTCTCCCTCACCTTTTCCTCCACCCAGGCTGACTGAAAGGTTATCTCATTATGCTCAGGGTGTACTTTCTTTGGGGACTCTAGCATCCCATACACCCAGAATTGTAATGATAATAACAATACTCTTTGTTAAATACTTGCTATATGAAGGCACCATGCTATTTGGCAAGCACAACCTTATAGAAGTTTGAAGACAACTCGGAAGCAAGAAATATTGTCTTCATTTTAGAGTTGAAAAAACCAAAGTGCAGAGAAGTTCCCAAGAGCAGCGAATGACAGAAGTTGGACTCTACCCCAGTTCGGCTGATTCCAGAGCTTTAAATACCACACCAACGGCTCCCATTGAGACACAGCCACCAACACTGGCAGAGAAGACAGTGGTTGTCACAGCCTCCACTATCTGACTGTCTGCTCCCTCGTCTGCCTGTAACAGCTCTCATCACCAAACCACCTCTGTCTACATCAATGGTATTAAGCTCTGGAACTCTTCATGGACTTGACCCATTCAGGCTATACCCATTCAGACACCCATGTGGAGGCTGTTTTCTTCTTCGTGTTCTTTCATGTCATGAAAAGTTGTGGGTTTGTGTCCTCTTTGCTTCTAACAGCCTCTTCCAGGTTAGGTTTTCTCAGGCCTCTATACAGCTCCCACTCCCTTAAGATGTTTACCTTGGGATTTTACCTCGTTATCCTCCTTAACATTGTCACCCTATACCTCTGTTAGACTTTATAGAGTATACCAGTGTAGGTATATTTGGAGACTTCATTAAATATACCAGTGTAGAGCTGTGAATATAAAAATGTGTGAGATCCCATCTCTGCCTTCTAGTAAGGAACTCATATTCTGTCTTCAAACAAATTCTAGAACCAAATGCTCTTTCCTCTCACTTCTATTGCAAATCTGGAAAGGAACAGGTAAACTGAGATCCACATCAACTATTTCTTAGGTGGAAAAATTTCCTACGCAGTAAATTCTTTTCACTGTGGTTAAAGATACTCTGGGCTTCCCTGGTAAAGGGAAGCTGATTAAGAATCTGCCTGCAGTGCAGGAGACCCTGGTCCAATTCCTGGGTCAGGAAGAGCCCCTGGAGAAGGGATCGGCTACCCACTCCAGTATTCTTGGGCTTCTTTGGTGGCTCAGATAGTAAAGAATCTGCTTGCAAGGTGAGAGACCTGGGTTCAGTCCTTGGGTTGGGAAGACCCTCTGAAGGAGGCCACAGCAACTCACTCCAGTATTATTGCCTGGAGAATCCCCATGGACAGAAGATCCTGGTGGGCCACAGTCTGTGGGGTCGCAGAGAGTCGGACATGACTGAGTGACGAAGCGCAGCAGAGCACGGAGATACTGTAACTGGGTGTGCCCTCCCCAACCTGCCTTCCTTCCATCAGCAGATCCTCACGTGCACACTGCTGTGTGTGGCATAGACAACCGCCAAAGATAGAGGATAGCGCAGGGAACTCTAGTCAATACTCTGTAATGATCTGTGTGGGAAAAGAGTCTTTAAAAACAAAAAAAGTGGATAAACTTATATGTTTAACTGATTCACCCCGCTATACACCTGAAATCAGCTTTGAAGATCCAGCCAGCCCGTCTTTCTATTCAACCCAGATAGTGATTTCATTTTTGGTGACTTCAGCGTGGGATAATTCGACATCCTGGCCTTTCAGAGTCCTTGCCTACTTCATTTCCTATGATCTCCCCCATCTTTCCACCTTATCTCAATTCAGTTATCCCCAATATACCATTTGATAGACCTTCTAGGAGCTTCCCATTTACAGATGTCTCTACTTTCTCTTCATCTCTCAGGAATCCCTTGATTTCACTTCCTTCATGATCCAGCTAAGATAACATTCACTTCAAAGCAATTACTTTCTCAAAATCTTCAATATCTTACCTTGTAAGGATCTAATAGAGTCCTACATAGACCAAAACCTGAATGAACTCAACTTACTATCTTCTCTAACTTGCACTTGGGTTGCTGGGTAAATTGAGGGGGAAAATCACTCTGAATTGGAAAGTGTCTTAATTTATGGTCCCCAACTTTAACTTGGCCTTTAATGATGCCCAGGAAGTCTATTATGCTTCCCCCCTCTCTGGGGGCTTCCCTGATAGCTCAGTTGGTAAAGAATCCACCTGCAATACAGGAGACCCCGGTTCAATTTCCGGGTTGGGAAGATCCACTGGAGAAGGGATAAGCTACCCATTCCAGTATTCTTGGGCTTACCTTGTGGCTCAGCTGGTAGAAAATCTGCCTCCAATGTGGAAGACCTGGATTTGAACCCTGGGTTGGGAAGATCCCTTGGAGAAGGGAAAGGCTACCCATTCCAGTATTCTGACCTGGAGAATTCCATGGACTGTATAGTCCATTGGGTTGCAAAGAGTTGGACACAAGTAAGTGACTTTCACTTCTCTGAGGCAGCTATTTCAAGCTGTCACCTCTTCCCTAAAATGTATGACCCATATTTCATCCTTAGTTTCCATTTGACCTTGCCTACCACAAATAAATAGAAGACATGGGTCAAAATATCTTCAACTTCCTGCCATAAAACTTACATATTTGCATCTTTACTTCCTCCCCCGCTCCTTCCCTCTTCATGACCCAGAAGAAAAACCCTTTATCTTACTAAAAATTGGATCCCATCCATTCCTGGTTTTTCAGGAATGTTGCTTCATCCGTCTCTCCCTCCCTACTGGTTGTACCCCATGAGCACGTGGGCAAGGCACTGCCTATAATCCCCAAGTCCTCCTCCGGATTCCACACTCTCTCATTTCTGCCACAGAGAAGTTTCTCTAAAGTATGTTAAACATCTCCTTTTCATCACCTTCCATTTCATCTTCAGGCCTCTGTATCTGGCTTTCCAACCTTTACACATTGAATCCATGCTTGAAAAATCAGCCCATTATTTTCCTCTTCCAGATTGCACGTGCACTTTTTGCCTTTCATCTCGCTTGATTTTTCTTCAGTTTGATACCATTGGCCACTCACAGTATTGTCTTTGCTTGACTTCTGGGACATGGCTTTCTCTTTATCCCCCTAGCTGTCTCTCTCTTCCTTCTTTTCCCTGTCTGGGGCCATCGTGGTTCCTGTTCCAATCTCCCTGGTTGATCTCATCCTCTCTTATGGTAGGTTCATACCCCCAAAGCCTGCATCTCTATTTCTGGTCCATTTCCTGTGCTCCAGCCCTTTACGTTCAATAACCTCCTACCGATTGCACCAGGCTGTCCCACAGACACTTTGTAGTCAGCACTCATATAACGTGGCCATATCCCCTTCACTAAACCCACTCCTTGTCCTCCTGCTTTTTTCAGTGACTACTGCCAACATTTACCCAAATTTTCAAGCTAGGAAAGTAACAGTACCCTCATCCTCTTGCTTTGCCTCAGTTCCCACATGTAAGAATTATTTAACTCTATGAATTCTATTTCTCAGCTATATCTTGAAAATACCTGCTTACACCTAGCTTCACTTTCACTCACAGGTCACCACCTGCTCTCTTACTCCAAGCTTCAACTGTGTGTGGCCCTCCCTTTGGGTCATTATCCACAGGCCTGAATTTGCTTAACTTTCTTATATTCTTCCATCATATTTGCACCTTGATATTCCCTTCAATAAGAACCTTTTATACCCTCAAGCCTGGATTGGGTACCACTTCTCTCTGTAGCTGCAGCATCTTGTGATTATCTTCTCCATCATATCACTTACACACTGTACTTTAATTATTTGTTTACTCATCTGTCTTACTACCCACTGTCTAGTTCCTAACTTTTTGTCTTGGAACACCTAGCCCAGCCTTTGATGTATGATTAGTGGTCATTCAATATTTGTGAATTATTTTTATACTACAACTTCTATTAGTTGTACAGTGGTATACAGACATGTTACTACTCAATGAGTGTATGGCTATTCTTTTAAAAGCCAGTTTTCTTGAATTAAAATTTACATACAATAAAATTCACTATTACTAAGTGCCAATTTCAATGAGTTTTGGCAAATTATAGAGTTGTATAACTAACACTGCAATAATAATATAGAAAATTTCTATCACTGCAAAAATTACCCTTGTGCCCCTCTGAAAAAAATAAACAAATAAATCCTTTCCCTCCTGCTTCATTGCCACAAAAAAAAAAAAAAAAAAAAAAGCCTAGCAATGACTTAGCTGTTTCTATCACTATAGTTTTATCTTTTCTAAAAAATTTATACAATTTGAATCATAAAGGGAATAGTCTTCTGAGTCTGATTTCTTTCACTTAGCGTCATGTTTTTGAGATACATTTATGATGATGTGTAGGCTTTCCTGGTGACTCAGTGGTAAAGAATTCACCTGCCAATGCAGGAGATGTAGGTTCAATCCCTGGGTTGGGAAGATCCCCTGGAGAATGAAATGGCAACCTACCCCAGCATTCTTGCCTGGGAAATCCCATGCACAGGAACCTGACAACATATAGTCCACATGGTCACAAAAGAGTCAAACGTAACTTAGAGTCTAAACAACAACAAATGATGTGATGTGTAGTATCAGTTCATTCATTTTTATTGCAGAATAGTATTTCACCATATGCATAGACAACAAATTGCTTATCCATCACCAATTAATGTTCTTTTAGATCATTTCCTATTTCGGGCTATTATGAAGAGAGCTGTTTTAAACATCTGAGCACAAATCTTTGTGTTAATGTGTTTACATTTCCTCTGGGGAACACGTTTACATTTCCACACCTAAGAGTGAAATTGCCAGATTGTACAGTAAATCTCTTTCAGAATTTTCCACAGGTTACTGTGATCCACACAGTCAAAGGCTTTGGCATAGTCAATAAAGCAGAAATAGATGTTTTTCTGGAACTCTCTTGCTTTTTCGATGATCCAGCGGATGTTGGCAATTTGAACTCTGGTTCCTCTGCCTTTTCTAAAACCAGCTTGAACAGCTGGAAGTTCACAGTTCACGTGTTGCTGAAGCCTGGCTTGGAGAATTTTGACTATGCCAAAGCCTTTGACTGTGTGGATCACAATAAACTGTGGAAAATTCTGAAAGAGATGAGAATACCAGACCACCTGACCTGCCTCTTGAGAAACCTGTATGCAGGTCAGGAAGCAACAGTGCTTAATTCTATAGGCTTATTGGCCATATGTGTCTTCTTTTGTGAAGTGTCTGTTAAAATTTTTGCCTATTTTTATTTAGGTGTTTCTTTTTATTTTTTGGTTGTGTCAGTATATTCTAGACAAAAAAAAATATGTCCTTTGCTAGACATATATATTGCAAACATTTTATCCCGTCTATGGCTTGTTTTTTTATTTTTATTAACCATAGTGCTAAATAATCTGATAATCCAGAAGGCTACTAAGTGACTAACAAGCGGGATATGCCGGACAAAGGGATGATTCATGTCCTAGGTAGGACAAAGTGGGAGATTTCATCACACTACTCAGAATGGTGTGCAATTAAAAACAAAAATTGTTTATTTCTGGGATTTTCCATTTCATATCATCAGACTGTGGTTGATCATGGTTAACTAAAACCACAGAAAGTGAAACCATGAACAAGGGGGGAAGTCTAAAGTGGGTATCTTCATCACAACATCTACCACATTGTTACTATAATTATATATTTACTTATTTATTTTTCTCACTGGACCATGAGCACCAGGAAGGCAGGGACTGTATTTTGCTTTCTTCTGTATAACTGTTCCCGGCAGAGTGGCATGCTTTTGATGATCTTAAACAGGAGTTAGGGAAACTAAGATGAAAAAGAGAATGATATAGCAAGTGGGAAAAGAAATGAAGGTGGAAAGAGGTCAAAAGAACTTTCCAGGTGGTCCAGTGGTTAAGAACCCACCTTGCAATGCAGGGGATGCAGATTCAATCCCTGGTCAAGGAAGAGTCCACACACCGCAGGGCTGCTTAAGCCCATGGGCTGCATTTCCTGAAACCCAAGCCCCCTAGAACCTGTGCTCTGCAACAAGAGAAGTCACAGCAAGGAGGCCAGTGTACCACGATGAAGAGTGGCCCTGCTCTCCGCAATTAGAGAAAACCTGCACGCAGTGGCAAAGACCCAGCATAGGAAAAATAAATAAATAAGTAAAAGAGGTCAAGCGAAGAGGAGAATAAAAATGGTAGGAAAGATGGAAAAATGAAAAGAGGAGTCAATTAACCCAAGTTTGAAGCTTCTTTAATATCGGTGATTGGAAAAAAAAAAAAATATCGGTGATTGGTTGGAGAATTTATGGAAACTCTTAACATGAGACTTTTCCTTTCCAAAATGGTGATAATAAGATCTCAGGGAGTTTTGTATTTGTTTTTTTTGTTTGTTTGTTTACTCCCCCCTCCCCCCGAAAAAACCAACCAAAAGTCATTGGTATGATCCAATAAAATGATATCTTTAAATATCCAATACAGTGTCTTAAAAATAGCATTTAATATTACATTCGTTATCATCATCACCAGTATCTCAAGACTGGTGGGTTGATTAGAATAATTCAGGCACAGGTATTAATATTGGGATTAGCACTAAGAGATCAACAATAATAGTTCTAATCACCATTTTAGTAATTCTCATTATTATATTTAATAAACTCTAACTGTTATTAATCAATACCTTTCCTGTGTTTATCATACAGATGTTATCTATAGCTACTTTTGGCAGGGTATGCACCATAACATTACATAACTATGTGCTTATATATCCCCCATAGTCTATGACTTAATGATAGTCTTAGTTCAAATTGGCCATATGTCCCTAGAGTTTAGTACCAAATATGCTCTTAGAAAATTCAGGCTGGGGACTTCCCTGGCAGTCCAGTGGTCAAGACTCTGTGCTTCCACTGTAGGGGGCTCAGGTTCCATCCCTGAGCAGAGAACCAAGGTCTCACATGCTCCCGTGGTGAGGCTACCAAAAAAAAAAAAAAAAAAAAAAAAAAAAAATCAGGTTAAATGAGTACCCAGAGGTAATGTGCACACTAAGCCATTCCCACTGGGTGTTTTCTGTTGTTTCACTCATTTACAGCCTACACCAGTATGTACTAAACAGCTGTCCAAAGTGAAAAGGATAATCTATGAGCACTAAGATGGGCAAACCATTGGCCATATTCTCAAACTGAACTAAATAGACTCCCTCAAGAGTCATCTAGAACTTCCAAATACCACAGAAAGTCCTTGATTGCAACTAGCAGGATCATTTTTGAAGAGACTTGGAGCTTACCCGTACGTCTTCTCCAAATACTCATTAGCAAGTCTGGAATAAGTTCATAGCAACTCACCACAGGTCATTAAATGATTCCTTCAGCATTTCAGGATTTGGAGCCACTATCCTGCTCCATGGAAAATTTTAGAGGAAATTAGATTATAGTTGGGAACATTGGCCAAATAGATGAAAGGGAAGTAAGTATATTTAATAAATGCTCAGCTTTGTGGCTTCTAGCTATGGGCCACGTTTCATCTTCTATCAAAAAAACAAGGGAAAGTATTAACTCCTTCTAAACCTCACTGAAGCATGCTTCAGAGCCAAGGCGTAAATCCATGTTGCATACCCAGACAAAAATAAGGCACCAAAATAATGCACAATGAGATATTTTTTAAAGTGCTCACCAAATAAGGTAAATGCCACACAAATCTTAGATATTACTTCCTGCCTAAGCTCAGTGGATTGTACTCAAGAAGGAATGTGTTATTGGAATTAGTAAGGGATTTGGCATTAGGCAGACTTCATTTCAAATCTTGGCTTTGATACTTGCATAGATTAATTTTCCAATTTTCCTGACCAATGAAATGGGAACAGTGCTATTCATAACACTTTGAGGAGAAATAATTGTGATGTTGGTGAAAATGCTTGCTCCAATGCTTGGCGTACAGATGCTCAATAATATTACTCTCCTTCTTGTTTTCCCTGGGCTTTTGGTGGTGATGGTTTAGGCGCCACTAGATCCTAACTAAAATTAGTTTTATGAACTTGGACTGTGAAGAATCTAAATATGTACCAACACATTTCTACATTACTTCATTAAAATGTAAAGTCAGAGTACCTGATGCACATGGGTTGGGCACCTCTGTAAGAGGCACTGGTATCTGAATATAAGTATGATAAATTGCAAAGGATTGTTTACTTTCCAGAAGGCTACTTTACAAAAAAGAAAAGATTAACCACATGACTCAGTATGTTCCCCAAGTGGATATAAAAGCGGATATGAATTTAATAAAAAAAAAAATAACAGATAGATAGCTAGTGGGAGCCGGCTGTATATCACAGGGAACTCAGCTCGGTGTTCTGTGGTGACCCAAAGGAGTGAGATGGGGTGTGGGGTGGGAGGGAGGTCTGAGAGGGAGGGGATCTATTTATACACAGAGCTGATTCGCTTCCTTGTACAGCAGAAACTGAACACAACCTTACAAAGCAATTATATTCCAATAAAATAAAATATCATTAAATAGCTTTCAAGAATCAAGTCACTACATGAAACAAAAAATTACTTTTATGAGGTTATCTCAAATAAAGCATATGGGGTTGACTACATGTTCCAAAAGAGGCATGCCACTTGATGAGACATAGTACCCTGATGAAAATCTCTTAACATGCAAAGTTAATGTTATGGAAAGATAGACTAATTTTTCTACCAGTGCTGTTCTTTACATGTACGGGTGATGGTGGAGATAAACGCAAAGAAATGGGAAATCATGGTTACTATCTCTTCTGTGCATCAAGTCTATACATATGTGACCTCATTAAATTCTCCCAACAACCAGATGAGGCAGGTATTATCATCAGCGTGTTATTTTATTTTGAATATTATCTTCCACAGAAAGATGAAATATTGAGATGTCACGATCACCCAGCTGGTAAATACTCATCCCAGGATGCAAACATATTCCTGCCCTGCTCCAATATTCATAACCTCTCCTCTACCACATTGCATCTCATTGCCCTGGGGCAAATAAAATGGTTCAAACACAAGCTCTCTAAATGTGCAAGTAAAGGACATATTATTGCAATTTGGGAACTAAGGGAAAATGTGTTGGAACATGCCATCTGAACTGGGCTGAAAAGAAAGAGAAAATGTACAGAGGAGCTTGGTGGGCTACAGTCCATGGGGTTGCAAAGAGTCAGACATGACTGAGTGGCTAACACAAAATTCCAAACTTGAAAATTTCCAAGTCTACTACCAGGAGCTAATTCAAGTGAGATCACTGATGCTGAACTTCAACCAATGAAAAATCTAGATTCACTGGTTGGACCTGAGTTCCAGGGATAGTCCAAGACTAATTAAATAAAAATCATCATTGTTGAGAGAAACACCAGATTAGTAACAAATTAATCTGTTGAAATGTAAGGGAGGAAAATGCATCATATAAACAATTCCTTTCTAGTGGCCTTTAATAGCTGTTGAAGTTTTCCATTTCTCCAGAAATTGTTCTCTTCTTATTCAGATATATTGGCAGTAACATCAAGTCTTCAGCCAAAGGAAAGAGAGTGGCCAGACTTCATTAGGCTGTGATTTCAATTAAACATCATAAAGGAAAAGACAGAATTGACAGCAAGTAGGTTATAAAAACAGGAAAACATTCACCACTGGGCAAGCAGCTTCATCTTCATGTTCTGTCCTATGCCTGCCTATTCAAATAAACCCTTACCCGTTGACAAAGTTGAGGCACATTCCCTGTCAGAGAGGCCCAGGGTAGAGAAACATTCAAAATAGTGCATGAACCTTTGACCTTCTCTCAACTGCAGCCACCACTCTGGATTCCAGGGTATCCGAGAATTCAACATCAGCTTTCCACTTTGAGGGCACAGTAGCCCAGTATAGGAAAACTTTTTTTCTTTTTTAACTCTTTCTTGGTTTCTTGTTGTTTAGCAAAAAGTTTAAAAAAAAATCATTAAGCATTAACAAGAATAACTAGAAATGAGGACACTGAATGTAAGGACAGGAAAACAGAAGAAAGATGTCCGAGCATGAGTAGGTATTTCTTTTGATGTGGTGTAAGAAGTAACAAAGGAAAATAACATATACATGAGGCAAAACAAAACAAACTAACAAAACAAACTAACAAAATATGTATGCCCTGGAACAGAATTCTTATCACTTAATCAGAGAACTAATATAAAGGAGTACATGAACCAAGAGATGTTGTTGGGTTTGTGGATGAAAAATGTTGGTGTCATATCATAAGCAAAGGATGGTGTTCCATCAAGGCAGCCGCCCACCCCCACCCACACACTGTGCACGCTGAGAGGATTCAGGATAGAGAAAAACGGAATACTGACCCTAGATAGTAACGGTGCAAATCAAAGGAATGATCTAATGCACAGACTGCTGTGTCTTCCCAAACACACCAAAAACATTAAATTCATTAACTTGAGATGTCCGGTTTTCTTTAATTAACAGTAATCCTGTGATGTTCAGCTTCTTGGGTTTTGTTGGTTTGTTTGAATTCCTATACTTCCCGGCTCCTTCCTGACCTTGTTGGCACAGACCCTGAGAACCTTCTGAGAGGTTGTCTCCCAGACGTAAGTCCTCAGCAAGTCCATTGAATACAAGCATGATTCTCAGTTTTAGATTGTGCATTATTTTCAGTCAACAGGCTGAACTCTTGTTTTGTGCGGGCAATGGAGGTACCATGGATGGCATTCTGCAACTTAAGCAAATGATTTAACCCCATAAACTCAAGTTTTAGTATCTCTAAACTGAAAATAACCCTACCTCTCCCATAAGACTTTTTTGGTAAGTTTTATGTAATATCATGTATGTAAAGTGCTGAGCACCATGTCCAGCACATAGGAAGCTACCAACTTAATTCATACTTATTAAAGAACTGTTTTATGGAAGGTGGTTGAGATATTTCTTTGAGAATTTCACTTTTAACCATTGCTAGGATGATCAGACTAAATGAAGAACATCTAGATTTTTTCTACTTAAGAATCCCACTTAGGACTGTGACAGCACACTTGCTATAGCAAGCGGTTATCAAAAAAAATAGCGATTTGTCTTACATTTGAAAAAGCGCACATTTAGGTAACATAGCTAGATTGCAGACCAAGATAGAATGTGGCTTTTAGTCCTAACAGGTATGGAGAAAACAGTAAGTGGAAAAGTTTAGTATAGAGGAGTTACATAGATTGAAATTAGAGAGCCAGAAGAAAAAGTGACACTAGACACAAATCTGCCTTCAAAAATTTAAGTACAAAAAATTTACAGGTTGCAAAAACCTTAATTTTTTTTTTTTATTAGTTGGAGGCCAATCACTTCACAACATTTCAGTGGGTTTTGTCATACATTGACATGAATCAGCCATAGAGTTACATGTATTCCCCATCCCGATCCCCCCTCCCACCTCCCTCTCCACCCGACTCCTCTGGGTTCTCCCAGTGCACCAGGCCCGAGCACTTGTCTCATGCATCCCACCTGGGCTGGTGGTCTGTTTCACCATAGATAACATACATGCTGTTCTTTCGAAACATCCCACCCTCGCCTTCTCCCACAGAGTCCAAAAGTCTGTTCTGTACTTCTGTGTCTCTTTTTCTTTTTTGCATATAGGGTTATCGTTACCATCTTTCTAAATTCCATATATATGTGTTAGTATGCTGTATTGGTCTTTACCTTTCTGGCTTACTTCACTCTGTATAATGGGCTCCAGTTTCATCCATCTCATTAGAACTGATTCAAATGAATTCTTTCTAATGGCTGAGTAATATTCCATGGTGTATACGTACCACAGCTTCCTTATCCATTCATCTGCTGATGGGCATCTAGGTTGCTTCCATGTCCTGGCTATTATAAACAGTGCTGTGATGAACACTGGGGTGCACGTGTCTCTTTCAGATCTGGTTTCCTCAGTGTGTATGCCCAGAAGTGGGATTGCTGGGTCATATGGCAGTTCTATTTCCAGTTTTTTAAGAAATCTCCACACTGTTTTCCATAGTGGCTGTACTAGTTTGCATTCCCACCAACAGTGTAAGAGGGTTCCCTTTTCTCCACACCCTCTCCAGCAAAAAATTTTAAACATCCTAAGCAAAATACTAGCATATTAAACCTAGCACTGTTCTAAACCTAATCAACAAGCACTGTTATCTACTAGAATTTGTCACAGAAAGACAGATATGTGTCACCAAGAAAAAAAATCTATCAAGGTATTATTATTCAACATTTAAGTGATTGAAAAGAGAAAACAAATAGATGTCTCAACAGATACATAAAATTTGCCATAAAATTCAACATTTATTTAAGATAAAATTTTTAGCAAATTATCAACCACAGGGAACTTCCTTAATCTAATAATAGGTAGCTATCAAAATCCTGTAAATATAAAACTTAACACTGAAATTGAGAAGCCTTTCTATTAAAGTTATGAAAAGATAAGAATATAGTCCCCATGATGCACCATTACTAGTCAACTGCATGTCTTAACTATGAAATACGACAAGAGAAACAAATGAGGCATAAAATTTGGAAGTTGTAATTATGTATTTACTGATTATAAGATTATCAATATAGTAAATCAAGAAAAGCCATAAATGAACTAATGGAGCAACCATGAAGTTTCAGAATGGTTGAATAATACACAAAAATGTATCATATCAGTAACAAAGTAATATAATAAAAAAATCAAAATTGTCTATAAACAGTTGAAGTAAAATCTTGAGGAGAACATTATAAAATGTTCTTAACAAAAATAAAAGACAACAAAATATATGGAGAACCATGCTACTTCCATGGATCAGTTCAGTTCAGTTCAGTTGCTCAGTCATGTCCGACTCTTCGTGACCCCATGAATCGCAGCACGCCAGGCCTCCCTGTCCATCACCAACTCCCGGAGTTTACTCAAACTCATGCCCATTGAGTCAGTGATGCCATCCAGCCATCTCATCCTCTGTCGTCCCCTTTTCCTCCCACCCCCAATCCCTCCCAGCATCAGGGTCTTTTCCAATGAGTCATCTCTTCGCATCAGATGGCCAAAGTACTTGAGTTTCAGCCTCAGCATCAGTCCTTTCAATGAACACCCAGGACTGATCTCCTGTAGGATGAACTGGCTGGATCTTCTTGCAGTCCAAGGGACTCTCAAGAGTCTTCTCCAACACCATAGTTCAAAAGCGTCAATTCTTCCGCACTCAGCTTTCTTCATAGTCCAACTCTCACATCCATACATGACCACTGGAAAAGCCATAGCCGTGACCAGACGGACCTTTGTTGGCAAAGTAATGTCTCTGCTTTTTATAAAGATGTTAAAATTCAGAAACCTGTTAATTTGATCCAAGTCTTTACTATATTCAATGAGATTTCAAACAAAATCTCAACAAGCTTTTTCCTTTACAGCTCTGCATTGTTGCTGTTGTTTAGTTGCTAAGTCATGTCTGACTTATTTGTGACCTCATGGACTGTAGTCTGCCGGGCAACCCTGTCCATGGGATTTCCTGGGCAAGAATTCTAGAGGAGGTAGCATTTAGCTATGTATCTATTAAGACATTATATTTTCAACCTATTGAAATGAAAACAGTGACATTGGAACAGGGGGAGGAAAATCAGATCAATGGAACAGAATTTGAAGCCCTTAAATAAGCTCGAATACATGCGAGAAACAGACATGGATAGAGATAGCATTAAAAATCAGTGAAAGGAAACAATAAACAATGAATGGCAAGACTTTCTTCTTAAGACATGCATCTCACATGAAAATAATGAAATAAAATGATAAATGAGAAAACAAATTAATTAGAAGTCAATCAAGGGTGCTAATTTTTGAGTAGGAGAAAAGAACCAGATTCCTTAGATAACTCTCAAATCAGTAGTTTCTAGGAAACCATTGATAAAACTCAGAACCTCAAAATTAAACTATCTCTTCTACAAAACATACTAAAGGAAAAAACAGCACATGTGGAAAGGATATCTGTAATGTATAAAATCAACATGAATTAGAATCTTGAATATGTAGAGAAATTGTATGTCAGTTTAAGCAAATATAACTTTAAAAGTGGGCAAAAGATGAAAACAGACAATTCAGAGGAGTCAGTGAATGTATGAAAAGATGATTACCCTCGCAATGGAAATACAAACTAAAACAAGAGTGAAACACCATTTCACACCAAATAATTTGACAGACATCAAAGAGTCTGTCAACATCAACTTTAGGTAAAGACTCCGGAAAACAGAACTCTCATACCCTGCTGGTGGGAATGTAAATTAGTACAATCACTTTGGAGAGAAATTGGCTGAGGATAATGATATTTAAAATGTGTATACCCAATAACTTCACAATTCTACTTTAGAGATATCATTGTTCACATGTATCAGGGTATCCTGCATATTCATTGTAACATTGCTTGTTTTGAATGGAGAAAAATTGTAACAATCTTTTTGTCTTTCAACAGGAAATAGGCAATTAAATGGTGGTACATTCATACAATGTTCTCTAATGATAAAAAGCTAAATGAATTAAATTAATGAGACCTATTGTCTAAAGACAGAGTGGATCTCAAAAATGCGATATTGAATAGAAAAATGTGGGAAAGCAAGTTTGTTAAAAAATATTGTATGAAATCATTATGCAAAAAGTTTTTTTAAGTAAAAACAGCAACTACATGTATCATTTATGGATACATGATACATTTCACAATAAACATGGAAAATAGGAGTGACAAAATTCATGCAGGTGATTGCCTTGCAGGGAGATGAGAAAGGAGCTTCACTTTTATCTGTAATGTTCTATTCTTTTTAAATAAATCAATTGTGTGGTGAATATATTAACACAACTATAATTGGGGAAGGATTCCAAGACAAAATCTGACTTTGCCACAAGAATGTAAGCAGTAGGAGGGAGAGAGTAGTTTCTGTTTGTTTTTTTATTCTATTTTCAGATTATAGAAGACACCAAATCACTCTTGGCTCTCCTCTAACATGTATTGAAACCCAGGGTGTTTCCAGTTTCCAGGAGACAGGGAAATGCAGAGATGGATTAGATGGAATGATTGAAGGCAGGAAGAGAAGGGGACGACAGAGGATGAGATAGTTGGATGGCATCACCAACTCAGTGGACACGAGTGTGAGTAAGCTCCGGGAGTTGGTGATGGACAGGGAAGCCTGGCATACTGCAGTCCACAGGGTCACAAAGAGTTGGACATCACTGAGCAACTGAACGGAACTGAAGTTTCCAGAAAGTTCAAAATACATCAAGCTAGTAGGGAAGCTTGGTGTGTTGCAGTCCATGGGGTCTCAAAGAGTCAGACATGACGGACTGAACTGAACTGAACTGATGTAATTTGGGGGAAAAACATGGTAACTGTTTGAACAGAGAATTTAAATCATATAAAGCCATTGGATATTATTATATTTATAGGTATGTGTTTGAATATGGTTGCTTTTGGCCCTCCTCTATCACTCCAATATCAGCTTTCAAAAAAGACTAAATGTTGCATCATTTTTAATCACCTACTAGATGCTATAGCAAAAATAATTAGGCATTTAATGGCCTTAAGAGTATTTATTCATTCAATGATGCATTTACTCATTTATACTCATTCTTATTGTGGCTCAGCTGGTAAAAAATCCACTTGCAATATGTGAGACCTGGGTTCAATCTCTGGGTTGGGAAGAACCCCTGGAGAAGGGAAAGGCTACCCACTCCAGTGTTCTGGCCTGGAGAATTCCATGGACTGTGCTGTCCATGGGATCACAAAGAGTCAGGCATGACTGAGTGACTTTCACTTCATACTAGTAGACAGTAGACATCACATGCATATATGCACTCACATGTGTGTGCACATACACACTGCACACACACACTGCACACACACACACTATGGTGCACAACCACAATACTAAGTGGCCACAAGCCAGGAAGTTAGGGTTCTCCCAAGGCTAGAGGGCGGTCACCATGTCCCTTCAATTGGGGATCTATTAGCACATATGTTCAACCTACTTAATTAAGCCTGCACTGTCTAAAGAAAATAAGTACTTCAAATCATTCTACTTACCTTTCTTCTGTAGCCAGTCTGAATTCTCTCTACAGCTTTAATATAGTCCTTCACTCAACAAACATTAAATAAATTTTCCAGGTTTTCTAGTAGGTATTTTAGAGACACATGCCTGCCTGCCTTCCTGCTCAGTCATTACAGTTGTGTCCAATTCTTTGTGATCCCATGGACTACAGTGCACGAGGCTCCTATGTCCTTGGAATTCTCCCAGGGAGAATACTGGAGTGAGTTGCCATGACCTCCTCCAGGGGATCTTCCTGATCCAGGGATCAAACCTGTGTCTCTTGCATTGCAGGCAGACTTTTTACCACTGAGCCATCTTTAGGGAAGCCCTTAGATACACACGCTCTCTCTTAATCCTCAAAATTTCGCTACACGGTCAGTGTTCTAACTTCATTTTATAGGTAAGAAAATTACAACACACACAGTTCAAGTGTCTTATCCAAAGTTACACAGCTTGTAATTGGTTTCACTGGAATTCGGGACCCCAAAGTTAAGCTCCATATGGAGACCTGGGAATGCAATTGCTGAGTCAGCTTCTTCAGCCACTAATTCATTCAGAGCTTTGGAAACCATGGAACGAATAAAAAAGTATATAAGATGTGGTCTTTCCTGTAGAACAGCCTGGGATCCAGGAGCAGGTTTACCTCACAGGAGAACCCTCTTTATACAGGGAGGTTATAATTAAACCATTCTACAGTGCCACCAGGCTGAAAAATCCTGCTACTTTTCATCTTTGCACATAAGTCTTATATTCCAAACCTTTGCAATTCTCACCAGATTCCCACATCCCTTTTGGTTTAGGGGGCCAACAATTGATCCCAGCCTTGCAGTGAGGGAAAGACCTGTACTGTCTCATTCCGGCCAGATGCTTTCATGCGTGTTGTAAGGGAATCCCCTTCTTCGTCCAGCCTGGAGGTCTCACTGCAATTAAAGTTGTTTGCAAGTTGCTAGAAGTAACACCTAAAGCCTCTCATTGATGGCCAGGCCTCAATGAATTTTTCAGGTGTGTTGAATGATTTTTCCTCATGTCTACATGCAGAGTCTGCTGAGCTCATCTGCAGCAGGAAGTGGGATCAGTGAAAACATCAAAAGGGTGGGTAGGCTGTGGGCTCTCTGAGCATAGCTGGAAGAAAAAAGCTCAATGTCTAAATGTGCTTTCTCTTCAAAACCTTGATTTTAAAGAAATTGGTTGGTTTCTTTTTTCTGCACTAACTACCACACTTGGAAAAAAAAAAATAATAACCAACCCTTCATTCCAGTGAACCACAGGAGCAATTTTTACAGATTACCCCAGTAGGAGATTAACCATATATCCTTAAAAAAACATGGTAGGGAGTTGCTTCACTTTGTGTGAAGGGCAATCATCTTGGCTTCATCCTCCTGACCAACCTGTGGGGCGGAGGTGGTGGTGGTGGGGGGGTGTGGGGTGGAAGTGAGACAGGCTGTGGTTACTGGCAGGCAATGGTAGTGACTGTGGAGCCACAGAGATGCCAGCTTGCCTCTGCAGAGTCAGCAGGACAGAGAGAGAGCTGGCGGAAAAGGCCACTGAGATGGTTGAGCTACCAGTATCCTCAGGGATTCATAGGTTCCCAAACCAATACAAATATCACTTGGGCCTCCAAACAAATAGCAATACCATCTGGGAAACTTTTGAAAATATTGATTCCAGGAGTACACAACAGACCTACTAAGTCAGAGTTATGAGGATACAGACACATATTTGGGAACCACTCTTGAGTCTAGTACTTTCATGATAGAACTGGAGAAGTTAAAGCTAAAGAAGGATCATGATTTGCCCATGAAGTGAAGTTACTCAGTCATGTCTGACTCTTTGCTATCCCATGTCCATAGACAATGTGATTTGCACATAGACAACGGCAAAGATTGTCAGAAGCCAGAGAATCAGGCTTCAGCCCAGAATTCCCAGAGTAAGATCTCTCTTCTTCTCTCTAAACTCTTCATCTCCACCTTCTCCACTCTTCCCTTCTCAAGGAATGGCTCCACCAAGCCCCAGAGCTCAAATCACAAGCTTGGGGGTTATCCTCACTCTCTTTCATCCTCCACATGAAAGACATTCCCACTCTTGCTAATTTTAGCAATTAATATTGACTAAATAGATTTCTTTTCCATTCCCTAACACACTTTTCCAATTCAACCACCTCCATCTCACCTGAACTACTCCAATAGCCTCCTAAATAGTATCTCTGCCTCTGGTTTGTCCACTCTATCCATGCTCCTTGCTGAAGCCAAGGGACTTTATGTAAAGCACTGAAGCATTCATCTGATCTTGTTACTGTCCTGTATGACACTTATCAATGGCTTCCAAAGAATGAAGACCTCAAAGTTTGACCATCCTTTCATAACCGACTTCATGATTTTCACTGTTACCCCAACTATCACCTCACATCTCCTGCACCACCAAATTTCTATTCTTTTAGTATGTGTCCTTCAGTTTCATTCCTTCACTCATGATTTCCCTCCCATGGGTGCCTTTATTCCCGTTCTCTCTCTCTCACAGACACACATACACGCTAACATCAACACACACATACACACCATATCTTCATTCTATAAGTCTTAGGCTCTTTAAGTTCCTCCTGTGAGAAGACTTTCTTAATCCCAGCCATTCTAACCATCAGGTTAAGAAATTTTTGTCTTTGTCTCAATAGCATCCTATGATTTCCCGTCAAATCTTTTATCAGAATATATTCAAAATGTCTCATGTTAAATTCTTCTATTTCTCTCTATGAGGTTAGTCTCCTTAGTACAAGGATTAATGTCTGGTCCATTTATGTTTTCTAAGAATAAAACACAGGACCTGATATCGCATGTATTTAAAGTGTTTTTTGTGTGTGTGGGGGCGACCAAATCAACTTCTCTTGAACTAGACTGATGGACCTAATCCCTAATTAGTAATTTCTAGTTACTCTCCATGCACATAATTACCTATGAAATGTGATTTGAGAGACCTCAGTAACTCAGTCAATCCTCGGTCACCTGGCAGGGTCAGTACAACCCATGTCTTCTGTTCTTCTTAGATGCCCAATGCTAAGTTGCATTCCAGGTTTATGAGTAATGCCCTGGGATTGGACAAATCACACCTCCCATTTGACTAGACACGCTACCTGTGTGTAATCACTGAATCTTTATGAATACCTTGAGAGGGACATGTTACTGCTCGCAATTTTATGTTTGAAGAAACAGATTCAGAGGGAGTGTGACAAGGAGTATCAGTTGCCTCTGGTGGTAGACTCCTCTTTCCGTATGGGAAAGGGAGCCACATCTTGTCTCAGGAGAGAATCATCTTAACGGATAAAGAAGAGGTGATATCTTTGAAAGTGTCAGTCGCTCAGTCTTGTCTGACTCTTTGTGACCCCATGGACTGTAGCTTACTAGGTTCCTCTATCCGTGGAATTCTCCAGGCAAGAATACTGGAGTGGATAGCCATTCCCTTCTCCAAAGGATCTTCCTGACCCAGGGATCAAGCCTGGGTCTCCCACATTGCAGGCAGATTCTTTACCATCTGGGAAACCCAAAGAAGAGTTGATCTATAAATAGATAGATAGATAGATAGATGATAGGTAGATATAGATATACAATGGAATTTTTAGTCATAAAAAATAATGAAATAATGCCATACACAGCAACATGAATGAACTTAGAGATTATTATGCTAACTGAATTAAGTCAGACAGAGAAAGTCAAATACCACATGATATCACTTATATGCACAATCTAAAATAGAACACACACACACACACACAATAAGATAGAACACAAATGAACATATCTATGAAACAGAAAGAAACTCACAGACATAGAGAACAGCCTTGTGGTTGCCAAGGGAGAAGGGGTGTGGGGAAACAGATGAATTAGTAGTTTAAGAGTTTAGGATTAGGGGAGCTTGGGAACTCTCTTAATTTACATACTTACTATGCAAACTCTCCTCGTATACTATATACATATAAAACTGAATCACTTTGCTGTACTCCAGAAACTAACACAACACTGTAAATTAATTATGCTTCAATTAAATTGAAAAAATGAATCACATTTCCAAGAATGATCATGGTAGTTTCTGGCTCTTTTTTCACCAGATGGAGAAAATAATGTTAAATATTTAACTTGGTATTCTGCTATATATTATTCATTTTATAATTGAAAAAGCATAAGGCTATTTCAAAAAACTAATAAAAAGAAAAAAGCCTAGATCATACATGGTTTTGAGGATGAGTAAAGATTATGCAAGCAAGGAGCTTTATAAACTTTAACATTCTTCACAGATGCAAGGTGACATTATTATTAATAAAATGTGATATTCTAAAACAACTAGTGGGGATTATTATTCATGTTGCAAAACTTACCTTTATACCCTACCATAAATCTCATTTGAAGAATTAAGCTAACAAAAGGAAAAAAGTCATACATACAAATAAGTGTATAAGTGTGCATCATTTTCTCTCCAAAGGCTGTCTTATAACACTTTAATGAACCTCTAAAACAGATAAAAAAAAACAAGCTGTTCTTTTGAACTCAGCCTTACTCACTGAATATTCCCAAATTTACTGAACTGGTAGACAGGACATTTCAGAAAGACCCTTGAGTTCTACAGAGTCAACAAAAAGAGAACAGTCAGTTCTGTAAATTATGGAAAGTTGACACTGGAAGAAAGCTTGAGGACTGTTTTGAGCCCATTCCTCATTTCCCACATCAGCCACTGATTGCAAAAGAAAAGAAGGCCTTTTTGCTCACAGTCCAGAGAGCTCACTGGGGAATGGACCTAGATTCAAACTTCTGCCTCCAAAAGTAGACTCGACTCTACCCCCTCTCCCCTCCCGTCACCCTCCACAGAAAGGAAAAACAAACATTCCTAAGATATAAAGTGAGATCCACCTGGGGCACTGCAGACTTTAGGTTCAAAAAGGGAAGGGCGACTCCCTGACCCTCCCGAGAGCTTTGCAGAGACCAGGTCACCCTATGCTGAGCGGGGGGCGTCCGGCACACTCAGAGCTGCCAGCCCTCGCACCATTAATCACTCCCTCCTGAACCACTTTCCAGACCTACCCTGGGTTCCACTTCCTGACAGGTTGTATATTGTCTCTAAGCGCAGGGTTCATTTTTCTCCCATGTATGGCCCTGCCGTACCCTTTGGCTAAACACTAACCACGCTTCTCCCACTTTGCCTGATCCAAACCAGACTATAGGCATCAGCACACTCATTCCCTATGGGTGGTCCTGCTTAGACCTTGACCCTCCAAAAAGGACTCTGTCAAAGACTGGTGGCAAACTTTCCTGTAAGACCAAATCCCTACACCCATGCAAAGGAGAGGTTCAGCCTCTTCCTGCCTCACTTCCCAGGAGCACCCATTTACTAAATTCTGACCCCACACCTGGAGGATCAAACATCTACAGTATCAACAGTAGATAATTCACACTCACACAGGTCGATCTGGGCATCTCCTACTCAGCTGGCAAGATCTGTCCTCAGACTAATTGAATATCACTTGGCACTTACGAAAGATCTTTTGGCTTTGAAATTGACTCATAAGCATGTGTTAATGGACTAGACTTGCCGGCTCCAAATACTTTCCCTCTACCCCCCAAGCCTCTGGGTATTTATCCAAGATATACCCATGTTCCACGCAGAACTTTCAGACCTTGACTTGGAAAGTTAGAGAGGTCATGGCCTCCCAATCTGTCCTGCTCACTATCTGGACCCTCATAGGTTATCCAAGACATCGAACTCCCTCTGGCAGAGTCTCAAAGGAGCGCTGTTTCCAGAAGTTTCAGAGAAAACAAAGACAATACATTTAGAATTTTGAAATTCAGAAAAATTGGGGTTCAAAATCCAAATACGCAGGAGGAAAAATACTAATCTCTGAGCCCCAGGTATTTAGTAGGCAAAACAGAAATGATAATACCTGAATGAGCTGGTATTAGGATGAAAGATAAAGAATCTGATGGTTTCAGGGTGATCCCTGGCACTTAAGAGGTGACACTGATTGTATAATGTTATATGTACATAGAATGGCATATCTTGGATTTCCCTGGTGGCTCAGTGGTAAATAATCCATCTGTCAACCAGGAGACGTGGATGTAATCCCTGGGTCAGGAAGGTCCCTGAAGAAAGAAATGGCAACCCACACCAGTATCCTTGCCTGGGAAATTCCATGGACAGAGGAGCCCAGTGGGCTAAAGTCCACAGGGTCACAAAAGAATCAGACACGGCTTAGCAACTAAACAGCAATGACATAACTCACAAAACTGTGAGTTAGGTCTAATTTCAGCCATCAGTTTAAAGATGGGGAAACAGAGGCACAGAAAGATTGAGTAACATGGATTTGAGCCTTAGAGACAGAGCCTGACCTCTCATGACCACTGTGTCCCAATCCTGATGGAGCATCTCCATGGATGGCAGTGTCAGCATCGCCATCATACTAAGGAGGGTGGTCAAACCCTCCTGAGTTAGGGATCCCCGCGAGGACACATCATATTCTCTGCTGCCCCATGCCACACCCTTAGGTGATTCTCTTGAATTTGGACAAACAAAATGTTAACTGGGCTTTACACTTTCTGAAAATAATAAAAATAATAGTAATAATCTTTCAGAAAGAGTTTTGCATACATTTTTTTTCTGTTCTTGGTAGTTTTTGGCCACTTGTAGAAAGAGAAAATTCCTGGAAATAAGCAATCTCTGTTGAGCCCCAGCTCTGCTCTCCTCGCCTCCTGCCTCCTCTGTGAAAGCTGTTTTCTCACCTGTAAAAACAGGATCATTGCACCTTAACTCAAAGGAGTGCTGGAAAGGGGAAAAAAAAAATGATGCTTAGGTTCTCCGTCAACTCAGATGTTCTCAGAGGCCTTGACTGTGTGATTTATGACCACTTCTAACTGAGGGATTTACTGGGACAAATGTCCACTTGGAAAGAAGTGAGCACAAACTCAGCCCCACAGGGTCTTGAATTTACCCAAGCTTCTTGAAAACCAGCAGTTCTCTCCCTTTCTCCTCTTCAGCAGAAATAGGTTGGACTTCAATTTGTTCAGGTAACCTGTTTGGCGGTACTGACTCTTGCCAAATCCTGTATGAAGCTACAAAAACATCAAGAGGAGTGAAACACAAATCCCGTGTGTGAGGAAACACCCCTCCGTGTGATACAGGCAATGATGGCAGGATTGTGGCTTAGGAAATAGAGTGATTGATTGTGAAGGGAGTCAGGGAAAATTTCAAGGGGAAAGCAGACTTCCTGGCTGGATTTTGATGATCGAATCGGTGGCTAGGGAGCTGGGGATGGTGGTGAGGGTCTAGGGCTGGCAAGGGCCTTCTGAACAGAAGGAAGAGAGTGTGGTAAGGAAAGGCTTCATGAAGCATCATGATGTGATAGGACAACTGCTAACACTTAGGTTTGCTTAGCTTAATTATGCCTGGGAGGGGCGATGCTAAGTAAACAGGAGATTCAGAAGGGCCTTGGAGCCAAAACCCAGGAGCTTGGCATTACATTGCCTTTCATATCCAGCATGTGTAGAAATGTTACCTTGCTTGAATCGTGTCCCTCTGAATCCTAAGAACCAGATATGAGAGAGGCAGCTTCTCCAACAAGACTCTTCTCCCCTTCACCGAGTCATCCCTATCCAAGCTTTGGGTGGGGAGGGGTTCTCCTCTCCCCTCCAGCACCCCGCCCCCCCCACCTTCAAGGTACCCGAAGTGCTTACGGCAGCAGAAAGTGGGTGCTCCCCTGGGCGGTGGAAAAATAAGCTGCTGAAAGCTTTATTTCCCTGCTCAGAATATTTTTACAAAGCAAATCCGCAACGCTTGTCACCACACACTCAACTATTTTTCGGCTTCCTGACTAGATCTTCTGGACAGGCCCAGGGGAGAGCAAGTGGCGGCAGGAAGGTGGGAGTTACTCTTGGCTCCGGGTCGGCTGGATCTTCTGAGAGCTCTGGATTTGGTTTGGCCAGAGAACACTTCTGGGGGAGGGAGCGGGGGTGAAGTGGAAGCAATTACCGCCCCCCCCCCCCCCCCACCGTCTGTGTGCCTTATTCATCGTTTATGACCCCCAGGGACACCAACCCCTTGCCTTCCTAGGGAACGGGGGCTGCCAAGAGAAATGAAGCCAGGGGTTCACTTCCTCAAGGCCACTGTGTCATGGATTTGGGCTGCAGACAAGGGGGCTTTAATTGATTCTGTACCATGCGCAGGGCTGGGGTCATGACTCAGCCCAACGGATTCCTCTCCCTTCTCCCACACCGACCAAAGCCTCAGCCAGATGAGACTGGTGGGTGGATGGCTGAAAAGCCAGAAGGGGCAGAGCTATGTGGGTGACAGGTCATGTTCAGATTTTCCAACGACGATGTTTCTCAGCTCCTGAGGTCTCAAAGCCAGTCTAAATACAAGGTCAAGTGAAAACAGTCCAGGTTTTTCCGGGAATTAAGGTTGACTTTGTCACTGTTGGTCTAAATAATGGGGAAAAGTGGCTGTTCATAAAAGAAGTCACAGCACATCATCAGGCAAAACAGGGGGCCCTCAGATTGAATGGGTGCAATAATAGTGAAGAGTCTATTTGCCTGTTTTAACAGGGTCTATAAGATGTGCGTCACATGTATTCCTCTGGATCAGCTGATGGAGTATGGCTGTGGCATCTTTCTCCTTTTACAAATGAAACCATTTATGCAAACATCTAAATGCTGCTGAGTGAATACTGGAATGCAGAACTTCTGAATCCTAGATAAGACTGCATAAGTTTACATAGTATACGTGTGAGTGCCAAGTCACTTCAGTCGTGTCTGACCCTTTGCGACTCATGGACTCCTCTGTCCATGGGATTCCCCAGGCAAGAATATGGACTGGATTGCCATGCCTTCCTCCAGGGGATCTTCCAATCCAGGGATCTTCCCAATCCAGGGATCAAACCTATGTGTTTTACATCTCCTGCATTGGCAGGCGGGTTCTTTACCACTCTCGCCACCTGGGAAGCCCAAGGGTACAGAGCATACTGAAAAAAAATTTAAAGAGTATATTAATAGAAGTGCAAAGACAGCAATTTCTCTGAAGCTCAGAGAGGTGAAGTAAAGCTGCTGAATAAAATAAAACCTGTAAATGGCAAAGCCAAGATATCAAACTAACTCTCTGGTGCAATGTGTGATCTCTTCTCGCTTCCTACAGAGTTCTCTCTACTCTCTTCTATTTTTTTTTAATTGGCGTATAATTGCTTTACAATGTTATGTTAGTTTTTTCTGTACAACAGTGTCAATCAGCTATTGAGTATACATGCATCCCTTCCGTCTTTAGCCTCCCTCCCACCCCACCACCATCCCACCCCTCAAGGTCATCACTGAACATCGTGCTCAGCTCCTTGTGTTACACAGAAGCTTCCCACTAGCCATCTGTTCTACACATGATAGTGAATATTTGTCAATGATACTCTCTCAATTCTTCCCACCCCCTCTTCCCTACCCTGTTTCCACATGCCCACTTTCCACGTCTGTGCCTCTATCTCTGCCCTGCAGTACCATTTTTCTAGATTCCATTTATATGCGTTAATATACTCTTTTTTTCTCTTTCTGACTTACTTGACTCTGTATGATAGACTCTAGGTCCATCCACATCACTATAAATGACCCAATTTCATTCCTTTTTATGACTGAGTAATATCCCATTGAATATATGTACCCATCTTCTGTATCTATTCCTCTGTCAATGGATCTACTCTTTTTTTTTATAAACATTCAAACTGGATGTTGTGTTCCCCATCTGGCATGCTTTTGAGATTTGCAGGAATGGAGGGTATTTACCTGCTCTGACCATATTTGTTTTCTGCTGAATCAGAGGTCAGACATTACTATTCTGAGAGGTTATAGGCCACTGCCCTCCTGAGAGGCTATTTTTCTATGTGTCCTCGCCCCCTGCCCACTGCAGTGTCCCTGGAACCACATCTTGCCCCTCTCCTCTTTTCCTCAGTTCCAGGGCTCCAAAGAATGGTAGTCATTTCAGCTAGACAATTAAATTACTGTACTTTATTAAGCAAATCATCTTAGCTTGCTTTATTGAACCACTCTTTCCATCAGCTCTCCATCTCTAATCAGAAAGGAAAGCGTCTGTGACTTTTTTTTAGAAACAAAAAGAATTTCCCGGAAAGCTTCATAAGCTCGTCTCATGTCCACCTCCAAACCAATCACTGGCAAAGGGAATGGATGATAAGAAGCTAATAAGGATTTTCTTTACAGCAAAGGAGCAAAGGATAGCATCGCCCTCCCTGAGCCTTATGAGGGAGGTGACATCTGAACAAGATCAGAGCTGTGGATGCAAGAAAATGAGAAGGCGTTTAGTACACCTGCATTCATCCTTAGCTGCACTAACAATCTAGAAGTCTTGTTGTTCATTGCTCAGTCATATCTGACTCTTTGCAACTCTCCCATCCTCCGTAGATAGCTGGCTTTGTTGTTCTAGCCTCAGTAGACAACAGGCCTTGCTGTTGCTCAGTTGCTCAGTTGTGTCCAACTCTTTTAAACAAAAGTTTACTTCTTGTTTACTCTGAGTCTGTTATAGTCACATGGTCAGCCCTCATGCAAAGGAGACTGGGAAACGTCTAGGAGAACACAGGTATCAGTAAGACTGGCAGGTTATGTCTCAGTGGACAATTCACAGAGCTATGAGCGTGTTTCCTTCAGCAAGTGTTGTCTCATGTGAGTCTCCACTCATAGGAAAACAAAATTGGTCAGCTGTTCTGACATTGTCATCTCTTCTTAAATCTGCAACCATTCCATCCCAACTCTCTAGGTTAGGTTCAGTATATAATAGCTGTGTCTCTTTCCAGGCCCAATTACTTTCCTTTGGCATTTACCTAAAATATAAATGATAGGGTAATACGCAGAGATTGGTTTTTTTTCCATTGCCCAAAGAAAATACCAAGGACTAAAGCTATTTTTACCCTTGCTACTTATTCAGCTTCCTTTATCTGCTTTCATGTGATATCCTTGTATATGGTATACTCTGACAGGTCTTAGTCTCAGAATGCCATTCCCCAAGTTTAAAAAACACATTTCTTTAAGCTTTTTTTTTTCTCTTTCCCATATAAAACTCTTCTTCCTCATCATTGCCTTTCTATTTTGGCAGGAGAGCAAGAATTATATCATAGCCTTGCTGTTTGGGTCTCTTTGACCACAGCTTGTCAGAGATGGAGCTAAGAATGAGGAAATGTGAATGGTTTTCAGTTGCATTCTATGGTTTTCTTCCTGTGGTAGCTTTTTGCCTCCAGAAAATTCTAGGGAAATCCAATGTGGGCCATGGATGACAGGAAATTAAAGGTTCGAGTTCTATCCTCAGTAGACAGCAGGCCTTGTTGCTTAAGCCACAGTTAGTTAATGGAGAGGAACCAACCTTTGCCTGATTCAAAGTCACAAAGAAATGATCAAGCTTTGAGTGCACATAGGAGGCCCAAGGTCAAGAACTAGAGATATGAAATGATAAGAAACAGTCTCCAGTTCAAATGACCTTTCTCTAATAGACTTTGAATTTTCCAAATTGAGATTCCTAATACTTTTTGTCTTAGCTGAAATTACCATTTATCTCCATAAAAAGAGTCTGGTACCTAACATCAGGCTGAAGTTAATCAAGAGACATGCAATTTGTACCCAGCTTTGTTATTAACTAGCTCTGAGACCTTAGCAAAATTACCCCTTCTATGAGTCTATCCCCTCACTGAACATTAGAGAAACTTTAGGGACCTGTCCAGTATGAGGGACCACATCTAGTTTACCTGTGGGTCCCAGCCCTTGGCATGAGGTCTGATTCTTGACAGCATAGTTAGCACTTAGAGAATGATTAATGAATGCCATTGCATTAGTCTGCTCAGGCTGCCATAACAGAACATCACAGGTTGAGTGACTTAACAGAAATTTATCTTCTCACAATTCTGGAAGTTAGAAGTCCAAGATCAAGGTGTTTTTAGAGCTAGTTTCTAGTGAGGCCATTCTTCTTGGCTTGTGGATGACAGCCTTTACACCATGTCCTCACATGGCCTCTTCTCTTTTCAGAGAGAGAGCAAATCTCTGGTGTCTCTTTCTTTTCCTATAAGGACATCAGTCCTTTTAGATTAGGGCCCCACCCTTGTGACCTGATTTAACTTTACTTGCCTCCCTTCAAATAGAGTCACTTTGGGGGTTAGATCTTCTACATATGAAGAAGGAGGAGGATACATTTCAATCCATAATAGAGATCTGTGGCTTTCTTTCTTTAAATCTTGTAATTCAATGGAGCAATATAACCTTAATTCATTGTATCTCTTTTGTAGAAATTCTTGTAATCTCATATGGTTCATGCTAGTCTCATATGGTTTATTATTAAAAACATTGTCAAATGTAAATAATTGTCACTGTAATTATTAATTTAGAAACATTTAGGAAATTCAGAAACATTTAGGCAATAGAGCTTTAAAGGCAACTTTAATGATATTTTCACTGTAGAGAAGAGCTCCCGTTCTGCTAAACTCAGGGTAAGATGACTATCTCACACTTATCTTGTCACAGAACTTAAAACTGGATCCCTTTTGCATTTACTAACAAACCAGCTTTCCGTCCTTGAAATTATGTTTTAAAAGGTGTACATATTGTTTGTTTAACACTTGTGATTTAATTTAGAATGTTTATAAGGACCTTATTGTTGCTGTTCAGTCACCTAGTTGTGTCCAATTCTTCACATCCCATGGACTGCAGCACACCAGGCTTCCCTTTCCTTCCCTATCTCCTGGAGTTTGCTCAAACTCATGTCAATTGAGTCAGTGATACCATCCAACTGTCTCATCCTCTGTCATCCCCTTCTTCTCCTGCTCTCAATCTTTCCCCGCATCAGGGCCTTTTCCAATGAGTCAACTCTTTGCACCAGGTGACCAAAGTATTGGAGCTTCAGCTGCAGCATCAGTCCTTAAAATGAATATTCAGGGTCAATTTCCTTTAGCATTGACTGCTTTGATCTCCTTGCAGTCCAAAGGACTCTCAAGAGTCTTCTCCAGCACCATAATTTGAAAGCATCAATTTTTTGACACTCAGCTTTCTTTATGGTCCAACTCTAACATCTGTACATGACTACTGGAAAAATCTTAACTTTGACTATACAGACCTTTGTCAGCAAAATCATGTCTCTGCTTTTCAATGGGCTGTCTAGGTTTGTCATAACTTTTCTTCCAGAATCAAGTGTTTTTAATTTGGGGGCTACAGTCACCATCTGCAATGAATTTGGAGTCCAAGAAAATAAAATCTGTCACTGTTTCTACTTTTTCCCCATCTATTTGCCATGAAGTGATGGGATTGGCATCATGGGATGTCATCATTTTGGGTTTTAGAGTGTTGAGTTTTAAGCCAGCTTTTTCATCTCCTCTTTTATCCTCATCAAGAGGCTCTTTAATTCCTCTTCACTTTCTGCTGTTAGACTGGTATCATCTGCATATCTGAGGTTGTTGATATTTCTTCCAGCAATCTTGATTCCAGCTTGTGATTCATCCATTTCACATTTTCCATTGCTGTACTCTACATAAAAGTTAAAAAAGCAGAGTGACCATATGTAGCCTGACAAACTCCTTTCCCCAGAGAAGGAAATAGCAAGCCACTCCAGTACTCCTGCCTGGAAAATCCCACAGATGGAGGAGCCTGGTGGACTGCAGCCCATGGGGTCACTAAGAGTCAGACATAGCTGAGCGACTTCATTTTCACTTTTCACTTTCAAGCATTGGAGAAGGAAATGGCAACTCACTCCAGTGTTCTTGCCTGGAGAATCCCAGGGACGGTGGAGCCTGGTGGGCTGCCATCTATGGGGTGGCACAGCGTCGGACACGACTGAAGTGACTTAGCAGTAGCAGCAACAACGCTACTTTCCCAATTTTGAACCAGTCCATCGTACCATGTTGAGTTCTAAATGTTGTTTCTTGACCTGAATACAGGTTTCTCGGCAGACAGGTAAGAGGGTTTGGTATTCTCACCCCTTTAAGAATTTTCCACAGCTTGTTGCCATCCACACAGTTCAAGGTTTTAGCATATTCAATGAAGCAGAAGTAGATGTTTTTCTAGAATTCTTTTTTCCCCCCTATGATCCAGTACATGTTGGCAATTTGATCTCTGATTCCTCTGTCTTTTCTCAATCCAGCTTGTACATCTGGAAGTTTTTAGTTAATGTACTACTAAAGCCTTGCTTGAAGGATTTTGATCATTACCTTGCTGTCAGGTGAAGTGAGCACAATTGTGCAGTAATTTGAACATTCTTTGGCACTGTCCTTCTTTGAGATTGGAATGAAAACAGACCTTTTTCAGTCCTATGGCCACTTCTGTGTTTTCCAAATTTGCTGACATATTGAGTGCAACACTTTAGCAGCAGCATCTTTTAGGATTCTAAACAGCTTAGCTAGAATTCCAACATTTCCACTAGCTTTGTTCATAGTAATGCTTTCCAAGGGCTTCTAGAATGATGCTAGTGTTGAAGAACCCACCTACCAATGCAGGTAGATGTAAGAGATCCAGGTTCAATCCCTGGGTCATGAAGATGCCCTAGAGGTTGGTACAGCAATCCACTCCAGTATTCTTGCCTGGAGAATCCCGTGGACAGAGGAGACTGGCAGGCTACAGTCCATAGGGTCGCACAGAGTCAGACACAACTAAAGTGACTTAGCACGCATGCACAGTGTTTCTAAGGCCCACTTGACCTCACAATCCAGGACGTCTGGCTCCAGGTGAGTGACCACACCATCATGGTTAACCCGGTCATTAAGACCTTTTTGGCATAGTTCTTCTGTGTATTCTTGCCACCTCTTCTTAGTCTCATCTGCTTCTGTTAGGTCCTCACCATTTTTGTCCTTTATTCTGCCCAACTTTGGGTGAAATGTTCCCTTGGTATCTCCTATTTTCTTGAAGAGATCTCTCGTCTTTCCCATTCTATTGTTTTCCTCTCTTCCTTTCCATCCTTGACTTAAGAAGGCCTTCTTATCTCTCCTTGCTTTTCTCTGGAACTCTGCATTTAGTTGGATATGTCTTCCACTTTCTCTTTTGCCTTTGGCTTCTCTTCTTTTCTTGCCTATATTACTGTGCTAAATGAGAAATGTGCCAACAGTTTGATACAGGAGAATCTTTCACTGTTCTAAATTCTTTTATATCTTATTCAGGTGTAAATTAAAGTCAGAGAGAGACAGAGAGAGAAAGGAGCAAAGTACATTATCCATCATATTGTAAAACTTGTCTGTGAAATGTGAATGCAGGTCCCATGTCCTTGGAGCAGTGCTATGATATTGATCAAGGTTGCTCGTGTTACTTGTATTGTGGAATCATATAATTGTAAGTGAGCTCTCCCAGGTGCAAAATGTAATAGAAGACTTTCCTTCAGTATCAAATGAAGGTGATGAAGGTAGTCATACTAATGTAAAATATATTAAATATATATATAATTATCATATTGGGATTGCTGTAATATATTCTAATCTTTAATATTTATTTAGCAATTTATTACTTCCATTACAAATCCTATTTGAGAGTCTGCTGCATTTACTGAAAAGTTACCACATTTCACATGCATTTTTCATGTCATCAGGGACCCTAGTTGAAACTGTGCTATAATATTTTTGGCAGGAAACAGTCTATTTCAATGATTAATTAGCTATTTTCCAAGTTTATCTAAAAGCAGATGTTCAAATTCATCTTTGAGGACTCTTGGCACTTTTGTCTAGGGGAGAAGGAATTTTGGGGTTTTAACAAACATTTTGTTTCTCAAAGATAAGGTCAGAATTCCATTTTATTTGAAGACAATAAGAAAATAAAGTGTTCTTTGCATAATGGCTTTGTGGGTAGATATGCATCTCTGAGATTATTTTTTTTCTTTCATGAAAATCATTGTGTGATTTTTTTTTCCTTTTCCTTTCTTGGGGAATCTCAGATGATCTCTGAACTAAATGCAGGGAGATTCATGGTAGTAGTATACGCCCTCAGAGCATGATTTGCATTGCAGGCAGATTCTTTACCAGCTGAGCCATAAGGGAGCCCAAGAATACTGGAGTGGGTAGCCTATCTCTTTTCCAGTGGATCTTCCCGACCCAAGAATCGAATTGGGGTCTCCTGCAATGCAGACAGATTCTTTACTAACTGAGGAATCGAACCAGGGTCTCCCACATCGCAGGCAGATTCTTTACCAACTGAGCTATCAGGGAAACCCCCCTCTTAGATCATACAGTTTGCAAATTGCTTTGCACATTTTAGCCCAATTAATTTTTGCAGGACCCTTAAGAGACTAGCACTATAGGATGCCCTCTCTACAGAGCAGTAAGCTAAGACACAGAGAAGTAACTCGCCCAGAGCCACATAGCTTCCCAGGTGGCGCAATGGTAAAGAATATGCCTGCCAGTGTAGGAGATGAAAGGCATGTGTTTGATCCCAGGGTTGGGAAGATCCCCTGGAGAAGGAAATGGCATCCTGCTCCCATGGACAGAGGAGTCTGGCAAGCTACAGTCCATGGGGTCCTAAAGAGCTGGACACGACTTAGAGGCTGAGCATGATGCTATCTAACCATTTCATCCTCTGCCACCCTCTTCTCCTGCCTTCAGTCTTTCCCAGCATCAGGGTCTTTTCCAATGAGTCAGCTCTTCTCATCAGGTCAAAATATTTGAGCTTCAGCAACAGTCCTTCCGGTGAATATTCAAGGTTGATTTCCCTTAGGATTGGCTGAAGAAGATTCTTTAGGATCGCTTGGACTACAAAGAGATCACACAGCTAATAAGCTGTAGAAACTGGATTCAAACTTAGTCACCGTGACTGACAATCTAACTAGGAAGAGGTTGGCTGTCCTTGGCATCCAAGTGACACAATGAAATAGGTAATTGGGGTAAGGAAGAGGGTGGGAATAAGAAAGTAGCTAATTAAGAACTCAATTGATGGGAATAACACTCATAGCTAGTCTTAGTCATAATCAGGGTTTAAGAGAGATCCATATATTACTAAAATCCATTGTAAGGCTAGTGACACAATAAGATAACAATTTTATTCTTCTATGTATTGCATACTTAGCATGCGCTTAGTTCTTTACATGCATTATTTCATTTATTCTTTAGAATAGTATGGAGAATCATTGAAAAAGGAAACCAGAATCCAACACATGGTAAGTTTTGTAGGGTTTAGGCTTCAGGGTTGGTGTGAGAGAAAAGAATCCAGTGAATTTAGATACAGGTTGGAAAGCTATAAGGTGAATAGAAGTGAAATATTCATGACTCAGATTAGGAGAAAGGTGAATTTGTTCTTGTCAGATTTGGCAATGTGGATCATGGTTTTCTTGATACACTTTAAGGACAAGACTGAGCCCCCAAAATTGATCAGATGATAGTATCAATACTTTATGTCATGGTGGAGCCATGATAATAACAGCTCAGTTCAATTTCATGCCAGGAGAAAGTTTACTTTATGAAAAGTTTAGATACTGATATCCAGAATATTATCTACCCTGGGTAGTCATAGTAAACTTTAAATTGTGGTTTTAAGAAATGAAAGAAACATAAAATAGGAATTTAACAAAATCAACCAACATCAATGACACTCAAGTGGTTTCTTTGTTAAGTCACTAAGTCATGTCTGACTCTGAGACCCCATAGACTGCATCACACCAGGCTTCCCTGTCCTTCATCATCTCCTGGAGTTTGCTCAAACTCATGTCCATTGAGTTGGTGATTACTGGACTACATTTCTTATACATAGTTGACAGGAGATGAATACAATTGCCCTCTTTCATGGGTACCATGGGAATATCTCTATTATCTTTCTATCTATCCACACACATATACACTCTAAATTATATACTATTAAAAATCCCAATCAGTGACTAGAAAAGTGAGTCATGGAGGGATTGGAAGTTGCTGGTTTTGAAGATGCAGGAAGGATCCATGAATTAAGGAATGCAGGACATCTCTGAACTAGAAAAGGCAAGGAATCAAATTCTTCCCTAGAAGCTCCAGAAGGAATGCATCCCTGCCAACACCTTGATTTTAGCCCAAGGAGGCCTGCCTCGGATGTCTGATCTCCAGACCCGAGGCACTAATGTGGGGTGTGAGTGAGGGCTCACCAGACCCAGGCTAGCAGGTTGCCCTTTTCTTACCTCTGGGAATCAGAGGGGCATCAAACCACAACATGAGGTTTAACTGCAGAGTTCTACCCCTTTCACAGATGGAACAAAGCTGTTACTACAAGGGAACAAAATCAACAGGAAGGCAGCAAGTGGGAGGCGAGCTTCACGTGCTGAGGTTTCACTCTAGTAGGAAGACATCATGACACCTCCAGAACAAAAGACTCATCTTTTCATCGACTTTTACTTCTCAAGAGTTCCCTGTCCTGTGTTCTTTTGAGAACTCTTTCACCTCCTTGGCTATGCACACGTGTTTTCTGCATAATATTGAATAGTAACCTCTTTAAAACTGGTACAAGTGAACTTATTTGCAAAACAGAGATAGAGCCACAGATAGAGAAAACAAACTTATGGCTATTGGGGGAGAAGCAGATGGGGGAAGGTATAAATTGGGAGATCAGAATTGACATGTACTCACTGCTATATATATAACTAATAGGACCTACCGTATGACACAGGTGACTCTACTTGATGGCCTTTATGGGAAAAGAATCTAAAAAAGAGTGGATATATGTGTGTGTATAACTGATTCACTTTGCTATGCACCTGAAATTAACACACATTGTAAACCAACTATACTTCAATAAAAATTATAAAATAAATAAATAAAATTAAATAGTAATCTTTGAGTCTCCCACACCCTGGTATGCTCTGGACTCACAGACTATGTTTTTCAAACACAGACACACACAAAAGACCTGACTCTGTACTGACTGGCAAAATAAAACTTTTAATTGTTTAAAAAAAATCAGAATCAGATCAACTTAGCCCCTGCCCTTCAGGGAACCAGGTAACACTCTGGTATCCAAGGAGTTTCTAGGCAGGGAGAGAAGAAGGAGTGGGAACCAACAACAAAAAAAAAACAAAACCTCCCAACAGCAAAGCTTCCACTGCAGCAACAAGAAGCCAAGTCAGAATGTTTGGAGAACACGGAGCTTTAGACAATAGACTCATTGTATTTGCATCTCAGAACCCCAGCCTCTCAGAGGATAACTTGGGCTCCCAGATTCTCCCAGTGCAGAACATGAGCAGATCAGCATCTTTTTCAGCCTGTCTTCATGAGCCCCACTCTTGCCAAGGACACATAACTCCAAACTCTATGAAATACCTCTTGTGTTTGGTAAATGAGCTGTGTTACCTAATGATTGCCAAGCAGTTTTAAATTTGCTATTCTCCTGTGAGTCTTAGAGCTAGACTCTTCATTCATGTAGCAGCAGCTAAAGGTTTCTATCTCAGAACAGGCATAGAAAGATGACCCCAAAACTCAGAGATAACATTACCTTTTCAGAATTAAACTAAGGAAATTGTTTTGTTGCCGTTCAGTTGCTAAGTCATGTCTGACTCTTTGCAACCCCATGGACTGCAACATGCTAGGCTTCCCTGTTCTTCACCATCTCCCGGAGTTTGTTTGTTGAGTTGAGGATGCCATCCAGCCATCTCATCCTCTGTTTTCCCCTTCTCCTCGTGCCTTCTATCTTTCCCAGCATCAGGGTCTTTTCCAATGAGTAGGCTACTCCCATCAGGTGGCCAAAGTATTGGAGCTTCAGTTTTATCATCAATCCTTCTAATGAAGATTCAGGGTTGATTTCCTTTAGGATTGATTGGTTTGATCTCCTAGCAGTCCAAGGTACTCTCAAGAATCTCCTCCAATACCACAGTTCAAAAGCATCAATTCTTTGGTGCTCAGCCTTCTTTACGGTCCAACTCTCACATCCATACATGACTACTGGAAAAACCATAGCTTTGGCTAGACAGACCTTTGTCAGCAAAGTGATGTGTCTGCTTTTTAATATGCTGTCTAGGTTGGTCATAGCTTTTCTTCCAAGGAGCAAGCATCTTTTAATTTCATGACTGCAATCACCATCTGCAGAGATTTTGGAGCCCAAGAAAATAGAATCTTTCAGTGTTTCCATTGAAAAAGAAATTGCTAATTGACACTTATTTAATATGTCATACAAGGATTTCTGGATCCAGCCCCTGTTTATCTTGCCAGCCACATTTTTTGTAACTCTCATGAACAGACATGCCATCTTCCAGCCCATCTGAGCAATTTACACTTTCCTGAATCCATCACACCTTCATGTGCCTCCTGACTCTTCATGCATGTTCCTTCTGCCTCTAGCGCTCCTCTCAGCCCATCACTCAGCTGGTTAACTCCTACACTTCTCAGCCCTTGGCTCAGGCAGGTCACTTACTCTTGGAAGTATCTGCTTATAACTCTCATCTGCCTCGAGTTACCTCCTTTTTGCTTCTTCAGTGTTCTCTCTCTCAACCTCCTCTACCCCCACGGAATAGTATATTATAGACTTTAGAATAGTAGATCTCTTATCATGGAATTCAAGGTCATCACCACTGATTTCTCTGTCTTTTGTGCAGGACTTGATGAACAGAACACATCTCATTCATATATGAATTCCTAGTGTCCTATCTAGGACTTGGCTCAGAGTCGCTTGACAAAATGATGACAGAATGAGATAGCGTGTGAGAAATTTAACTGAGAAAGGCTCCAGAAGCCCCAAGGATAATTAAGATGAATGTGATAGATCCTCAGAAATGGGATATAACCAAGCCCACCTCACATAATACACCCTGTGTAAATGGATTTACTCCTTCGAATGAGGCAGAGATTTTCTCATTTTTAGCCCTCTAAAGGTTTTGGGATCTAGCTGCAATTTCCCTTCCAATCTCATCTTAAACTCCACCTCCTCTCTCTGAGAAAATGTTTCAACCAATTTAAATTTCTTTTAGTGTCTGGAAAGTACAATCTCCTTCCTTCCTTCCTTCCTTCTTTCCAGCCTGTGCCCCTGTTCCCCATTCTACCATGTTTCCCAAGGCTTCCCCCATCACATGTCTCTGGCCATAGCAACTTCTTTTTTTTTTTTTTTTTTTTTTAATTGAGAAAATAATTTATTTAATTGTAAATCAGGAATTTTATTTTAGTTTTTTAACATTGAGCTATTGATTTTTTACTTTGTCCACTTGGATTTTAAAGTTAAGTGAATTTAAAAAAAAATCAAGATCCCTTCGAAAGGAAACTTCATTCCTTTTCATTCCTTTCTGATCTTTGAAGATACATCATTCCTTTGCTTTCAGACTTAAATCATGAACTCTCCCTAGTCCAGAATGGATCCCCCAAAACTTGAATTATATAGAATCAAGAGTCATAACTGACTTTTGATCTCCTTTTTCTTTTGCAAGCCCACTTTTTCAGGATTTTTGTTGGTTTTCTTTTGTTTTACTGGGTTGTGAAAAATTTTGGCAAGAACGGAAGAGTAGGAGGCACAGTAAAACAGTAGAGAAAATGGAGGTTTCATTTTATCAAAGAAGCCGGCACGGCTGAGCATCAAGCCAGTGAGGTGGCCCTTTAAGTCAATCGCTTGAAAATGGGAAGCAATGACGTAAACTGGGAACACAAGCAAAATATAAACATGCCTGCATATATAAATGTTGCCTCTTTTCTCCTGTTACACTGACTTGTTTAACTTTAAATAATATATAAGATTTCATAGCATTCCTTAGAGAAAGGAATCGAATGGTAAGCTGTTCAGTCACATGGACTGGATCTCCCATCGCCATCCCCTCTACTTTTGACACAAAATCAACTAACCATTTTATTAAACACGTCTGGTTGTTATACTTCAGTAGTGCAGGTGGGGCAAGGGGAAATGAGAGGTTCCTTGATATCAGCCCTCCAACATGGGGCTGGATGGGCTGAGGGTTAGAGCAGATGGTGGCGGGACTTGCTGACAACTGACTATCATGAAGCCCAGGTCTGGGAAGTGTAAGTCCTGGCAATCCTCTTCAGTCCCCTACAGGTTTTTGTTTCCTCAGACACCATCCACTTCCTCTGGCCAAGGATCTGAAGACTCAAGTTCCAGAGTCTGGCATACTGAATATGACTTGGCCAAAACAAGAAGCATCTTATAAGACAACACTGCTCTGGCTGTCATCATGGTTGAGGAGACTGTGGAGACCACCCACACTGCCTGGATCCATGCCGTATTTATGTGCCAACTGCATGCCCTGTGCCCCTCAGAGGAGGCACTGCCCCACAGTGATCAGCACCCTGTCTTTCTACTCTCTCTTTGCTTGTTTCACGGCCAACTTACTTGGAGGCTTTGTTTTCATTTCGCGCTGAGCATCCACTGGCTCCCTCAGATTGCCTGTGGCTCCCAACATCTTCACCATATGCATTGGGAATCTTGACTAGTCTTGGCACAGAAGCCAAACAATGCCGTGATAAGGAAAGGACATTGACTAAACCACTTGAGTATCACCAATGTAGACTGTCCTGCTAAGAGTTCTCCTGCTGCAAAAGCAACTGTGAGTTGCTTCAGACCCAGCAGCAACAGGAAGACACTGAAATCAAGAGGATAGCCCCTCACAATCGTTATCTTGTTGCCAAACACTTCCCTTTGCATACTTCTCTCCAGTAAGTCAATTGGCACATGTAGAATGTTTCTGGCTTTTTCTTTGTCTATGACAATTTTTCTTTTTTTTTTTTTTTTGGTTCAACTGATAGTGTATCCGCTCCCCGCCCCCACAACCGAGAATAGATAAGAAATCACTGGGAATTTACATCTGATTACCACAGGTTCATTCTCCCGTATTACAAGGCTCAAAGTTACAAGGAGAAATAATATGTACTTGCTGTGTTGGTCTTTTGTTAGTATTTTTTTTTTAAGTTAAAATTAAGTGTTACTTTTCTGAGGAAGTAGCCAGAATAATACTCTCTCAAATTCAAAAATGTACTGGCACAAAGTCAGATGTTATTTCTAACCACATTATACTCTTTTGTCTGCCAAGACATCTTGACAAGCTTAATATCCGCAGGTAGGCCTATATGATAATCCCAGCAGTATTCCGGGGATAAGATTTTAGTGGGTTTGTTGAGAAGGAAATACTTGTTTAGATGGCTTTCATCATGCCATTGGGCTTCTATGTCATTTTTCTTGTCCTTGAGAATTCCTTTGAAGCATTCCTGGGTGATATTAAGGACCTGAGTAGGTGTTCCCCCAAAAATGGCTGCGTGGTAATAAAAATCCCCTTCGCCAAAGGGAATGTATGCTGCAGACTCCTTCCGCCTCTCGTAGGTGAACTCATCGGGATCTGCTTTGTACCACCAGGCCTGTAGCTGGGCCACCGACTCGCCCAGGGTCTCCACCCCAAACTTGTCTTGGAAGACCTGGTCCACGTCCATGCAGAAGAGGAAGTCAACCTCACGCTGGATGTGGGCCACAATGCGCTCCCCGATGGTCTTCATGCGCATCATGCTGATGTCCTGCCACCTCTTCTCAGGCTTGATCTCAAACACTTTGAAGGTGCGCAGAGGACCCAGCTCTATCAAGGGCATTCTGGAGACATTATCCACCATGATGTAAAAGATGACTCGATGGCCAACCATGAAGTGCTTATTAGCAGACATTAAGAACTCCTCCAAGTAATGCTCAATGTATCTTCCGACAGCGAAAACCGTCAGACCGACGGTAATTTTCTGCTTGGCATAATAATCATCTAAGACGGCTCTGTTGTAAGTGCCTTCCCACACCACAGGAGCCTTCCAATCCGTCATGGTCACAACCTCGGGGCGTTTAAATGGGTTGAACCAGTCCGATAGCTTAAGCTTGCTTTCGTCTTCCTTTCTTTGTTCCTTTTCTTCGTCTATGTCTTCATCTTCTTCGTGGTAACCATTGTTAAACCGTCTCGGAAACCACCAGCCCTTCTGAATGCTGCTGCCACCAACTTCTGGGTTTCTTGATGGGTTTATCCAGAACAAAGAGCCTTCTGGGCTGTGGATATATTCCCAAAACACAACAATGACAGTTGAGACAACCAGCATTGACAGAATCACTTTTCCTTTGACATTCATTATCTTCTCCTCATCGTCTGCTGCTCTCCTCCCAGAGTAAAAGGCAAAAGTACCAAGTTCTATTGAGCTCCGTTCTGCAGAAGGAGGCAGGACTGGGAGGAAGCGAAGGTGCAGCGTTCTGACTCAGCTGTCTCTATTTCGTGGTCGCGGAAACAGAGGCTCTCCCATAGCAACTTCTTTAACTTTTCAGATCTCAGCTCAGACATGGCCTCCTACTGGAATAAAAGAAGCTTTATCCAACTCTACAGACCAGAGTACCTTACTGTACCTTCTCTGTCTTCCCATGGAACCCTACATTTTCTTTCATAATGATATTTATCAAACTGATTATAATTGCATAATTATTTGTTTGTCTATTGTGTTTACTTTCCATATCCCCCACATCTAACAGTTTTTATCTTATAACCAAAGGGCATGTAACATTTTCAGAAGATTAAATGGTAGAAATAGGAAGGAGGAAATGAAGGAAAAGTAGCAGGCTGTTTTAATGGGATGCTACCTCTTTGGGGGCAGGAGGAGAAGGGGACGACAGAGGATGAGATGTCTGGATGGCATCACCGACTTGATGGTCATGGGTTTGGGTAGCTTCAGGAGCTGGTGATGGACAGGAAGGCCTGGCGTGCTGTGATTCATGGGGTCGCACAGAGTCGGACACGACTGAGCAACTGAACTGAACCTCATTTTTGACTAGGTCTTTCACTATTCTATTTGTAAAGAAAATTGTTAACAGACATTTATTTAATAAGTCACACTAGGATTTCTAGATCCAGCCCCTATTTATCTTCCCAGCCACACTTCTTGAAACTCTCAAAACTGCATTCTTCCAGCCAATCTGAGCAATTTACACTTTCCTGAATCCATCACACCTTCGTGTACCCCTGAAGAGAATGGCAACCCATTCCAGTATCCTTGCCTGGAGAATTCCATGGATAGAGGAGCCCGGCGGGCTACAGTCCATGGGTCACAAAGAATCAGACACAACCGAGTGACTAAGCAGACGCACACACACACACAGTTACACAGGCCAATCCCAGTCTCCCAGTGTATTACCGTTTCTCCCCTTGGTGTCCATACATTTGAGTGTCACCTTTCAACAACGTTCAAAGCCAGACAGCACTGACGCCAGCTCAAAGCAATGCTGGTCTCAACACCGTTTCTTGCCCAGCTCTCCTCTCCGTCCTTCACTCAGTTTTGCTCCTGAAGGAATCAGAAACAGAATTTTCTATGAATAAGAAAGAGAAGGAAGAACATAAGACAGAGAAAAAGATTCAAAACAGCTGAATAAAAAATATCCACAATGATATAGGCTTCTTAAGCAAAGAAAGGGAGGAAATTTAATTTCCATGAAGTTCAGCATTTTGACTATTGAAGGAAACTGGGCAGTTTGATTACTGAAACAAGACCGTCCTGTGATTTGCAATGGATGGAAGGCACATTTGCTTTAAGAGTGAGCAGATCAGCTGTTGGGCTGCCAGAGATTTTCATCCAAAATTTCAGGGAGTGATGAGGCTAGGTAAGGCACACAGGTGCAGCTATGAGGAAAAAAAAAAAAAAAAAAAACAGTCATTTTCTGATTGTATCTCCCGCTATTCTGCTCATGAAACTTGCTAGGAACAGAAGGAAAGAGGAAGGGAGAAAAAGCATTTCAGGAGAAACATCAAAACAAACACACCAATATAAACATACAAAATTCTTGACAGTTTTGTCCCTACCTTGGAGAAGGCCAACCAAAAGTCATGTCTCTTTCCCATCAGCTGCTAAGAGCCCTGAGCTGACCCATGTTTCACTTTCTATCTGCTAATCACCACCTCGTAGAGGCTGCCTGTATGTGTGTGTTCAGTCATGTCTGATTCTTTGCAACCCCATGGACTATAGCCCGCCAGGCTCCTCTGTGCATGGAGTTTTCCAGGCAAGAACACAGGAGTGGGTTGCCATTTCCTTCTCCAAGCAGTAGAGGTTGGCTCCTGTTGTAAATGTGTCTATGCACATGGGAATCAGCTGCCCAGGGAGAATGACCATCCAAGCCTATGGGTGGTTATATTTCCTTCTGTGTATAAATGAGTAAAGTGCTGTTCGGCTTTAGACTTTGGTCACTTGCAGAAGTGTTTGGTGTGAGTACACCCAGTCACTTCTGGGTATCCTGATGAAATGAGCGTGCCCTTATAAAAAAGAACAAGCATAGACAACTTGGGCTAAAATTAAGAACTCTATTGTTTCCTTCCAACAGTGATCTTTCTGAGTATCAATGTGTCCACTTCTTAGATTGCTCATTCTTTAAAAATCATCTAAAATTCTTTTACAGTCTGATCCTTCTTACCCCTAAATCACAGCCATTTTTATCTGATAATTATTTATTTGTTAAACTTTTACTGGAGTAGAGTTGATTTAAAATGTTGTGTTAGCTATTTGCCATGTGCTTTGCTTGTTACCCTTCATTTGAGCATTTAAAAAAAAATCTTATAAATTAGATGTTGGTATCTCTATTTTGTAGATGAGGCCAACACTGAAAAGAGTCAAGTAACTTCTCCAAGAGCTCATTGAGCAAAGGATGGAGCCCGCAGGCAACCCCAAGTCCACCTCACCTTTGCTGGCTTTCCCCACTGGATTGTCTCTTTGGCAAGAAGGGTAAGAAAATATTCTGAACTATGAACATCCTCTTGCCTTAACTCTAGGCTGTAAGAAACCTATATCCATTTAGTCTGAAGGAGGAGTCCTCCTCCCTGACTGAACCAGTCAGCAACCTGTCAAGAGCTATTGAAGTATGTGAGTGGAAAGTTGTGACAGCTCGAACCTAGGTCAAGTCCAACACACCATTTTCACCATTCGGTGGAGAGCAGCTGCTAAACTCAGCTCAGGCTGGAGAGCTGCCCTTCCAAACCAATTCCATAAGGCATTACAGATGCCCAAGTTACCTTGTCCCAGTCTACCTGGACATGGAGCTTTCTAAAAGAGAGCCAATTTGCCCATTTCACAAGCAGGGATAAGATTCCAAGAGTTCTTACTGTATCAAAAATAATTTGGACTCCAGTTTCCAAGAAAACTAACATCACATAAATCTCACAGGATATAATTATACTTGATGGAATCCCCTGTCCTGAGAAATTCCTGGGGTTAGCATGAAACTACCTACATATTCCCATATCTGAGTTAATTGTCCTAACATTTATGATTTATCCTTAAAGCCCAAATACTTATGAGTCATACTGATGGTTGACTTCAACTTCCTTCCAATTGATTTTTTTTTCCCATTTATTTTTATTAGTTGGAGGCTAATTACTTTACGATATTGTAGTGGTTTTTGTCATACATTGACATGAATCAGCCATGGATTTACATGTATCCTTCCAATTGATTTAAGCTGAGTAACTAACATTGTTCTCGGCAAACGATGCTTTCTGGAAGCACAAAAAGGCTTCTACAGAAATGTGTGTGTGAGGTCCCACAAGAAAAAGAAAAGAAAAAGGTGGGACTACTTTCCAATTCACAGATTTTAGGGATAGAAAAGCTGTTTTGTTAGTGACTCTTTAATACCATATTCATGTTGGGGCAGGAATAAACTTAATCTCCAATGCCCCTCAGAAAAAGATCAGAGATGGTGTATAAGATTCCAGTGGGGTAATGTTTTTTATAATGCAGAGTCATTGAAACATAATATATGTGTCTAATGCCCATTTATGTGTAATTTATCACCCACTAAGCTGACTGTGGCTCAGATCATGAACTCCTTATTGCCAAATTCAGACTTCAATTGAAGAAAGTGGGGAAAACCACTAGACCATTCAGGTATGACCTAAATCAAATACCTTTTGATTATACAGTGGAAGTGACAAATAGATTTAAGGGACTAGATCTGATAGACAGAGTGCCTGATGAACTATGGACAGAGGTTCATGACATTGTGCAGGAGACAGGGATCAAGACCATCCCCATGGAAAAGAAATGCAAAAAAGCAAACTGGCTGTCTGAGGAGGTCTTACAAATAGCTGTGAAAAGAAGAGAAGCAAAAAGCAAAAGAGAAAAGGAAAGATATACCCATCTGAATGCAGAGTTCCAAAGAATAGCAAGGAGAGATAAGAAAGACTTCCTCAGGGATCAATGCAAAGAAACAGAGGAAAACAATAGAATGGGAAAGACTAGAGATCTCTTCAAGAAAATTAGAGATACCAAGGGAACATTTCATGCAAAGATGGGTTCAGTAAAGGACAGAAACGGTATGGACCTAACAGAAGCAGAAGATATTAAGAAGAAGTGGCAAGAATACACAGAAGAACTATACAAAAAAGATCTCCACGACCCAGATAATCACAATGGTGTGATCATTTACCTAGAGCCAGACTTCCTGGAATGTGAAGTCAAGTGGGTGTTAGGAAGCATCACTAGGAACAAAGCTAGTGGAAGTGATGGAATTCCAGTTGAGCTATTTCATATCCTAAAAGATGATGCTGTGACAATGCTGCACTCAATATGTCAGCAAATTTGGAAAACTCAGCAGTGGCCACAGGACTGGAAAAGGTCAGTTTTCAGTCCAATCCCAAAGAAAGGCAATGCCAAAGAATGCTCAAACTACGGGACAATTGCACTCATCTCACACACTAGTAAAATAATGCTCAAAATTCTCCAAGCCAGGCTTCAACAGTATGTGAACTGTGAAATTCCAGATGTTCAAGCTGGATTTAGAAAAAGCAGAGGAACAGAGATCAAATTGCCAACATTGGTTGGATCATCGAAAAAGCGAGAGTTTTCCAGAAAAACATCTATTTCTGCTTCATTGACTATGCCAAAGCCCTTGACTGTGTGGATCACAATAAACTGTGGAAAATTCTGAAAGAGATGGGAATGCCAGACCACCTGACCTGCCTCTTGAGAAACCTGTATGCAGGAAAGGAAGCAACATTTAGAACTGGACATGGAACAACAGACTGGTTCCAAATTAGAAAAGGAGTATGTCAAGGCTGTATATTGTCACCCTGCTTATTTAACTTATATGCAGAGTACATCATGAAAATCCTGGGCTGGATGAAGCACAAGGTGGAATTAAGGTTGCCGGGAGAAATATCAATAACCTCATATATGCAGATGACACCACCCTTATGGCAGAAAGTGAAGAAGAACTAAAGAGCCTCTTGATGAAAGTGAAAGAGGAGAGTGAAAATGTTGGCTTAAAGCTCAACATTCAGAAAACTAAGATCATGGCATCTGATCCCATCACTTCATGGCAAATAGATGGGGAAACAGTGGAAACAGTCACTGACTTTATGTTTTTGGGCTCCAAAATCACTGCAGATGGTGACTGCAACCACGAAATTAAAAGATGCTTACTCCTTGGATGGAAAATTATGACCAACCTAGATAGCATATTAAAAAGCAGAGACATTACTTTGTCAACAAAGGTCCATGTAGTCAAGGCTATGGTTTTTCCAGTAGTCATGTATGGATGTGAGAGTTGGACTATAAAGAAAGCTGAGTGTTGAAGAATTGATGCTTTTGAACTATGGTGTTGGAGAAGACTCTTGAGAGTCCCTTGGACTTCAAGGAGATCCAACCAGTCCATCCTAAGGGAGATCATTCCTGGGTGTTCATTGGAAGGACTGATGCTGAAGCTCAAACTCCAATATTTTGGCCACCTGATGTGAAGAGCTGACTCATTTGAAAAGACCCTGATGCTGGGAAAGATTGAGGGCAGGAGGAGAAGGGGACAACAGAGGATGAGATGGTTGGATGGCATCACCGACTCCATGGATGTGAGTTTGGGTAAACTCCGAGAGTTGGTGATGGACTGGGAGGCCTCGTGTGCTGTGGTTCATGGGGTTGCAAAAAATCAGACACGACTGAGCGACTGAACTGAACTGAAGCCTAATTTCTACATTGAACAGAGTGACTTCTAACAGAAAAGATTCTTGAGATTAAGTTTGTCAAAAGAGAAGCAAAGCAAAACAGAAAAGCTGATTGTATTTTCTTAGGAAAAGCCCTCACTTGGCAGTGTTTTTCATGTATTTCTTTGTGTCTAGAAAGTTCTCTCCCAACTCATCACCTAAGACCTAGATGAGATCGTCCCTCCTGTAGAAGTCTTTCGTAAATAACCTCCCCAACTTCAGAGCTCCTTGCAAGTATTTTTTAAAATTTATTTTTAATTTTGGCTGCGCTGGGTCCTCATTGCTTCATGCGAGCCTTTCTCTAGTTGCGGTGAGCAGATGCTCCTCTTTGCGGCGGTGTATGGAGTTCTGAGTGCACCGGCTTCCCCTTTTGCAGAGCGTGGGCTCTAAGCGAGTGGGCTTCAGTCACTGCAGCACGTGGGCCCAGTATATGTGGAGCACGGGCTTAGTTGCTGTGAAGCATGCAGGCTTTTCCCAGACCGGGAATAGAACCCATGTCCCCTGAATTTGCAGGCAGGTGCTTAGCCAGCGGACCGACAGGGAAGTCCCCAAGTATTACTTAAACAAAATAATTAGTACATAATAATTATGTATTATTATGTGCTGTTTTAATTTTAACATTTAATATAAAATAAAAATTAATACATAATTTTAATACATAATAATAATTAATAATGAATGACATGTTCTCTTTGCAGATTATTTCACCTGTCAGTGAAGCTGTAAGCTTCTTAAGAGCAAACAAAAGGAAAAGCACTAAACTATGCAGAAAGTTCCAGTTTTCTCTGTGACTTTCCATGTGATGTTAATAGATCACTTCTCTTCTTGGCTAGGTCATTTCTTCTAATTTATAAAAAGGTTATTTGGTCTCTAAGTCCTCATACAACTTTTAATATTGAATGGTTTTATGATGAACTGTATCATACTTGTCATTTACTTGCTCCCCATCCATGGCCCACAGCACGGGTTACCAGTCTGTAACTGCCATGAAAGTAGTCATACTGTGTAACACCTCTTTATTTCCAGTGCCTAATACTGTGTGATACACAGCAAGAGCTCCGAAGCTATTGCATCAAATGGATGAATGCAAGCTTTGTAGACGCACTGACATTTGTGAGGCACATAGAATATTCCAGACCTAAATGTGCATTGTCAACACAGTCTTCACAACACAAGCAAAGTAGACACAGTGATTCCAATTTAACTAAGAAGGACAGCGGAGATTCAGAGAGAATCAGTGGTTTGTTCAAGGTGTCACAGCAGGTGGCCAGCAGACCGACACTCTTGTTGGTCTGGCTCCTAGGTCCGTAAGCACTTTCTTTCTGCCACGAAGCCGCGTCGCTATACTTCATGCTACTCTAAGGAAAGGGCTTATTTATGCTTATCTGATCAGGGTGGCAACAGTACTCAGCCCTAATTTGAGGAACAAAGGATTAGAAGAGAGGCTGGGTTTCCCACCAAACCCTCCCCAGGCAAGCCAGAATGAAGTTGCAAACGGAGCTGGGAAATTGCAGGCAAGATGAGATGATGGTTCTTTAGGGTTGTGATCAGGAAAGCCTGAGGCTCTGGCTAGAGCTGCTAGGCTTGCAGATTAAGCTTCTTTGTTTCTTTCTTTCTTCAAAAGCAAGAATGCTGAGACCCTAAACTTGTTTTCTTTTAAATGCTATAAGCCTTTCAGGAAACGGCTTTCTCTGGGAACCTGCTCATTACAGAAAGCTCCTTGAAGAAGTGCCAAAATGTAGTTAGCCGGGAGCGAGCAGGGAGGGAAAGTGTTGGGCTGATTCAGTAGAGCCATTTGATGGTGAAAGTGCCTTTATCAAGGGGGCAGAGAGAATAGCCCGCGCCTTCTCAACCATGCAGAGCACACAGACTCCTGGGAAAGAAACTCACATTTGGGTGAAATGTGGCTGGAAACAGATTCCTGAAACTGATGAGGATGTTGAACTTGATTATTACAGTAATAGCCCCATATACTGAGGACTCCAGGCACGGGGCTGAGAGCTTTCTATTGCATTTAGCCTCACAGGACTCTATGGATGGATTAATCACCTCTATAAAGGAAAAGTTTGAGTCTTAGAGAACGGAAAAGACTAGCAAATATAACACAGGCAGGACATGGCCAAGGCATTACTTGAATCCCAGTCTGACAACAAAACCCACATGATATTCTCTTATCTTTCAGTATCTGAGAAAAGAGAACACCGACTCGATGGACATGAGTTTGAGCAAGCTTCAGGAGTTGGTGATGGACAGGGAAGCCTGGAGTGCTGCAGTTCATGGTGTGGCAAAGAGTCGGGCACGACTGAGTGACTGAACTGAACGGAGATCTGCAAGCTAGTTTAAAGCAAGACATATACAGGATGTAGAAAGTGCAGGAGCATTTTTCATGAGTTAGGATTTCATATGTGTTGATCATGAGGCCACTTCCTTTGGTGAAAATGAAGAACTTGGAGCCCTTGGTTACATAACTATCACCATTAGAGTTTATAGAATACCAACAAGGAAGATGACACTTATTCCTCAGTATCATCCATGCATCTAGATGCCAGGACTTGAAATCTTCATCCTTAGAACAATCTCTTAAAAAGTTCCTTAAAAAAAAAAAAAAAATGGGAAGGCATGGGGCCATTCGTGGAACAGCAACAAGCTCGGGCTTTTGAATTAGACAATTCTAAGCTGTACACCCTGACTATGGCACATTATTAGTCCTCTGGCTGTGGGCAAATGGCTTAACATTTTAGAATCTTGATTTCTTCATCTGTAAAATGGGTCTAAGAAGTATTTGCCTTACAAGGCTACATATTTTAAAAGTGGCTAAACAGAGTGATCATTGCAAAGCGACTATTGTGATTATTGGTGTGTTTCATGGTTGTTGATATTTTTCTCGTTATTATTGTTATTTTGGCCATTTTTATCCCAGAGAAGATGAGCTCATAAGCATGCATTGATTTTTCAGACTAAGTTAAAACTAATGACTTAACTTTGAGCTATAACAATAATCAAAACAATGACACATAATATCTACTGGGTGAGTACTATGTGACAGGGGCTTCCCTGATGTCTCAGTGGTAAAGAATCTGCCTGCAATGCAGGAGATGCAGGAAGCACAGGCTTGATCTCTGGGCTGGAAATATCCTCTGGAGGAGGAAATGGGAACCCACTCCAGTGTTCTTGGTCATGGAAAATCCCATGGACAGAGGATCCTGGCAGGATACAATCCATAGAGTCACAAAGAGTCAGACACGACTGAAGTTGGCTGAGCGCAGACACACTATGTGACTGGCATTTTTCTAGGTCCTTTCACATATCTTGCACTGTGTTATCCCCACATCAACCCTGTTTGATTGCAAGCAAAATGTTATTCACTTAGGAGGTAAAGAAATTGAAGAAGAGAGAAGTTAAGCAATGTCTTCCAAAATCATAGAGCTAGTAAAAATTTTAGCTTGAAAGATCTGGGATTCAAACATACAAAGTCTGACTCAGGTAAGTTTCCATGGGTACTTACAATGGGAATTGTCTACATCACAAATTTACAAACTTGGTTCTGCAGAACCCTAGAAGCTGCCGGAGGTGATGAGGAATCCTCTCTGAGAAATGAGCTGCATAGTTGTCATATTTCAGCAAAGTTTCTCTCATTCATTTCACATGTAGAATTTTCATAAGAGATCTCATTTAAATAAAGGATTCTGTCACTGCCAAGCATTAAATCACTTGGCCTGGAAAGAGGATGCTTCAGGGCTAGAAGTTCATGGGCTCTTGGAGTGATTGTGACAGCATCAGGATCCCAGAGTGATGGGGAATGGCCACACCTAATAAAATGTTGGCTTTCACATAATTTTTACACGGTCTGGCTCTGTTCCTTTTGGTACTCATGAGTGAGTCTTCTCAACTGGGAAAGAGTATAGGATAAATCGAGTATGGCAGTTTCCACCCCCTCAACTGGTCACGAAATAGCGTGAGAATTTCAGCACTCTTATCATGAACAGCAGCCCTGCAACAAGTTACTGGAGGCTAATGTCTAACCAAGGGAAAGACAGTTTGGCCTCCAGAGATGCTTGGTTGTCAGGCTTGGCTGATGTATCCAGTTGATATGAGTTAGAGTGAATCATCATTATAATTCTAAATATTTTTATTCTCTTATTCTTTTAAGCACAGATAATTTAAAAGTACTTTCAGATAATTTTGTACTTGAAATTTCCCTCCAAAACAACCATCATTTTAAAAGGAGGATAAGGATGAATTCTGAGGCAGGAATGGCCTTAAAGTAATGTAAGTGTAACCCTAAACTGGTCATCTCAAAATTTCTTTGCTGTCTCATATTAGATCTTAAACATCAAAATGACCACCATACACATGTGGTTGAGATCCAGAGTGTAAGTCTATTGTTTCTTTCTTTTATATCTAATAATTTCCAAGTAGTGTTTAAAGATTATTGACTTCATTCTATTTGTTATTGCATGGTAAATTTTTTTGTGTGTTTGCTGTTTTAGTTTTTATTCATTTTATCAGTATGTGTTACATGAGCAAAAAACCAGACAACTAGAAAGCCTCCCAAAGAGTCAGATCATTTCCAACTTCTTCCTCTTTTTCAAGTAGTTTTGTCAACAAAGCTTTTCCATTGGTGTCCCACACATGAGTGAATTAATGAAAATTAATTTCACTCCATGTGACATTGTCTCCTGAGCATCCTTAGTGAATTCAGGGCTCAGCGCTTCTTCAAGGGATGGAGAAGTAATCAAAACACTAATCAAAGCTAATCAAAACACCCTTTGATTAGTGTATTTGGAGAAGGAAAAATTGAATTCCTTTCTCCAAGGGCCCTGGGGACAAAGGATACTCTGCCTGGATGATTTGCCCTATGTGGGGGCCCAAGAGGAGGCAGGGGCCTGGGGTCTTCTCTAAATTGGCATAGCCTATCCCAACCACAGACTTTCCCATGTCATAGAACAAAGGGCCTCTGGTGCTGATCATTTTCTCAATAAACAGATGAATTATTATCCTACAAATTTCACTCCTTCCACTGTATATATTTTCTCCATAAAAGACTCTGTTCTCATTAGTAGATATGCAACATGCTAAGGATTATGAAAGAGTTGAAATAAAGTTTCCAAGTCAAGGAGACTATAGGAAGCTCAAAAAATTATCTGGATTTGTTTACAGTTAGCTCTTAGCAAGAAACCACCCTCAGCAGGGAATCCCTTATGTCTTGTCAATTTAGTGAAGGGTAGTTTAACTTCCCTTAAATCAAGCACATGCCATGCTCTGCTCATGTCTGGCCCAAGTACAGTTTTCCAATTTTTTGATCACACAAAACCTTGCCTAACTTGTTGGTTCTTTGCAAAGATTAAAAAGAAGGAATGAAGAATAATTACTTAACAGATAACCAGACTGCTCTCCTAGCTTCCCCTTTAATAATCTCATGAACAAGACTACACGCAGTGGGAGATGGCAATGACCCTGGTACCCCATCTCAGTGATGAACTGAGATCAATTCCCTAGGGCATTAAAGGAGTTCAGTGTTAAAAAATAAAGTTTCTGTATGATTCCTCAATCCCACTCCTGGGCATATGTTCAGATAAAACTATAATTCAAAAAGATGCATGCACCCCCATGTTAATAGCAGTTCTATTTACAATAGCCAACACATGGAAACAACCTAAATGTTCATTAACAGAGGAATGGACAAACAAAGGTACCTGTCTTTCAGGTGAACATTTGGGAAGGAATTCTGCATGTGTCCCAGAGGCCCTGATAAAATGGAGTCCCACTGCGACATGATGGACCTTCACATCAGGTTTGTTCCATTGCCTGTCTCCCTCCCTTAGACAGCAGTCCCACCTTTAAAACGGAAAGTCCTGCATCCCAGGAACTCCTTCAGTTTGTAGGAACAACTTGGACAAACCAGGATGATAGGCTATCCCATAATTCCCTTCCAAATATTTTCACCCAAGTCTTTGACCTTGGCTATACTTTGGGGGAATTATTGATTAGACTATATAAGTGATACTGGAGATAAAGTCCTGTTGTTAAGGCACTGGAACTTGAGTCAACTGAAATCTTGTTCATTTCGCTCAGTCCTGTCTGACTCTTTGTGATCCCATGGACTGCAGCTTGCCAGGCTTCCTGGTCCTTCACCATCTCCCAGAGCTTGCTTAAAGTCATGTCCATTGAGTCAGTGATGCCATCCAACCATCTCATCCTCTGTCATGCACTTCTCCTTCTGTCTTCTGTCTTTCCCAGCATCAGGGTCTTTTCTAATGAGTCATCTCTTTGCAACAGATGGTCAAAGTATTGGAGCTTTGGCCTCAGCATCAGTAGCTCCAATGAATATTCTGGTTGAATTCCTTTAAGATGGACTGGTTTGATCTCCTAGGAGTCCAAGGTACTCTCAAGAGTTTTCTCCAACACCACAGTTCAAAAGCATCAATTCTTTAGTGCTCAGCCGTCTTTATGGTCCAACTCTCACATCCATACATGACTACTGGGAAAACCATAGCTTTGATTATATGGACCTTTGTTGGCAAAGTAATGTCTCTACTTTTTAATATGCTGTCTAGGTTTGTCATAGTTTTTCTTCCAAGGAATAAGTGTCTTTTAACTTCATAGCTTCAGTCACCATCTGCAGTGATTTTGGAGCCCAAGAAAATAAAGTCTGTCACCATTTCCATTGCTTCCCCATCTATTTGCTATGAAGTGATGGGACTGGATGTCATGATCTTCGTTTTTTGAATGCTTAGTTTTAAGCCAGCTTTTTCATTTTCCTCTTTCACTTTCATCAAGAGGCTCTTCAGTTCCTCTTCACTTTCTGCCATTAGGATGGTATCATCTACATATCTGAGGTTATTGATATTTCTCCCGGCAATCTTGATTTCAGCTTGTTCTTCATCCAGACTGGCATTTTGCCTGATGTACTCTGCATATAAGTTAAATAAGCAGGGTGACAATATACAGCCTTGACGTACTCCTTTCCCAATTTGGAAGCAGTGTATTGTTCCATGTCCGATAGGTACCTGATATCTGTGTCAGTATAGGCAAATTCCCTTGCTTTTCTAAACCTTAGTGTTCTTATCTGGAAACATAGCTATCCACTCATCCCTTTCCTACATTATTAGCTGAGCACGTGACTGCCCAAGACAAATACCATATCTTCTAGCATCCACTGCAGCTAGGTGTAGCCACAGGACTAGCTTTGAATGAAAAGAATTCAAGCAAAAATACTGTGAAGTAGTTTCTAGAAAGCTTTATCACAACACTTCCAGTATATTTTCATAACCTTATCTTTTTTCAGTGCTTCCTCCTTGCTACTGACATGAAGGTGGACAAAATAACTGGAGCTAGACTAGTCAGATTTGGGCTATGACATGGTCTGGGACATAGAGATGGGGAAACAACAAAACAGAAGAAGCCCAGATATCTGAGGTTCCTAGGTCAGATCCATCATTACATCCTTGAACTCCAGACTGTACAGGAGAGAAAACCAAATTTGCATCTTGTTTATGTCACTGTCATCCAGGGTTTGGGGCGTGCACATATTATTTATCCTGGCTGAAACACTAATTCTTTCCATTTTTGTGAGGATTAAAGGATATTTATTGTGTAAGCCATTTATTGTGATGCAAAGCACTTAGAGCTGTCTCATTAGAAAAGACCCTGATGCTGGGAAAGATTGAAGGCAGGAGAAGCGGATGAGAGAGGATGAGACGGTTGGATGGCATCACTGACTCAGTGGGCATGCATTTGAGCAAGCTCCAGGAGATGGTGAAGGACAGGGAAGCCTCGCATGCTGCAAACCACGGGGTTGAAATGAGTTGGACATGACTGAGCGACTAAACAACAACATAGCACGTAGTTGGCATTCATTCTTGACTATTTTCAATTACAATGGTGAGAGTGATTGGGTGAAATGCATGGAAAATTCTCAATTGGAAGCAGTTCTTCATTGTCTTCCCTTTCCCAAATTTGCCCCCAACCACTCTTTCCAGTCTGATCTATCCAGCTAGCACTAGTGGTAAACAACCCACACAACAATACAGATGACAAAAGAGGTGCAGTTTTGATCCCTGGGTCGAGACGATCCCCTGGAGGAAGACATGGCAACCCACTCCAGTATTTTTGCTAGGAGAATTCCAAGACAAAGCAGGCTGGTGGGCTACAATTCATAGAGTCTCAAAGAGTCAGACAAAACTAAAGTGACTTAGCACAACTGCACACTCTTTCCAGTCTAGTCTGATACTCCTTCCCCGATATACCAGACCACTCACATCTCATCATTCACCAAATATACTCCAAACACCTATTCTCCCAGATCTTTGCAACTCTCTTCTCTCTGCCCAGATGATCCTTCCTCAACTATTCCTGGAGACTGACTCAGCTTTCAGGACTCTGCCAACCTCACTTCCCCAGGTCCCCTGGAAGGACAGAAGACGGCCATCTCTGCTCCCACAACACACTGCACACCACATACCCTGAATCCCTATTAACTGGGAGCCTTTCTCTGCCTGGAAGCATTCCCCTTCAACACAGCACAGGCTTCTTGTCTTCCTGGACATCACCCCAACTTCTGTCCATCGTCTCTGCTTCATTGGAATTCAAGTTCTCAGTATGATATGCATCTTGCAATGGTACACCTAGTCTAAACTTGACTCATACTAGAAAACGGAATGTGCCATGATCACATTGTGCTGTTTCCCTGAAAAAAAGTGTGACCTTCACAACCTAATGAGTGGTACAGTGAGAAGTTTGGAAAGAACCACAATTCTAGAAATGTCACTGTGTTTAAATGATTTGTCTTTGGAATGAAACCTAATTGATGAGGATAAGTGGTTCTGAACCATTTTTTTTAATCAAAACCTGACCAAGACCACACATGTAGTGTTTTTTCCAATATAATTTCTCCAACTCTTCAACACCAGCTGGTATTCTACAATTCAATTCAACTCTGTCACTATCTTCCTGGAGTTAGCATCAGATCCCATAACTTTAGGACTCAGGGCCACAAGGCTCCATTCAGATACCAGTGGCAAGTCCCAGCTTGTCACCAGTACTCAGACCAACCAATTATACAGGGGAATTCCCACAGCCAACCCCTCCTCTTCAGGTTTGATAATTTGCTAAAACAGTCATAGACCTCAGGAAAGCACTTTACTTACCGTTTCTGGCTTAACATAAAGAATACAACTCAGGAACAGCCAAATGGAAAAGCTGGGCACAAATTGGGGATGGAGATCATGTTCAAGGAACTTCCATGCCCTCTCCAGGTACACAACCCCCACCCCTCAGCTCCTTGATGTGCTCACCAATCCCCAAAATTTTGAGGTTTTTATGGAGGTTTTATGATACAGAAATAATTGATGAAATTGTTGGCCATTGGCAATTAATGTGATTTCCATCACCTCCCCTCTCCCTAGAGGTGGGAGTGGGGCTGAAAGTTCCAATCCACCAAATCCTGCTGTGGTCTTTCTGGAGACCAGCCCCTATCCTGAAGATATCTAGGGGTCCCCAAGTACCAGGCATCTCATTAGCAAAGAACACTGATTGCTCCAGAAATTCCAGTGGTTTTAGGAGCTGTGTGCCAGAAGCCAGGGACAGAAACCAAATATACATTTATTTTTACAGTGGCTTCCTACTCCATCTTGGTTAACTAGTGTAAACTACTTCAGAATAGAGAAGACTGCCTAAGGACAAACAGCTAGTAAAATTCTGAGCCAAATTTATAGTCAGCACTTTCTGATGCCGATAACACTACCACATCACAAGTCTGCCTGCAAGGCAGCTCACATCACCTTCACAAAACAATAACAATGATAAAAATGACAACCAGAGCTAATATTTATTGCCCAAGCTTTAGATGCCAGAAAAGATGCTAAGTACTTCATAATTATTTCATTTTGTTATCACTTTATATAAACATATATGACTTGAACTCTTTCTGTCACAGTTTTATAGATAAAGAAACAGATCTGGAACCTGGAATGACTTTCCTAAAGTCACAAAATGAGTAAGTAGTAAAGTGAGAACTTGAGAACAGATTCATCAGGCAGCAAAGCAAAAAGTCTCACCACATTGCCAGAATGCATTTTCCTGGCCTCGACGTCCAACTCATACGTAACATTCATTTTCAACCTCCTCCAGGGAGAGTTAACTACCCTCTCCCCTGTACACCCACAGCACGGGATACACCCGCTTTTGGACCACTCACAAGGTAGTATTAGATCTCTTAGTGTAAAGGTCTGTCTCGTCTACTTGTCCAAGTGCCTATTTAATCACATTGCGCATTATTTATCTTTGCAAGTCCAGATCCTGGTGGAAAGGCTTATACACGATAGTCAATCATTCAATTTAACAAGCAGTAATGCACACATAATAAATACTTTATGCACTGGAATGAGTTTTGGTCTCTCCACCTGTACAATGGAGACTGTTCTTTCCTGGAAATAGAGACAATTCTCATTCTTTGATGCCAGGAAATGCCCAAGACTTCATGAGCCAATACATGTGTGCAATTGGCAAGAAACAACTTGGGAAAATGCTACCCTACTATTACAAGACACTATTGAAAGGGGACCAAAAAAGAAAATTCCTACTGCCCTAACGTGATCCAGCTGCCAGAGACAAGTTGTCATTACACCAGTGGAAAGTTATTGCCTCTAGACTCGAAACTAGCAGATTGGCCTGAAGGCAGGAGACGTGATCTCTGTTGCATATCACAGAAACTCTAGTCACACTATGCAAATACATGCTCTCCCTGCGTGGGGGAAGCTGGCATTGTATCTCACCGCCAGGTATGTGACAGCGTCTGGTGGGCAGATTGCCAAGCCGGCCATCTGTGTTGTGCTGGGTTGCTATGGCGCAGGCAGGGAGCTATGGACGTGGTGTCTTGCTTTCATCCAAGCCATGAAGGCTGGAAGTGATGACAAAGGCTGGTCGACATGCTGGAGCTCCAAGGAAATGTACATATTTGGTTTAATTCGTGAAACATCTATTGAAGACCTGCTCAAGAGACTTGGATTTGTGTCAAGGCTCTGCTGTTGCGAGACCTCTGGTTGGACACGTATTTCTCTGAACAAGTAAAGTCCTCACATGTAAATAAGGACCCAAAATCCAGTGTTTCACAAACAGGGTGTGTGTACCACCGGTGGTATGTGGAATGCTTACAGGTACTACAAGGACAAACTTGTAAACATTTCAGCAGCTGTGAATTATTGTAATGTGTGCCAGAAAATAATCATCATAGCAAATGCTTAACATCACATAAGTAACTGATTAAAAAGTTCAAAGTAAGTAGTTCAATTTTTTTTTTTAAGTTACATTAGAAATTATGAATATAGGTAGAGAGAGTATGTGGATGTGAAAGAAACTGGGAAGTTAGATCACAAATTGGTGTTAGATGAGTTGGCTGAACAGGATCTGTCATTCTAGCTTTTGGTTCTGCAATCCTTTTGCTGGTGGCTAATTGGGAAAATGAACTGGACAATACAGAGAAATGTAGGTTTCTTTTGAAAATGATTCCATTTCTATATTCCAAGTCTATCAAAATAAACATTTTCTAATACCTTCATGTCATCAGACACTAGCGTAGGCATTGAAGATGTGAAGGTGAAGAAGAGAGGCCCCTGGCACAGTCTAACCAGAGACACACGTGGGGAAATAAATATCTTTAATTTAGTGTGGTATTTATAACAGTAAGAAATAACTTGGGTGCCAGAGAGGGGAACAAAAAAAAAAAACCTCTTCCCAATAAAGACGGATAGCCAAAGAAGTCTTCACAGAGAGCTCAACACTGTGTTAAACCTTGAAGCCTAACAGACATTACCTAAGCATATAAGAAGGATATGACATTCCAAGCAGATGGAAAAGCATGAGAAAAAAATGCTGACCAGTAAACCTAATGGGTAAATTGCATTTTCTTACTCTATTTTTATGTGCGAACAAAAGCAGTCAGTACTATTCTAAGTCAGTACTATTCTAAGTACTTTATACGTAAGAGAACCAGGTGTTGAATGGAGTTACACACAATTCCAAACCCATGTTCTTTCCACTATATCATATCATAATGGCCATTCACATCTGAATCCTCATCATTGTTTAGCTATTCTTGTTGTTCAGTAGCTAAGGTGATCTGATTCTTTGTGACACCATGGACTGCAGCACTCCTGGAGTTTGCTCAAACTCATGTCCAATGAATCAGTGATGCCATCCAACCAGCTCATACTTTGTAACCCCACCTCCTCCTGCCCTCAATCTTTCCCAGTATCAGGGTCTTTTCTAATGGGTTGGAGCCCAAGAAAATAAAATCTGCCACTGTTTCCGCTGTTTCCCCATCTAGTGTAATGAAGACACGGTGGAGAGACTGTAAGACTAAGCGAGCTACTTTCCCTTTTTGAGGGAGGGGGTTTGCTTGTTTTTAAGATATTTATTATCTATTTGGCTTCACTGAATCTTAGCTGGGGCACAGGGGATCTTTAGTTGCAGCGTGAGGGATCTAGTTCCTTGACCCAGGTTTGGTTCCAGGCTGCCTGCAGTGGGAGTGCTGAGTCTTAGCCACTGGACCACCAGGGAGGCCCCGTATTAGCTATTAATTCTTATTTATTCTCAACCCACCAAGTGTGAAATACTAATCAGCGCAAGAAGGAATAGTGAGATCTGTTTCTTAAAGGTCAGTATCCTGCATTGCAGGCAATTTTTGGGCTTCACATTACGTTTCCTTTAAAAAAAAAAAAAATTCTCCGTAGAATAACTCCCCAAGACATTTGCAATAGTTATTTTTGGCTAAAACCAAAAAGTTTCAAAAGACTCTCTTGTGTTTTCCTTTCTTCCAATTTATACACAGATACATTTCTCAAAAACAAAAATAATGGAAAGACCCCGTTCTTGTGGAAAATGTCATTAGAGACAAGACAGGAAGGATGCTGAGCTAAGGCACTGATTAATAAGGCCTTGACATTTGGGGATTCACATTTGAGGAATTCTCCATGAAAATGCCAGTCTACTGAGGACACTTGATCCAATCAAGTCAGAGACACGCAGGACCTCCACCATCTTTTCTCCTCCTCTTTAAATATTTAATTTGAAAAACAATGACAAAATGCCACAGATTCTCTACATTCAACTTTGAAAGCAAAAAGGCAAATTTGAGAAGAATATATCTACAGTCCTGTTTTCCTTATTTACAAGCCAGCAGTTTTTCTAAATCAAACCAGATAAGCAGCTACTGACTACAGTTGGGTGCATTTCACCTGTGGAAATAGGAAGGAAATTACAACAGAAGCCAAATATAAAAACTTTTGATCTACTAGTATGGAAAAACCAAGGAGGAAAATTATAGTAGTAGTCTTTCCATGAAAAGGAACATCTTCAACTTAAAGAGAAAGTTCCACAACAGAGGAAAATAATTTCAGTGAAAATAATGACAAAACTGAATTTGAGAGCCAAACAGAGAAGCAGAGCAATTTAAACCCCACTGTGCCATTTACCAACTGTGTGAGCTTGGAGATTTTTCCTCTCTCAATTTGCTCATCGGAGAAGGCAATGGCAACCCACTCCAGTACTCTTGCCTGGAAAATCCCATGGCTGCAGTCCATGGGGTGGCTGAGAGTCAGACACGACTGAGCGACTTCACTTTCACTTTTCACTTTCATGCATTGGAGAAGGAAATGGCGACCCACTCCAGTGTCTTGCCTGGAGAATCCCAGGGAGGGCGGAGCCTGGTGGGCTGCCGTCTATGGGGTCGCACAGAGTCAGATACGACTGAAGCGACTTAGCAGCAGCAACAGCAGCAAGTTGCTCATATCAAAAGGAGTTTCATAGTATGTATCACACAGAATGCCTTAAGGATTATGGTACAAGTTGGAAGAGGGCTTGGCAACAAGCAAAGACATAGTATATGCTAAATAAAGGGAGTCTCTACATTCAGTTCTGTTCAACTGACATTTGGTTGTCTAATGGGAGTTAAGACAAATGAGGGCTTCCCAGGTGGCACTAGGGTAAAGGACCTGCCTGCCAATGCAGGAGATGTAAGAGATATGACTTCTATCTCTGGGTGGGGCAGATCCCCTTAGGAGGGCACAGCAATCCACTCCAGTACTCTTGCCTGGAGAATCCCACGGACAGAGGAACCTGGCGGATTACAGTCTATAGGGTCTCAAAGAGTCGGATATGACTGAGGTGACCTAGCTGGACTGATGAACATTCTGGATCTCTCCATCAATTGTCAATGCTTTGATTATTTTGTTTAATGAACATCATTAAATTTTCTATCTCCTGAATGCTGATATCTATTTAAAAATATTGATTTTTAGTGTATTTATCCTGTAATTGACCAACTTTCTAAATTACCTTATCTATCCTCAGGTTATTTTTTCTAATTCTCTTTATTCCCCAGACAAAGAATCCCCTTCTCCAGGAGATCTTCTTGACCCAGGGATTGAATCTGGGTATTCCACATTGCAGACAGATTCTTTACCATCTGAGTCACCAGGGAAGTCCATAAAATCCCATACTGTCAAATAATCATTGTTTTATTTCTTTTTTCCCAATAGTTATCTCTATTTTCCATTGCATCATGGTCTTTTGTTGGATTTCAATTAATTCAAGTAATACAAAAATTTTTGGAAGGAAGTAATTAACTTAGTGACTGGATTGGTGCTTTAGATTTCCATGGTGGTAGCAAAGGAGAAGACATTTCTATTGTCTACACCCAAAAGGTGCATCTAGCAACAACGTCAAAAAAGCTGCACCAGATCTGGGCCATTGTGGGTAAGGACCAATTCTGGAATGGTAGAAAGAAGCCACCAAACAGATTCTGCTAATTCAGAACAAGACTGGGCTTTGTCCCAGGGAATTTTGTTTCATAATCTCATTGAAGAAATCCTATAGGTAACTATACCCACCATCTTGGATTAGAGGGTGTGGGCAGCCTCATGTCTTGAGATGGACAGCTTCCTGGCCTGTACTTTCAGATCCATGAGACACAGAGTTGTCAGTAAAATAAAGAAAATTCAAATTCTTGGATCTAATAAGAAGAGGCATTTTCAAAGGTTTCAGTTTATAACTTCTACTCTAGCAACATTTAGCCTTTCATCTTCATATCCCCTAAAACCTCTGCACATATGTATCCCCTTTAGCCTCCAGAGATATCTTTATAGCACCTGTATGTGACCAACATATGTATCTTCATGAAATCAACAGTAGTTCAAAGTTTTCATTCTAATATTAACATCCCTATTGTCAACCTGCCTCTCCATGTAATGTCTTATGTCCTTGTACTAAATAATTTGTCTATAGTGGTCTTTAATCCTGTCTTGCCTTCTATACACAGAAAATCCTGGTTAGTTAAGGCAACCTTCATCCAGACATCCTTTGAGCTCTTACTGTGTCCTACATCTTCCTTTTCATTGATGGCACATATACTAGTATGTTGTTTGATCTCATTGAAAGTAGACATTTCTTTCTGCATTTTCACTGCCAAGAACTGACCCTAATATATATATTGTTATCTGCATTTATCAATTAGGTTGCTTTTAGCAGCAAGGAATGGAAAATTCAATTCAAATCATGTTAGTTGGTGGAAAAATGTACCAATTCAAATAATTGAGGGTCAAAAGGCAAGGTAGATTCTAGTTTGGATTTCCTGCTGCAGTTCTGGATCAGGTTCTTCTCTGAGAAATCGTGAACCTTATACCCACACACAGTAACTTACAGAGGAAGAGAAAGACTGATTCTTCCCATGGCCAAATTCACCTCCCACACAATTTCCAATTACTGGAAAGTGAAATGAGAGGAAGAAATAAGTCAGATTTATCCACAGAGCTAGAGAGGGGTCATCGTCACCTACAGCACAAAGACACTGTCCAAGTCGAGGTTAAGTTGAGAATGTATTCAGCTAAATATAACCACTAGACCTGTAGTGGTTAAATTAGCACAGGTTGATTTTTTTTCACATAACAAAAGCTAGGTGTCTCCCAGAATTAACCTAAAGTTATGAGGACTGACACGTGTGAGATGCTGTTGGTCCTTCCCTCATGCTTGTTTCAGTGGGTTATACATAGGAGGGATTGAAAAAATAAGTAAGTATATCAGAAATGCTACAGGTTTTGTTTTTCACTGATGGAAAGTATTTACAAAAGTGGAGAGGGATGAGCCTAAAATAAATCTTATAATGAGTTGTAGATTGAAATGGAAAGCCATGAGTTGACTCATGGTTTTTGATTTATAGGCATACATACACAAGTATAGATAGATGTAGCTTATACATATGTCCATGTGTGTTTGTTCTATCTCTGCCCATTAAAAGGATCTAAAACAGTGGCGCTTCTTTCACAATGAGCATGTTTAGTTCTTGGTTTCTATGCACGGTGGGATTCTCCAGGCAAGACTACTGGAGTGGGCTGCCACTCCCTGCCTCCTCCAGGGGATCTTCTCAACTCAGGGATGGAAGTTATGTCTCTTATGTCTCCTGCATCAACAGGCAGGTTCTTTACTAGTGCCTTGTGGGAAGCCTCTCTCCACTGAAGAAACTTGAGCCCCTAAGAGTAATGGCTTCCTGAGAACTGACAAAGGGAAAATTCAAGATGGGTCCAAAACATCTTGTTGTTTCATAAAACAAGGAACTGCTGAAAGAATGATGGAGATAGATCAAAACACCATCAGGGCCAGTTTGAGGGACTCCACTGGGGGAGTCTGGGACATTTGTTCATCAAGCTGATAACAACATTGACAGATTGTAACCTTTTGAGTGAAATAGAAATGCATTTGCATATACTGGTTTAAATAAATGTGGGAGAGAGAAAAGTTACAATTTATAGTAGAAGACTTTGAAGTATCGATCCTCAAAATTTATTTTATCAGTCAATGTTGATGAATGAATATAAAATACTTATTAATTAACCTCGCAATAGAGAAACCTTATAGACACTTAACCAAGTGAAAAAAGGTTAGTATTATCAGTAGTGGGAGAACTTAACATTTGGTGCTTAGTGATACAATGCCGTGAGAAGAATATTTGGCAGATGTTACTGCTAAGAGGCATAAATCATGAGGAAACATCATACAAGTTCAAACTGAGGGATATTCTACAAAGTAACTGGCCTGGCCTGTTGAAAAAATGTCATGAAAGATAAAGAACGACTAGGAATAAAATAAATAATTTACAAGGACATAATGTACAACAAGGGCTTCCCTGATGGCTCAGCAGTAAAGAAGCTGCCTTTCAATTCAGGAGATGTGGGTTAGATCCCTGGGTCAGGAAGATCTCCTGGAGAAGGAAATGGCAACCCAGTCCAGTATTCTTGCCTGGGAAATCCCATGGATAGAGGAGCCTGAAAGGCTACAGTTCATGGGGTCGCCAAGGAGTCAGACATGACTTTGTGCCTGAACAACAGTGTACAACGCAGGGAACATAGTCAATATTTTATAACAACCTTGTTTGGAGCCTAATCTATAAAATTATCTAATTCCTATGCTGTACATGTGAAACTAATTTATAAAGCATCTATAACTTTAATTAAAAAAAAGACTGAGGAATTGTTTCAGACTGGAGGAAATTAAAAATACATGTCATCTAAGTGAACTAATATTACTGGATTTGATCCAGAACATAAAAAGGACATTATTCAGATACAAGGGAAATTTCATTGGGTATACGTATTAAAATGCAGTATTGGGTCAATGCTAACTTTCTTATTTTGATAGTTGTGCTGCCATTATGTGGGGGATTATGCTTGTTTTTTAAGATATACAAATTGATACAACTTAACTTGCAAATGGTTTAGAAACAATTGTATATATGAGTATGTGTGCCGTGTGTATGGGTGCATATGTAATAGAGAAAGAATGCTTAGACAAATGTGGAAAAGTATTAATAACCAAAGAATCTGGGTGACAGAAATATGTACTGTTTTGCAACTTTTCTGAATATTTTGCGTTATTTTAAAATAGAAAGTTTAAAGAGGAAGAATGGGAACATGCACATTGCTTGGCAACCAAGTGTGTTTACGATAACATACATCTCAGGCCTCACAAGCCAACCTCAACCAAAACCACTGCACTTCTTTATTTCCAAATTATAGTGGAATTGTCCCTCAAGAATAGGAAATCTAGATATAGAAATAAATACAGATAATCCATTCTTTTACCATGCTCCATCAAGTATCTTTTGGGAAAGTTAAGCAAATTTGTCCTGGTTGTCACTTTCCGAATAAACCAGGCATTTGTCTCCAGACCACCATCTGCTCTACTGCAGGTCAATTCTTTCTCTGCTGAAAGGGGTTCACCAAGCTGCTTCTTTCCTTCATCTCCCTAGTGTGGCCGCCTCACCTGCTCACGAGATCACTGATATCCTGGCTTGACTGGGCCCAGCTGTCCTCTGTGGAGCTGGTCCCAGGAGTCTAAGAAGCTCACCCTTTGGTTGCTGTCACCACACATAACAAGCACTTCTTTTGAAAGTGCAACCTCAGAGACAGTCCTCCCCACCAAGAATCTTCAGAGATACTTGCAACCCTCAGAGCAACTCCAACTAACTCCCAAGAGGGTGAGGGAGAAAACTTGGTTTCTCCAAGAACAATGGACAGGTGCTTGTTTTATTCCTACAGCAGGGGTTAACAAACAATGCCCCATGAGCTAAATCTAGCCTGCTGCCCATTTTATATATCCCACAAACCGAGAACAGATGATTATGACCGATTTGCATTGTTGTATGGCATAAACCAACACATTATAAAGCAACTATCTTCCAGTTAAAAATTCAATGCTAAAAAAGAGAGTGGTTTCTGAATTTATTTGCAAATGGTAGGAAGAAAGTCAAAAGAAGAATATCTATGACCCATGAGAAAATATAAAATTCAAATTTCAAAGTCTATACATTGTTTTATTGGAATGCAGTCATGCTTCTTCATTTATATGTTGTCTAGAGTTACTTTTTATGCTCAAATAGCAGCACTGACTCCTTGAAAAGTCTTATAGATTTACTACTTTGTGTTTTATAAAAAAAGTTTGTCAACCCCAGACCTATATGATTGAAAGAACCTTCCAAAGCATTCCCTCTTAAAAGTCCGAAAGACACAATCTGCTGTTGTAAAGAAAGTTCACGACTTTACCCCAGAAAAGTATAAAGGATTTATAACTACTTAAATGTCAACTTTTTTTATCTTAAAAATGATCTTAAGTTTCAGTTGCTGGAACTGTGATACATTCAACTCCAAGTTAATATGTATTGAGCTGAGCTGAGTCTTTAGGAGTTGAGATGCCTCATGGCTCACAGCTGAGCCTCAACACTTCAGTAGCAGAGAAGGGTACTGTTGCTCGGGTTGGGGATGGGGGAAATGGGGGAGGGCGTTGGAGTAGAGTGGTCAGTGGTACCAACTGCAGATCTGGGGATTTCTCACTGAGCTCAAGCAACACTCTTGCCATCAGCACGTGTGGACCACATACCAAAGGAAAAAACGTCAGGTGTCTGTAATCCTGCTTTAATCATTATTCCACAGGGTAAGAGTCTGACATTCTTATTATTTGAGTTGAGTTTAATAATCAAACGTCAAATTCAAAATGACTGCCCACATGATTTCTGAGTGAATTTTAGTGTTTTACACTGAAGAAAAATTATTTATGTTGCTTTCATTAAAATGGAAGTGGAAATGAATCCAGAGAGAAGAAATTTAAATCCATGCACAGCCACCAAAATTTTGGCCTTAGCCTTAGAGTTCTAAGGGAGATGAATTCTGCAAGCAACCTGCATGAGCTTGGAAATGGATTAATCTCCAGCCCAGTCCCCAGATGTAAACATATCCCAGTTTTGCAGAAACTTTGCAACTTTCTAAGATTCAGCTAAGTCATACCTAGACTGTTGGTCTAAAAGAACTGTAAGATAATGTCTGTGAGCTGTTTTTAAGCTAATAAATTTGTGATTATTTGTCATACAACAGAAAAGGGATACACTGGGAGATAATCCTATGTTCATATTTCCCTTCTCTAAGAGGCAATATACTGCTGCCCCGATCAAGGCTGTGCCTTTAGGAGCCAACTGTGTGAGAAAGAGTCCAGGAATTCTTCTGGTCTGATTGCAGAGGCTTTCTTCAGCAGCCAGCCTTAGAGACTTAGGGAGCAGTTGGTACCTGAGGACGGCCAAAAATGGAGGCTGCATGGCCAACTACCAATCCTTGCCTCCCACCCATTCCCGCACAAGTATTACCAAGCATTGGGAGACTATCCGATGGGTATGGGTGACCAGTAGGACAGGAACACACAACTTTATACATGTGTAAAATCTGAAATAAAAATACTTTTTGCAGGAGACCTGACATCAATACGGTAGAGAAAGAAAAGTGGGGTTTTGGTATCTGAACATGTGGATATTTGAAGACTTGTTTCTGCCATTTACTATGTGGTGAAGGCCTCACTTTAGAAGGTTTCTGACTCTCCTCTTCTCACCTATAAAATGTGCATCATAATAATATCAGTTGCCACAGTCATTGATTTCACACTGTCAATATATACTACACATGATGCTAGAAGCTAGGAACGTAGAAATAAACCAAACATGGCATCTGCCCTCAAGACTTGGAAAAGATAGTTATGCAAAAAATTAAAGTACATGAGGGAAATCAGAGTCTTCCCTTTCTCACCTCCATAGTCAGCAGGGCCCAGGGCATCACACGGGATATCCACCATGTGTCTACTGAGTGAGTGTGTCGTGTAGAAGACTGCGAGGTTAATTAATGCATATGTGTGGAATCAAGAAAAATGATACAGATGAACCTATCTGCAGGGAAGGAACAGAGATGCAGAAGTAGAAAAGGGGCTTGTAGACACAGGGGCAGTGGGTGGGGAGGGGGTGTGGGATGAATTAGGAGATTGGGTTTGACATATATACACTACCATGTGTATAATACATGGATAGTGGGAGTGTTAGTTGCTCAGTCATGTACGGCTCTTTGCAACCCCATGGACTGTAGCCCATCACGCTGTTCTGTTCATGGAATTCTCCAGGTAAAAATATTGGAGTGGGTAGCCATTCCCTTCTCTAGGGGATCTTCCCGACCCAAGGATCAAACCCAGGTCTCCTGCATTGCAGGCAGATTCTTTACCATCTGAGCCACCAGTATGGTGCTCTGAGATGATGTAGAGGGATGATGTGGAGCGGGGGGGTGGGAGGGAAGTTCAAGAGGCAGTGGATGTATGTATACATATAACTGATTCACTTTGTCATACAGAAGAAATTACCACAATGTTATAAAGCAAGTATACTCCAATTTAAAAAAAATTAAGTAGGTTGTAAGGCTAAGAACTAGTGATAAAATTCTACTTGAGGGAGAAGACAGCTTTTTTAATAGCAAGACCTCCTTTGGGTTATTCTGTTATGAAATAGTGACACTGGTCAAGGCTAGAATAAAACAGTTAAACAGTTCTACCCAGGAAATAAATTGAAACATTGGAGAGGGAGGGTTAAGGCCTTAGAAAGGGGGAGGGAGGAAAAGGAATGATAAGACTGGAGACTGGGCTGAAATGACATCCATCTCGAACTGCAAATTTATACATTTGCAGACTTGTGCACATTTAGGGTGGGTTCTCAGAAAAGACCCTGATGCTGGGAAAGATTGAGGGCAGGCTGAGAAGGGGACGACCGAGGATGAGATGGTTGGATGGCATCACCAATTCAATGGACATGAGTTTGGGTGAACTCCGGGAGTTGGTGGTGGACAGGGAGGCCTGGTGCGCCTCACTCCATGGGGTCGCAAAGAGTCGGACACGACTGAGTGACTGATCTGAACTGAACTCAGTAAAGCTCTGCCATCCATGGCTCCCCTGTGGGAGTTTGAAGTTTAGTGTTAGTTGCTCAGTCGTGTCTGACTTTGAGACTCCATGGACTGTAGCCTGCCAGGCTCCTCTGTCCATGGGATTCTCCAGGCAAGTGTGGGAGTTTGGGGGACATTAATTAAGGAGCTATTTTCCAGGCATTGGTGAACAGCGGAGCTTAGGAATGGCTCCTGGGGGAAGCAAAGGAATAGACCATATGCGAGTCACAAGAACTAGGGCCAGAGGTGACCGGCCTGAGTCCCAGAAAGTCACGCAGGACACTTGGGATCCCACCGTCATGGAATGGGTCTTCCAGCCAAAGTGCTCTTTCATCAAAACCCACAAGGTGACCCCTGGAAGCTGAAGAGCTACGGGACCAGTGGGGGCTGACAACGAAGACAGGAGAAAAGGAATGACAGGGGGTCAGGAGCAAGAAGGAAGAGATGGGCCCCTCTCTCAGGGAATGGAATGAATTTAGTTCTACCTGCTGTCAGCCGTGAGAAAGAAAACCTGACAAGGAGCATCTCATTGTCATATCTTCCCCAGAGGTAAGTCAGGCAGATACTCGGAGAAGGAGAGTCATTAGGGGGAAAGGACGGGGTTAGAATTTCTGAGATCAGATCAATGAGTAGGAAGAATACAGCGGGCTCTGCATCCATGGTTCTTCCAGAGTAGAAACAGCCTGGGAAGGGAGGGTGAGGGCTGAGGGCGCCCCTCCTTCCAGACAGACCAAACTTCTCCCCTGAGGAGTGTTTGCGTCACTTTCCTATTTTATTTTCTATTTTTACCTGATGCCTGAGACCTGACCCTTCTACTAATTATTTTCTCTGAAAAATCAAGGGAATTTTAAAAAGATAGGAAAAAAAAAAAGAAAAAAAAAAAAAAAAAACAGCAAGCAGAACCTTATATGAATGTAAGCGTGTTTGCAGGGGAGCAGACCCTTCTTGGAAAATGATTCTTTGGACAAGGCCTTTGGGGCCAAATAGTTGAGCTGCCGGCAGTCTTTTAAGACTCCTTCTTTATCATTTCCCCTCTGATGAGGCAGATCAAGACAAATCCGCATTCCTTTCCCTCCGTCTGGGGCCTGCTCCTAGCCTTCGTCAGCTGCTGCTCTGCTGAGGTTCCTGGGTTTGAGAAATCCCGCCTGGCAGCCTCGAGTCTATTTGTAGCAGCACTCGCAGAGATGGGGTGTCATCTGGGAACCATGGCAGCGGAGACACAACAAACAAAAGCAGTCCCAGGCTGCCGTGGTTGAAGAGTGAAGTCCTCTTCAGCTCCCCAGCACTGTTTATGGAGAAGTTGAGCAGCCATATATCCCTGGTCCCCCAAAGCCAGAGAGGGGGCAGCTGTTGAAAATTCTTCCCGAAGAGCTCATGCACAAAATAATCTAGCCTGGGCTTGACCATGGGCCTGTGTGTGTCTCCTGCTGCCATTTGGCTGTGGCTGTCCCACTCTTCTAATTCATCCATTCATAATTACTTCCTCCCTCTCTCCTTCCTTCCTACCCTTCCTGCTTCCCTCCCTCCCTTCCTTCCTTCTTTCTTCCCCCCCTCTCTCTTTCCTTCTCTCATTAGTTGAGCAACCAACAGGTGTTAAATCCTAAGATTAGAACTGAGAACAAAAACATGGTCTCCACTCTCATGGAGCTCAGAGCTGAGTTGGAGAAACAGACAGACCCAGGATCAGTTTGTATATACGCAATTCTAATCCATTTTCTTGTATATGAAGAGAATTCATAAAGCCTACTTCATTCAGTCTTTCAGTATTGTTCAATTTAATTTAATTCTTATTTACTCATTACCCAATGTCAGGCACAGGGATAGCAAGATAAAATGGATCATACTTTGTACTTTCAAGACCTAACAATGAACAGCTATTTGTGGCATTAAAATACAGTGAGTGATAACTTAGTTCATTCACTGATTGCCCCCATTTTATAATTTGTTTTTATTTGCAACATCAGATTGCAGAGAAATAAAAGAAAATTAAGATGTTCAGTGAATGCTTTGCAGATTAAGTTAGCAGTGAAAATACACATGGTTGCTATGGAGTCCAAAGTAGCTTGAGAGGGCAGTTAATGAGGACCAGGCAGAGCGCTCAGTGAGAAAGGCCATGTGCTGATCTCTGCTCACAGTTGTCCTACAGTCCGGTTTGTTGGAGTTCTGAACGGTAGGCCAAAGGTGATGCTGGCTCAGCCTGCTGTCCGCCAGAGGTATGGAGGCACAGGCTGTACAGTGGCCCTGGAACACCCAGGGAAGCCCCTAAATAACTTGCATAAATTGTCCCCCAGTGAAATTTTTTGGCTATCATATCTGAGTTTGCCTTTCAAGTGCACAGGGTCTGAGCTTTAGAGACGTTAAATGTTATGTTAAAGCTTTAGAAAATGTTAGGGAATGTTCTATTCTAAATATCATCTACCCCCAATCTGATGAACACACATTCGTTTTCTAACACTTTTTCTGTAGAACCTCCCCTGAAGCCAAGAAAAGAACTTCTGAAGAGTTTAGTACGTTTTCCTCATAGTATGCAATGTGAAACATATTATAGTGTAAAATGTGATGCAAAATATATAGCAAAACAATAGATGGTAAGTGTATTATATTGTATATATTATATGTGACATAAAACCATACACTATGATCACTGTAATTCTTTGTTTCCTTGATTACATTGACCGTGAGACTAAAATCTACTTGACTGCAGAGCAGTAACTTATCCACCATCATATCCTTAGACCTAACAGCATCCGAAAATTAGCAGGCGCTCAGGGTGTATTTTTGATAAAGGAAGGGCAGGAATGGAAAGGAAAGGATGAAAATGAGGAAAGAAACAAAGGAAACAATGATCTTGCGTAAAAGCAAACTCTAGCCTTCTTTTAAAAATGGCCTCCGTATCTCACTATCTCAGTCTGTCTCTTTCTAAGAGCTTTGGCACTTTTTTTTAAAATCAAATATAAAGAAAAAAAAGTGAGAATGCAGGTTCCCTGTCTTCACAACACCTGAAAGGAAGCCTAGATTCCCTTGTTTGTTTACATGCCCTCTTGAGGAGTGAGATGAGGAGAACAAGCATACACAAAGATGCGTGCATGCATGCATGCTAAGTAGCTTCAGTCCTGTCTGACTCTTTGCAACCCCACAGACTGTAGCCAACCAGGCTCCTCTGTCCATGAGGATTCTCCAGGCAAGAACACTGGAGTGGGTTGCATGCCCTCCTCCCGGTGATCTTCCCAACACGGGGATTGAACCCAGGTCTCCTGTGTATCCCTCATTGTAGGCATTATTATAGATTCTTTGCAGATTGTTGTAGGTTCTTCACCCACTGAGCCTCCTGGGAACACCCATATGTAAAGATACATGTCATTATCAAGCGTGCTCACAGTAGGAAAAGAAAGGAATAGTTAATTCTTCCCAGGACAACCAGGCCGAGAGGAATATTTGAGGAGAGTTTTCAAGGCCGAGCAGAAGGTAGAGCTTAGGAGAGAAGGGTTGCCGGGAAAGATGAGTTTCAGCAGAGTGACTCCTAGAGCTACCTCACATCTGAGTCCCATCCCACCAGTGGAGCAGTGGTGGGAAGAGTTTGAATATGCTCCGCAGTCACTACACTTGCAGATACGGCCTCATTTCTTAAAAAACTGTGTGTCATGGAGGATTGATATTGATGAAAAGTATAATTCAGAAACCTAGAGCTAGGGGACTTCCTAGCTCTTCCAATGAAGAGTTTGGGAGAGCTTCCCTAGCTCACCTTCCAACGCAGGGGCTGCAGGCTGGATCCCTGGTTGGGGAGTTAAGATCCCACAGGCCTAGTGGTCAAAAAACCAAAACACAAAACAGAAGCGATATTGTAACAAATTCAATAAAGACTTTTAAAATGGTCCACCTCAAAACAAAATGAAACAAAGCAAAACCGAAAGTTCAGAGACCAATGTGCTCATTTCACAGTTGGAAAATCAGAGAAACAAGAGGTAAATAGACTTGATGAAGTTTATTCACAATAGAGACTGGACTAGAGTTGAAAAATTGAATGAAGATTCTCTTAAATCATGAGGGTAACAACTGCATCCGATTGGGTTCCTTAGAGGGAACTCCCCATCCAACCTAGTGTGTCAATATCTATGTCCTCTATGGATGATGCTCCCTGTTCTGCATGGACTTTCCATGATAAAATAAATTCATCAACAACAAAAGTCACTGCAACTAAACTCTTTGAGGGAAGATACAAGGATCTGAGGGAGGTTATGAACTCACAAAAAAAATACTTGAGTCTGTGCACCCTGCCTCTGTGACTTTCTAACTCTGTACCCTTCCACAAATTTATTGCTATGTCTTCACCTCTTCATAAAATGAGAATATTCACTCATCAATCAAAGACCTGTGAGAAGTTCAAGAGATTCTACACCTATATAGAAATATTTTCACAGTTCCAATGTGTAGTGGGCTAGATGATGGTGCCCACAAACATACATGCATGTTCTGCTATCCAGAACCTGTGACTCTAACCTCATTTGGAAAAGGAATCTTTGCAGATGTAATCAAGCCAAGGATGTTGAGATAAGGAGATCATCCAGTATTACCCAGTTAAGCCTGAACCCAGTTACCAGTGTCCTTATGAGAGATACAGAGAGGAACAGAAAGATGGCCAGAGAGGTAGAGATTGGAACAAGGCCGTCACACACCCAGAAATGCCGGGAACCACCAGAAAACAGAAAGAAACTAGGAACATTGTCTCCTCTAGAGCCTCTGCTGGGGGAGTGGGGGTGGAGGGGGGGATGCTGGCACTTTGACTTCATACCTCTACCCTCCAGAACTATAAGAGAATACATTTCTGCTGTCTTGAGTCACCAAGTTTGTTTTAATGTGTTATGACAGCTTCAGGAAATGAACACAGGAACTAGAAAACTCAGCTGTTCAAAAACTATACATAATTTCTCATCTCTGTCAGCTGGAGAGGCCATTATGGAGACACAACTGATGTCTTTACTTCTTTTCTTTTGCTTTTTCTTCAGCTGGGCAAGAAGGGGGCTGGAACAATGAGACATCTGCTCATTCAGCTCCGTCCTGGGCCCGTCATAAGCTCTGCTGTGCCTCCAGCTAGGAACACATGGCGAGAAGAAGACTGAAATCTTTGTGAAAAACCTGCCTAAGAATGCGGAGTCAGAGGAGGGGAGATGGAAAAATCAGCATCAGTGGAACTTTCTGTTTTGAACTGAAATATTAGGAGGGAAGAGGAAAGGGTATTTTTTTTCCCCCAATATGGCCTTGTTCCAGGGGGTTATATGGTGGTACCATCACCAGGCTGGGTGCTATGACACCTGGAAGTGTGCCTAAATTCTGCCACTAACTAAAGAGTATGCCCACTGCTCAGAATTTCATCTTTGTGTCAGTTTTCTCATCAATAAAGTCAATGCTGGGTGCCCTAAAATTTTGCCAAGGAAAATAAAGACACAATAATTGTCATCCATTCCACACTGTATCCACATCTATTCCAATTCACTCTTCCATCTACCTAAATTTCAAACCTAAAGATGAAAAATAATTCATCCAGTTATACAGACACCTGTTATATCATGAACTCTACCACCCCCACTCTGTCAATAGCACTAGGTCCCTTACTCTGGCATCTAAGCTTTGGGCCATTTCCCAGTCATTTCCTACACAATGCAGCCACACCAAATGATTCTCCACTTGATATTGTGTTCCTACACACAGACGGACTCTTGAGTGACACCCTAAATGAAACATCAAGTTGCAGCAGAAGTTCTGACCTGGTGCAGTCCTCTTTTGCTCAGATTCCTTGTACAAGTAACTCAATGCAGTCTTCACTTCCAAGAAGCAAAAGAGATGCTTATGGGAAATTTAGGATCATAGTCACTCAGTCAATGAATTCTCTATGGCGATTTCCTATTTCATAGTTCAAATCTCACCCATTTGTATCACAGAATTTTAAATTAGCATGTACAATTACATGACATCTTCTCCTTTTGCCAATATGGAAAACTAAAGCCAGGAGAGAAAAGAGATGCCCCCTTAAACCATAAATCAGTGACAGAAGAGGAACTAGACCTCCAAATAGTGTGAATGGTATACCCCGCATTTTTTTTTCAACAGTGTGATTTCCCAGTGGTGGGGAGCTTCAGTGTAGCGGGGTGTGTGTAAATGGAATGGAGGGAAGTTATAAAGTTGCAAATCAGCCTAGTACAGCACCATTTCCTCCATCCTTTGGGACTAAGGGTGAAGGATAGAGAGGTATGACTTACTACTTAGCTGGGAGCTATTAGTATAATTCTTCTCAATCAGAAATGGGAGGAGATTTTGTTCCCTAGGAAACATCTGACAATATCTGGAGACATTTTTGATTGTCACAAAGGTGGATGGTGCAGGGGGCTGGGTGCCGCTGGCATCTAGTGGGAAGAGGCCAGGAATGCTGTAAACATCTTACATTGAATAGGACAATCCCCCACAACAAAGCATTTTCCAGCCCAAATGTCAGTATTTCCAAAGTTAAGACTCCTTCTTGTACTGGTAAGATTTCTCCTCTACCAAAACAATTTCTAATGGGATCAATATTCTAGTAAGCTCTCTCTGCCAGAAGTTGAGAAATATTCAAGGATTTGGGGTATAGTTACCCTAAATAAATAAACTACTATTAATAATGATAATCTATGACAGTATTATTTTTTAAAATCTGCTCAATACTTTTTTCCTTCATCTGGTAATAAATCTATGATGGTTATTTTTTATTGGAATATAATTGCTTTATGATGTTATGTTAGTTTCTGCTGTACAATGAAGTGAATCATATACATATATATATATATATATCTCCTCCCTCTCGAGCCTCCTCCACATCCTATCCCTCTAGGTCATCGCAGAGTCAACAAGCCCAGCCCCCTGTGATATACAGCAACTTCCCACTAGCTAGCTATTTTACACATGATAGCATATATATGTCCATGCTGCTCTTTCAATTCATTCCACCTCTCCTCCCCATCCTCCCTACCATGTTCACATGTCTGTTCTCTATCCCTGCCCTGTAAATAGGTTCATCTGTACAATGGAATATTGCTCAGCCATAAAAAGAGACAAAATTGTGCCAATTGTAGAGATGTGGCTGAACCTAGAATCTGTCAAGCAGAGTGAAGTAAGTCAGAAAGAGGAAAACAAATATGTATTAATGAATATATGTGGAATCTGTGATGGTTAGTTTTATGAGTCAACTTGTCTGGCCCACCGCGTCCAGATATTTGGTCAAATATTACCCTGGGTGTTCCTGTGAGGGTGTTTTTGGATGAGATTAATATTTGAATCTGTTGAATGAGCAAAGCAAATTGTTCTCCCTAGTGTGGGTGGGCCTCATCCTATCAGTTGAAGACCTGAATAAAATGAATAAACTAATTCTTCCCCAAGTAAGAAAATTTTTTCTTGTCTGATTTCCTTTCAACGGGGACATTTGCTTATCTTCTGTCTTTAGACTTGAATTGAAACACTGGCTTTCCTTGGATTTGATCTTGCTGACTATTGCACTGCAGTTAAATCCCCCACATACAAACCCATAAGCTGTGAAATTTCAAAAATGTGAATGTGCAGTCCATGAATATCAGGCATGAAATTGTAGCATCCCCTCTGTCTCCTGTTGCTAACCATTCTTCAGCTCTACCATCTCCCATCTCCTCTATTCAGGGACTTTTCTTCTCTGTTCACTCCATGCCAGTCCCCGTAAGCCAGCTGCTGAACCGTATTGCTGAACTTTCTGAGGTACTCTGCTGTAAGATTAAAGATGTTTTCTTTACTTTTTGTGTTTGCTTTTTATGTATTATTTGTGTGACAAGTATTATAAACCTCTTACAGTACAGTACTATATAGCCAACTGTGTTAGTTGGTTACCTAGGCTAACTTTGTGGGACTTACCAACAAATGGGGCTTATAAATGTGCTCTCGGAACGGAACTTGTTCATGTGTAGGGGACTTACTCTATGCTATCACCTTCCTTGACTCTTAGGGTTTCAGAATTTGGCTGGAATTATACCATCAGCTCTCTTAGAACCTGGGACTAGCCTGCTTTCATAAAAGGCCATTTACTTAAAATAAAACTCTATATATAGAGATGCATATATCCTATTGGTTCCGTTTCTCTGGAGAACTCGAATACACTACTCCTCTGTCCCACTTTAAATAGAAAGAGCTGTGACCAAGCCTAAAGAGCCTTAGTTGTCCATTCCCTCATATCTAATAATTGGCTCAAGTTGGACGGGAGATTAAATTAGGGTCAATCATAATTCTTCCTCGAAGTGAGTATACAGGAGATGATTTCCTAATCATCTAATCATGATTTCCTTTTTGCTGGCATGGAATACTGGAACAACAGGAAGCTGATCTCCTGGGCCATCTTCCTTATTATTTACAAAAAGTCTGTGTGAGGGAGAGAAAGCAGCCATCAGAGATGACATTCGGAGGTAAACTAGGTGTTCAGGTTATACTGAGCAACAGTTTGGGCTCCCAATATTCTTCCTTTGGGACTGTATGAGCTACCCTAGAATCAAGCCGCAAGAGCCAATAAATCCTCTTTTTTGGCATTCATCGATTTGAGTTGGGTCTTTGTCATTTGTAGTGGAAAGGCTTCCAACTATAAATTCACATTTATGGAACACTGGAGAGTTAGCTAAGTGTTTTCACATTTGATCTTATTTGAGACTCACTAAAGTCCATGCTATAGAGAGAGAAGAGGAATGGGGAACATTATCTCATTGGCATGTGTGGACAACTGAAGCCCGAAGTGGCAGAGGCTGAACGATCGACCATCCTAACACCACCCTCAAGATGCTGAATGGTATGAAAGCTCTCTCCCTAGGAAAAAAACGCACATTCTCTGAGTCCCAATAGCACAGTAAGAGGTAGCATAATAAAAATAAAGGAATTATAGTTAACACATACAGAGTGCTTACCATATGCCAAGCTCTACTCTAAGCACTTTGCATATATTAAATTTTAAATCCTCATAGCAAACACATAGCAATAGCTATGTTTTATATATATTTTGCAAGTGAGAAAATCAAGTCATTTGAGTAAACTGCCAAAATACTCTAGATAATAAGAGACAAAACCAGGATTCAAACCCCAAATCCTTAATCTCAGCCACTGCAGCCGTTTGAGTTATAGTTTATGAAATTTGACCTGAATCCTCCCCACAAATGGCTAGGTAGTTATGGACTCAGGATCCAATCCTGATCTAACCAACTTAAAGGACTTTATTCTAAACTGGAACCCAAGACTCTCTTTCATTATAGATAATGGTCTGCAATGCCAGAATTTAAACCCAGATCTTCATATTCTTCGGCTACTGTTAATGCCTTCTTCTATACTCATTTAGTACATATTTCATGCACACTTACTATATGTAAAACCATTTAGAGACTATTTTGCGATGAGGAATGGAAATGATGCACAATGTGACTTATTGAATTACCAATCTATTCATATCCTTGCAGAAGATGAAATTCACTCTTAAACACAGCTTTGTGGATTTAGGAACTTGCAAGAGGACAGCCATCTGCTTTTTATTAGAGAGGGACAAGAAAGCTCCTTTCATCAGCCCAGAAGCCACGTTTAAAATATGCTAGTCCACAGTTCATAGCAAAAAATGGGACCCGTCACACCAAAGTCCTTTTCGTTTTGCAGGAACACATGTGGTGGGGCTGGTAATACTTGGTTATTTTATGACTTACTAGGAGTAATTGTGAATTGAGGCTTTGGATCTGCCCCCCTTTCTATTCTGCCACCAACACACACACACACACCCCCTACCCCAAAATCTTTGGGTTGAAAAATGATGACTTTTATAGAGATGAAAAATGTATGCAATATTGTTTTTTACAAGAAACACAGTATTTAAGGATAAAATGAATGTCAAAATGTTTAGAAATATGATAGGAGAGAAATAAATATAATCTAAGGATTATCTCAAAGCTTTCACACATTTCAAAATCCTTTCTGGATCACCTTTGTATCTCAAGGCTTCGAAATTTTTGATGTGGATTCTCAGCAGGAGTGTCTCCACCTCTGGTAACTTCACACTGTAATCTGTCATTTTTTTTATAGGAGCAGAAAGAACATCCCACAGGACATGCATGAAACCCAAGGGCCAGTCCTACAGGTGGGGCATTTCCTGAGGCTGAAAGTGACCAACAGAAGCAGAACCCTGGCTCAGATAGGAACATTTGTCAACTTCTAGGACAGAGGCTTGTTCATTTGTTTCCTATATTATAGTTAATGTGAAGAAAGTACAAATGGAAAGAGTTTGATGGAAGCAATACCTTGAGCTCCTTGAGCAAATTTATCTTTCTCTGAAAACTATTTATTATTTTCCCATCTTCAAGTGAGATGAGGAAGTTGCAGCTCAGGAGATTAAATCATCTAAGGAAAAAGTGGATACAGTGACAGACTTTATTTTCTTGGGCTCCAAAATCACTGTGGATGGTGACTGCAGTCATGAAATTTAAAAGACATTTGCTCCTTGGAAGTAAAGCAATGACAAACCTAGACAGCATACTAAAAAGCAGAGACATCACTTTGCCAACAAAGGTCCATATAGTCAAAGCTATGGTTTTTCCACTTGTCATGTAACGCTGAGAGAGTTGGACCATAAAAAACACTGAGCGCCAAAGAATTGATACTTTTGAACTGTGGTATTGGAGAAGACTCTTGAGAATCCCTTGGACAGCAAGATCAAACCAGGCAATCCTACAGGAAATCAACTCTGAAGATTCACTGGTAGGACTGATGCTGAAGCTGAAGCTCCAATACTTTGGCCACTTGATGCGAAGAGCTGACTATTGGAAAAGACCCTGATGTTGGGAAAGACTGAGGGCAGGAGAAGGGGGCGACAGGATGAGATGGTTGGATGGCATCACTGATTCAATTGACATGAGTATGAGCAAGCTCTGGGAGATGGTGAAGGACAGGAAAGCCCGGCATGCTGCAGTCCATGGGGTCATAGAGAGCCGGACATGACCAAGAGACTAAACAACAGCAAAAAGCCAGTAATTGATACAACTGGGAGGATGAGCTTTCAGCCTCCCAAAGGCACTTCAAGTTCATTTTATTCATTTTATTCAAGTTCATTGTTTCTGAATCCTCAAGACACCTGAAGTTCATTGCTTCTAAAGTTAAACAGACTCCCTTCTCCTGAAGTGGCAACTCCTCGTGTGGCCCCCGTTTTGTGATTGGCAGCAACTCCCACCTGTCACGGTGGCTAAACATCTGGGATGGCTCATCTCCCTGTTTCAGTCAAGCACCCAGCCCTCAGACCCATTTCTGCACGCTCCTTGGCACCCCTTGGGCCCCATTCCCCCTAAGAGTTGACCTGGAATGCTGCTAATACCTCCCACCTGGTCTCATCTTGTCCCCTGCTTCATGCAGCTGGGGATCAGACGAAATGCTCATTATCCCGTGTCACCATCCTGCTCAGGGCCTTCCCCCTTCCCACATCACCTACAGGACAAGTTGCAAGCTTCTTGGCTAAGCATATAAGGACCCTGTTCCTTCTGGTCCTACCCCATCTGCTCAGCTCCTCTCTCCCCGTTCCTCTCTGCCTCATTGGCCTACAGGACCATAACGCCATTGTGGTCTCTCCTGGTGAATGATGCATTTCTCATCACTCCCCAGGGTGGTCCCCCGCCTGGACCACTTCCCTTCAGGCTCTAGTGCCACATGATTGATTCTTCCCCATCCTTTAAGGTTCAGCTTGTGTGTGCCCAGTCCCTCAGTGATGTCCGACTCTTTGCGACCCCATGGACTATGGCCTACTAAGTCCTCAATCCATGGAATTTTCCAGGCAAGAATGCTGGAATGGGTTGCCATTCCCTTCTCCAGGGGATCTTCCTTCCTGACCCAGGAATCAAACCCACATCTCTTGTGTCTCCTGTACTGGCAGGCAGATTCTTTACCGTGCAGGCCACTTGGGAAGCCCAAGGCTCAGCTTAGCTGATATTTCTTTCTAATGTTATATGTGTTTCCAGAAAGCTTGCCCTGAAGCCCTGCCAACTCCACCTTGAGGATCCGATACTAACCAGGGCTTCTCAGTACATCTACTTTATTGATTATCCTGGTTTCTCTTTATTTATTTGTTTATTTTTTCATGGACTATGATTGCTTTAAAATGCTGTGTTAGTCTCTGCTATGCCTGCAAGCATGCTAAGTCACTTCAGTCGTGTCTGACTCTATGTGATTCTATGGACTATAACCAGCCAGGCTCCTCTGTCTATGGGCATTCTCCAGACAAAAATACTGGAGTGGGTTGCCATGCCCTCCTCCAGGGGATCTTCCCGACCCAGGGGTTGAATCCATATCTCTTATGTCTCCTGCATTGGCAGGTGGGTTCTCTACCTCTAGCACCACCTGCAAAGCCCAGTCTCTGCTCTACAATGAACTAAATCAGCTATATGTATTCATACATCACCTCCCTCCCACCCTGCTCATTCCACTCCTCTAGGTCATCACAGAACGCAGAGCTTAGCACCCTGTGCTACATAGCAGGTTCCCACCAGCTATCTATTTTACACATGCTGGTGCGTATATGTCGATTTTCATCTCCCAATTCATCCCACTCTTCCCCTTTCCCCTTTCGTGTCCACGTGTCCATTCTCTACATCTGCGTCTCTATTTCTGCCCTGGATCATCTGTACAGGATCATCTGTGCTGTTTTTCTAGATTCCACATATATGTGTTCATATGTTAATATGATACTTGTTTTTCTCTTGCTGACTTACTTCCCTCTGTATGATAGACTCCAGGTCCATCCACATCTCTGCAAACGACCCACTGAGTAATATTCCACTGCACCTGTCTTCTGCATCAGAAATGTTAACTACTTAAAGGCAGAAATGGCTCAAATGTTTCCAACAGAATAAAACCACCATGAGACCCTGTTCGCTTCCTTCACATAGAACTGCAGCTGGTCCACTGGCAGTCTTTCCTGGGCTTGAAGCAGTGGCAGGCCATGTTCCTTGTGAATAGAAAAAATGAAAAAGAAAATGACAGGAACACCTCGGCCTCTAGCACTTACTTTAAATATAACTTTCCTCAAGTCATTTAGGGGGGGAGAAAAGAACTGCCAAAGACAAATCTCCCTGGATCTTGTATTTTTCTGAATCTCTTTGCCTGTCCTTCCTTAAGTAAGAGTTTTGTAAATAAAATGTCAAATCCATTTTATAAGCTTCTCTATTTTTTATTCTTTATGGTTTTAATTTTTCAATTGCCTAAGAAATTAAATGCAAAACTCCTTAGCAAGGCATTCAAGGATCTGCATAGTGTGACTCAAAGCTTCCTTCCTAGTTCTATAATCTGTCCTTCTTTCCCTTCAGACACCTCATATTGTCCCAGTCCCAGGCTATAGCTCCAAGCCTCCTTATTCCCTGCTCTGACACATATACAAATAAGAGGTGTGTTCAAATAACAGAAAAGATCTTCCAGAAGCCTGGGAAACTTGGAGAAGGGACACCAGTCCATCGTCATATCTCATCTGATGATAGTATCACTCCCATCTTCCTATAGGAACAGATAAATAATGCTCCTCCCCATGGCATTGCCCAGATTTTCAATCTTAAATCTTTTCTTATTATAATATCTATTATATGGCTCAGGCCAGGCTTATATAACACTGAATCCTCCTTTTCCCAGAAGTATTTAAGAAAACCACCACTCTCACATGGGAGAAGAGAACTGAGGTTTACCCTGTCTACTATACGCTGGATGCAGCACATAGATTGAGTCATTGAGTTCCTAGCAACTTTCAGAAGTAGTTATTAGTCGTCTTAAAATAGAGGAAGCCCAGGCTCAGAGAATTTAAAGTGGCTACATTTTTTTTCAAGTTAGAATCAGGATTTCAATATGATTACTTGAATCCAAAAGCCTATTTCTCCTCCTAACTATGTCAGTGAGGTTGTAGATGGGAAAAAAAAAAAGAAAATGTGTGGCTGTATAAGAAATGTCACTGTCACTATTATAATGGATGCTCTTTACATAGTAGAGTCCTAGGAGAAGAGCCTAGAAGTTAGAAAGAGATCCAGGGGTCTCCATCCTACTTTGGAATGAAGGGATGAGCAGAAGCAATGGAAAATGAAGAAGAAAAAAACTGAGTCTGGAGATGGGACGTGATGAGTCACAGCGTGCTCTTCCCCAGGAAGGGGGTGGAGACACAGGGGCTGGTGACACATGAAGGGGGCAAGCCTGCAGGACAGGGCGTGGTTACCCAGCCAGGAGTTTGGTAGGGTGGTCTGAGGAGCAGCAGTCATTGTAGTAAATGGCTGTGATTCCAAGTGTCAGAAACACGGGGGCATCTGGCCCAGAAGGTGTTCTTGGAAGCAGGGACGGCAGAAGGAGGCAAAATAAAGAGAAGCTAGAATAAATCATGGGCTCCTTGTGCCCAGGCTTGCAGGAATGCTTTAACTTTGGAGCCACTTTTCACATTGGCATCAGAATTTTCCACAGAGGGAGGGCCTATCCCAAGCTGCAACTTCTTACTGAAGGGTTGTTGGGAATCATGCTGGAAAGGGGTTACAAAATAGGAAGACTGTGTTTTGCCACATGACCTTGGAGGCCAATTCCACTTAGTCTCTCCTTCCTGGAGGGACTAGGTCAGGTATTTACTCAGCGTCTCTCAGCCTCGAGGCTCCTCACTCTCATCCACACTCTGGGATGCTGGAGCTGGGCGTCTGCTAACTGCCTTTCCCAGACTCCTTGCTGGCTCACTTCCCATGAGGGTCCGTCTACAGGAGGACTTGACAGGAAACTAGATGGTGGCAGATGGAGATTCACACATCTTCCAGAGGCAAGACAGCTGAGGTTCCAGCCTCAGCCTCCTCCAGCATTTCCGGTACCTGAGATGCCTCATTAGAGGTACCAGCACTGGCTGGCCCATCAGATCTGAGCTCAGGCATTCAGTTCACACTCCCTGAACTCTTGGACTGGCCACAGTGCACCCCACTGTTACCTGAGTATCAGGCTTGGGGCACCTCCCCAGATGTCTAAGCATTGACTGCAGGGTACCCCCACCCCAGAGGTTGGGGCACAGTTATAATACACTCCCCACCCACCCCTATCCCAAATGAGAATCAGCAGTGCAGGCTTCCTCTCTTCATTCCTAAGTTCTTCTTAGGAAGAACACTGCTATGCTCAGTCGTGTCCAACTCTTTGTGACTCCATGGACTGGATCTCTCCAGGTTTCTCTGTCCATGGGAGTCTCCAGGCAAGAATGCTGGAGTGGGTTTCCATTTCCTTCTCCAGGAGATCTTCCCAACCCAGGAATCAAACTCATGTCTCCTGCGTCTCCTGCACTGCAGGCGGATTCTTTACCGCTGAGCCATCAGGGAAACCTTCTTACACTATCTTCCCATTTTTGTTTTCCCTGCCTGAGGGGTAGTAGTCACTTCCTGCATTTACAAATGTCTGGATTATCTCACATCCTCTGTTTGCAGGTGAGGCTTTCAAACACATGTGTAGTCAATTTCCTATATTAAATCCCTCTATTTGAAGTTCCTGATATGCTTTCCATTTTCCTGACTGGAACCTGATGGATACAAAGGGCATCTGTAGCTTTACATGCAATGCTGTCAAATCTCTTACAAGGACATTCTATAAAAAAACAAACTGTTAACTGTTTTAAAAGGAGACTACTCTGTCATCTCTGTCGATAAGAAGCATGAACTTGTCTTGTAGGTACAACGGTTCTGATTCTTCCTTCATCCTTAAACAAACTTGATCTGTATTGCAGCAGTAAGTCAGATAAAGTGCCCTAGGCCCTAGGGACCCAATTTTGAATGAGCTATGATCTCTGCCCTCTAGAAACCCCTAAGGGGAGGAGATGTCAGTTACAACGCCATAGAAGAGGAATCCATTAGAGCAACCAGAGGCCAAGGAAGGACAAAGGAGGAAGCCTGTGAACTTTACATGGAAGGTTACTGCTTATCTGAGTTTCAAAAGATGCGTCAGTCTTGTTATTGCTCAGAAAGTATCACCAACATACTCAGAAGGGAGTATGACAAGGCTTTTCCATTGCAAGAAGCAGAAATCAGTTTTGGATGGGAGTCTCAAAAAGCATATGTCAGGAGTTTAAGAGTAAACTGAGATCAAGGGAGAAGGCTAAAGAAAGAGACAGGGACAGATGGAGGCCAGAACCACTCTTGGAATGAGAGAATTCATGCATTCACCTGGAGAGAAAGTCCGGTTGGCCTAGAGTGGATCAGTGCCCATTCCATAACTGTCCCAAGTAGGTGGGATGAAGCACCCAGCAGGGCTTTCCTGCCCATGGTAGGGGAGATACAATTCCACAAAGGGAAATTAAGGAGCTCTGGGAAGAGGGAAGAGAGGACAACTAAACCCCCCAAGGGTGAGGGAAGCAAGACAGAAAGGCGTCTGTTGCAAACGAGAGTGGGAATTTTCTACTTGGACAAGGCAAAGATGATCATCCAGGTAGAGAGTGGCACAGGAGAACCGCACAGCTTAAGGTCTGGTGGTGAGAAAGACACGTGCAGGGAACAGCATCCTGAGACAGCAAAGTGAGGCTGAGTTTAAACAGAGACCAGAAAATGAAGGGTCACGTGCGCGACACTACAGAGCCACCCCCCAGCCTTTAGGATCGGGAGGCAGTGTCAGATGGACTTCACCAGCCCATCTACCATTTGACATTGCAAGTGTGCCTCTTTGCCCTGTTTTGTGGAATGAAACATCTGTAGCGTTATAAGCCTGACAAGACTATTTTCAGCGGAATGGAGGTGACAGAGCCGGATTGGATTGAGCTAAGGGAAGAAAGGGTGGAAAAGAGGGAAAAGCAGTGGGAGAAGATGCAGAATGATTTAGTACTAAATTACTGGCACAAACTCGGGGGAGGGTAGGAGTTCAGGAAGGGCGAGTCCAGTGGGAACTCTTAAAAGAGGATGTGTCGCTGAACAGAGTGTGAACAATACACTCTTTGTCTTGAGAAAATGAGCTTCAGTGCCCTTTTGGAGTATCAGACATGGAGGCAGGACAGTCTCAATGCAGAGTAATTACTTTGTGAAAATCTTTAAAAAATAAATCATAAGTCCCCATAAACTCCCTAGACTTCAAATTCCTGCAGGACAATGACCCTGTTTTCATATTTCTGCATCTCAAATGTCTGATATCAAGTAGGCACTCAACGCAGCCTTTGGAATGAATCCATTATTTAGTGGAACAAGCAGCTTACCAAACATGGCTGATAAGTTGTCATTTTAAATTACCGAAACAATACATACAATGCAGTCATATGAATTTAAACAAATGTAGGATTCTTTGAGGGTTTCCCTCGTGGCTCAGATGATAAAGAATCTGCCTGCAATGCAGGAGATCTGGGTTTGTTTCCTGGGTCGGGAAGATTCCCTTGATGACTGTTCTGTAACTTGCCTCTTCTATTTAATCTACAGTGGACGCCATCCTCTATCAGTTCAGAGTGGCTTTAAAATCACAAAATTAAGAAGTCAGAGGGGGATCTTGAGATAAGTATATATAGCTGAATCACGAGATTAATGGCTCAATTAGTTGATACTCCAGGGCTCAATTAGTTGATACTCAAGGAGGGGTTAGAATGACTTTCAAAAGGTCACACAGCAAGTTTGTAGTAAGACCTCCAGCTAGGTGTCCTGAGGGGCTCTGATATATGTCCCATTAAGGCTGGGAAAGAAAAGACAACCGCTTGCACCATCCAAGGGCTGGACTTTGGAAGATGAAGAAGGCCTTCATGGTTTGGGGACGAGGAATCACTGAGACAGAAGTATCCACTCCCAGCTTTCCAGAGGCGACTAAGGGGAGACAGAGCAGCTGACTCATGCACGAAGCCCAGCCTGCACCTGTCTAAACTGTGGGGCTTTTAGTTGCCCACATAGTTTTGGCTGCGGTTTCTTCCTGAATCTACTGCAGTGAGTTCTGAGGATGCTAACAGAGGGTAGTAGGAGAGTCAGCAAGACCAGGAGGCTTGTCAAGCATCGAAAGACATTAACTGATGGAACGGGTAACCACTGAGACAGAAGATATCTGCATACAGAGATCAGTCCTCAGCCCTGCCGGCTACCTAAATGCCAGGATGGAAAGAACCTGGCACCAGTGCACTTGGGATTTAATCCAAAATCCATTTTTTTAAATCAAAAACAAATCATCACCAGCCAGTCTTGAAGACCCCTCATTTCTTATCTAATGATCTGCAGAATCGAATCGTGCTGCTGGTAAACACTGCTCAGGTAGATATGGACGCTCTTGGGAAAGGGGGCGGATGGACACTGGAGCTTAGCTGAGTAATAACACTGGTTTCCATCAGTTGCTTCCCTGCAGGGTACCTGGAACCAGAGCCTCAGGGGCTCTTCCACTTCTGAGGCTGGACTTCTGATGGTGGTCTCCTTTCTGGAAGATCAGAGGGAAGCTGTTAATGTGAAGACTGCCAATCAAATTCTCAGGAAGGCCAGCTGCGCATTCTGCACTGTTGTGGACAGGCGTGGAAAAGGGGAGAAAATGTAGAGTTAGGACAGAACGTTGCTTCTGTCTTCTGAACTTGACCAAGTCACTGCTCTCTCTGAGCCTCAGGTCCCACCCCTATAGGAGGGAGTCAGCATTTACTCCAAGTGAGGGTTCGCTGAGAACAAGAGGAGAAAAAACAAGTAAAATACCAGCACTTATCAAGGCACTCAGGTAGTGCTCCCTGTGATGTTGCAGTTTATAAGACAGAAATTATATTTGGTCTTTGTCTTCATTTCTGGCAGAGAGTTTCTAAAGCCCTTGGCATTTCTTAAGTGATGAGAGCATAAAGGCATCTTTTGCTATGTGACTGAAGTGATTATTGGATAGCATTTAAGGTTGAAGAATGGTTGCTAGGAGGACCAACCAGAGATTAGAGTGTTGGAAAAAAGTTTCATCTCCCTGACCCCCAGGGAGGGAAGAGGAGCTGGAGATGAAGTTCAATCAACAAGAGCCAATGGTTCACTCAAGCATTCCTACCTACATGGTAAAACCTCCATAAAAATCCCAAAAAGGAAAAAAAAAAACCCAGAAAGGACTGCATTCAGTAAGCTTCCAGGCTGGTAGACATGTGGAGATTTGGGGAGAGCAGGGTAACCATCGAAGGGACAGAAGCTCTGAGCCCTTTCCCCATGCTTTGTCAATATCTCTCTTCCATCTGGCCATTCCTGATGGAGCAGGATATCTGTTAGGATAAACTGACAATCTCGTAAGTAAAATGTTTATCTGAGTTCTTTGATCTGCTCTAGCAAATTAGCCAGACCTGAGGAGGAGGTTGTGGGAATATCTGATTTATAGCCAGTTAGTCAGAAGAACAGGTACCAACCTAGACTTGGGACTGGTTTCCGAAATAGGGAGGGGAGCGGTCTGAATGGCGGGATGCTTAGCCTGTGGGATCTGGTGCTGTCTCTGGGTTCAGTTCAGTTCAGTTCAGTCACTGAGGCGTGTCTGACTCTTTGCGACCCCATAAATCACAGCACGCCAGGCCTCCCTGTCCATCACCAACTCCCGGAATTTACTCAAGCTCATGGCCATCGAGTCAGTGATGCCATCCAGCCATCTCATCCTCTGTCGTGCCCTTCTCCTCCTGCCCTCAATCCCTGCCAGCATCAGGGTCTTTTCCAGTGAGTCAACTCTTCGCTTGGGTAGATGGTGTCAGAACCGAGTTGAATTCTTGGACACCAGCGTGTGTGTGTGTGTGTGTATGTATATGTGTGTGTCTGTGTCTGTGTATGTCTATGTATGTGTGTATGTGTATGTGCATGTGTGTGTATGTGTGTACGTGTATGTGTACGTGTATGTGTGGGTATGTGTGTATGTGTATGTGTGCGTCTATGTGTATGTGTGTGTATGTGTATGTGTGTATGTGTGTGTGTATCAGTGTGTATGTGTGTATGTGTATATGTGTGTGTATGTGTATATGTGTATGTATGTGTATGTGTGTGTGAATGTGTGTGTAGGTGTGTGAATGTGTGTGTATATGTGTATGTGTGTATGTGTGTGTATGTGTGTGCTTGTGTTTGTGTGTGTATGTGTGTGTATGTGTGTATATGTTTGTGTGAGTATATGTGTGTGTGTGTGTCTGTGTACGTGTGTGTGTCTGTGTGTGTACATGTGTGTGTATATGTCTATGTGTCTGTGTGTGTATGTATGTGCATGTGTGTATATGCATATGTGTATGCGTGTATCTGTGTATGTGTGTGTGTGTGCGTCCTCTGTGTGCTCAGTCATGTTCAACTTTGCAACCCCACGGTTTGTAGCCCGCCAGGCTCCTCTGTCCATGGGATTTCCCAAGCAAGAATACTGGACTGGGTTGCAATTTCCTACTCCAGGGGAATCCTCCTGACCCAGGGATTGAACCTGTGTCTCTTGTGTCCCTGCATTGGCAGGTTGATTCTTCACCACTATGCCAGTAAGGTCCAAGAATTGCTTGCTGTTCTGCGGGAAGCTGCCCAACACATACAAGTTGGATTGGGCCTAGCAACCCCAGAGAGCTTCCCATCCTCAACCTTGAGTGAATTAACCCAGAGGGATAGTAGGGCGACTACTTAGGAAGCACCTCACTCTGTTAGCAAAAGCACACAGTTCATTCTGAATCTTTAAAGCTACTGAGCTGTTCCCTAGTAGTCTAACTTCAGGCACGTGGCAACGTACATGTTACAGGTTTTGTCCGTAAGGACATAGTTAAGGAAAGAACGACACAGCATCGTAATGTTCTGTTTCTGAAAGTAGCAACTGCTGAGGGAACACAAATGAGGACTATCTGGCTCATCTTCCAGGGTCATGGAATGCTTCCTGCAGGAAGCACTGTCTGAGCAAGAAGCTGAGGGACACGCAAAAGTTAGATGCATGAAAGAAGAGAAAGGATAATGAGAGGTGTTCATTCATTCATTCAACAAACAGGTCCTGAGTGCCTAATATGTTCTAGGAGTCATTCAAAAAACTGAGGGTACAGTACTGAATATGATGGACAAGGTCTTTGATCTTATAGAGTCAATCTACCAGATGGTTGATCAATAACCAATAATTAACAGAACACCAGGAAGTGATCCATGACATGAAGACTGTAGTGGAAAGGAGCTATTTCAGATTTGAAGGCCATAGAAGACCACTCCAGGGAAGTTCCATCTCAACTGAAATCTGAGAGAGGAGAAAGGCCAGCCAGGCAACCGTGTGAACCACTGAAGTATAAACAGGACTATTAACAGACAAACACTGACTAGGCTCTTAAATTCAGAGCAAGCCTAGCATGTTCTGGGCACATAAAGAAGGTGATCTGGCTGTCACAGCAAGAAAAAGGAAGCATAGGAATGAGGGCAGGGCCAGTTCTTGTAGAATCTTGTAGGGAATAGTAAGATGTTTAAATTCTAAGTGTGATGAGAAGCCATTGGAGGTTTCAATGGGGAAGAGTTGTGATCTGATTTTCATATTTAAAGGTCACTCTAATTCTTGGAAGAGCATAAAGCACAATACAGTTGACCCTTGAACAATGTGGGGGTTAAGGGCTTAGAGGCTACACACAGTCAAAAATACACTAACTGCTTTCTCTGCCTCAAAAACAAAGGAACTGATAAATGACCTACTCAGGGAAAGAAAGCTTAAACACTTTGAATAGAATCAGCACTCAAGCCCTAAGTTCCTTCAATTCAAATATAATGATTTCTGATCAAACCACACCTACTTAATGCAGCTACTCTATTTATTGAAAAAAAATCTGCTTGTAAGTAGACTCACACAGTTCAATCCTATGTCGTTCAAGAGTATATGTATATGCAAAAGTTCCAGGTGAGAGAGGACATGGTCTATGTGAGAAAAAAAAAAAAGGAGAGGGGGTGGGAATCTACAAGTTCAGCTGAAGGAGAGGGTGGCCATGAAATATCCAGGAAAGGCTGACTAAGACCCACACTTTGGGGTCTTAGGGGCTGTGACAAGGATTTGGACTCTAACCCAACCCAATGGGTGCTGTGGAAGAGGTCACAGAGGGATGCAGATTGGTGCTTCAGAAACTCATCCGTGACAGTGACAGACACCAGAGCATGGCTCAGAGCCTTCCTCCTCCAGGCTCAGTATCTGTTGTGTGGGTGACACATGTGCCGTAGGAGAGCGTGAGTGTGCAGAGGAGAAGCTCAGCGTGAAGAAAGAGGAGAAAGCTGGTGCACACAGCTGCCGGGAAAAGTCAGAAACCCCCCAGCAGGACCCCCTGGCAGCCCCTTGAACCTCTCTAGGTTCCCCTAGGCCCTGGGGGCCCTGGGATCCCACATCCCCCTCCGTAGGGTTTCACAAAGAAACCACTAGGCCGAGCTGGGAGGAAGGAGAGTGATCATTATCTCCTCCAGGCCTATCATTTTACAGATGAAATTTGCCTCCTCATCCCCATTAGCCATATGGCTATGAGGTTAGTTACTCCAGGACTTGGCCACAAAGACTGGCTAGAATTTTTTTTACTTTAAATGTCTGGAGATATTGGTTAAAACGACTGTCTCTGTCCTCACCACAAATAATCTGCTTTTGTCCCTCTGTCTGTCAAAGGTTATGGGTTCTGTATTTGATTTCCCATGACATGACTCTCTCCTGCAGCACACTCAGATCCTGGAAGGTTGGGTCTCCTAAAGGGCTTACCACTGTGCCGTGGGTGGGGAGGGGGGGAACATCCGTCTGCACTGAGTTCATATCCTTTTCCAAGAAGTGAGCCTGGGAAACAGGGCATGTCTGCAAGGCACAGTTTCCTTGGATGGATCTACTCCAATTCACTGTTGCTTAGATTTGTTTGAGGTGAAATCTATGGAGCCTTGTGTTCATGTGTTGACATAGAACCTAGAGATCAGTTTTGATACTTTGTTATGCCAAATGCTGTCAATGTCTGTATCTGCAAAAAATAAAGACATGCATTCTAAGCACCAACCCTTCTGCTTGTCTCTGAAAACGCAATGATGAAGATACAGCCTGCCTTAGGAAGCTTGAGATTCCACAATGTTTACTGAAACTGATTAAACATGAACCAAACACTAAAATCCTAAGCTATGTGAGCCTCAACCTCAACCTTTCTTCAGATATTCATAAACCATTTATAACTAATTGTTTATACTCTCCAGGAGAAAAAATGTAGCTTCTTTTAATTATGAAAGAAATGGAAATTTACTTGATATAAAGAGATTCTTGAGAAGCGAGTCCTTTACCCTTGATCACTGGTACAGGTCTTAAATGCCCAGTGATCATCTGTTGTTGTAATATATGTGGCAGGCCTGGCAAAGGAAGGTTGCAATGGGGAATGAAGCTTACATATAGGAATAACATTTATATCCCTGATCTCATTTTAACCATCACTATTAGCCCTGTTTCATTAGCAAAGGAACTGAAATCCAAAGAGAGTCAGAAATCTAACCAAGCTCAGCCAAGCAATATTTTCCATCATCCTCAATACTGTAATCTCCATTATTATTAATAGTCAATGATCACATATTATTATAGTAGTAGTTGTCATTCATTCATTAACTGACCAAACATTCATCTAACACCTGTGATGTATAAAATATCAAATAATACGTGGTTCCTGCCATTAGGGAGTTCTGAGCTCTATAAATTTAAAAATCCATTCATAACTTGCACTACACTGGATTGTTATGCCTTTTTGTTATTATGAATAATGTTGTGCTATGAACATTTACATACAAGTTTTTGCAAGGTCATGATTTCATACGGTGGAATTAACCATATTTTTTATTTTTTATGGCTATGAAAAAGTACTGAAGTACTGATAAATTCTACAACATGGGTAAATATTGAAAATATCATGGTAAGTTAAGAAACCAGACACTAAAGGGCATATATCATATAGTTCCATTTGTATAAAACATCCACAATAGGCAAAAACTATAGAGACAGAAGAGAGATTACTGGATTGTGACGGGCTGGGGGGAGACTGTGGGAGTGACTGCTAACGGGTACAGTGAAGAATTTCTTTTGTGCTAATATAAATGTTGTAGAACTACATGGTAATGATGGCTTCACAACGTCATGAACATATTAAAAAATCACTGAGTTATGCACTTACAAAGAATTATATAGTGTCTAACTTGTATCCCAATGAAGCATGAAATACACTTTAAAAAATAAGTGTGTTATTGAGTTGAGCTGCTTACATGTTTTGGATACTAAGCCCTTATCAAAGATATGGTCTGTAAATATTTTCTCTCATTCCACAGGTTGTCTTTTCTCCCTATCGTTTTCTTTACTGAGCAGAAGGGTTTTAGTTTGATTCAATCTTACTTGTCTATTTTTGCTTTTGTTGACAAGGTGCTTTTGGGGTCATGACATAATTGCCCATACCAAGGTCAAGAAAGTTTTCCCCTGTTTCTCCTAGTGGTTTTATAGTTTTAGGTCTTGCATTTAAGGCTTTAATCCAATTTCACTCTCTAGCAATATGGGCACCTACTTTTCCCAATATCATTTATTCAAGAGATTATCCTTTCCTCACTGGGTGCTCTTAGCACCCTTGTCAAAGATCAGCTCACTATATATGTATGAATTTATTTTGGGGCTCTCTACGCTGTTCCACTGGTCAATATTTATACTATTAGTCCAGGACTATACTGGAATAATTGTATTTTGAGTACAATAACTTTGTATTGTATTTTGAAATCAGTTGGTGTGACTCTTCTGGCTTTGTTCTTCTTGCTCAAGATTGTTTTTACTATTCTGAGTCTTTCATAATTCCACATAAATTTTAGGACCATTGTGTAAAGAATGTCATTGGAGATTTGACAGTTGTTATTGTTGTTAAGTGGCTCAGTTGTGTCCGACTCTTTTGCGACCCCATAGACTGTAGCTCACCAGGCTTCTCGGTCCATGGAATTTCCCAGGCAAGAATACTGTAGTGGATTGCCATTTTCTTCTTCAGATGATCTTCCCCACCCAGGGATTGAACCCAAGTCTCTTGCATTGCAGGAGAATTAACAGTGTTAATTCTTCTAATGCAGGAACATGGGGTGGGTTTTCAATTGTCTGTATCCTCTTTCATTTCTTCATCAACATAGTATAGTTTTCAGTGTAAGAATTTCTCACCTCTTTGGTTAAGTTTATTCCTAAACATTTTTTTCTTGTTATTGCTATTGTAATTGGGAATGTTTTCATCATTCCCTTTTCAGAGATTTCATTGTTTGTGTACCACTGATTTTGTTGATTTTATATCCTGCATCTTTACTGAATTTATTAGTTCCAACAATTTTTGTTGTTGAGCATTTAGGGTTTTCTACATAACTAATTATGCCATCCCCAAACAGGACCACTTTTACTTCTTCTTTCTGATTTGGATACTTTTCTTTCTTTTTTTATACTCTAATTCCTCTGGCTAGGACTCACAGTACAGTGGTGAATAGAAGCTAGCCAGAAACTATTAAATCTATTTTATAGGTAACGCAAACGAGAGTTTCATGTGTTTAGTAAGTTCAAACATTTAGTATAGGCTGAGACTGGAATTTATGCTAGCCTCTCCATCTCAAACTCCAGGACTCATCAAACTTAATCCAGTTTCCACTTCAATCCCATTAATAGGTGAGACTGCAATCCAAGTTCCCATCTGGACCAGCCTCCCAGTCTCCTCACTGAATGGATCCATTTCTGCTCCCCTCCTCAACAACATCAGGCAGTCCCCTCCGTTGCCATGACAAACCCCATGCAGTCCCACTAACAAAGGACTGCTGTGCCCTCCAAGGAAATCCTGCTCACAAGGTCTGATTACCACGTGTGAACCCAGCTTGGAAAAGCTCTTTCAAAACACTGCTGGCTATCTTCTTTGTATCCTTCTAATTTAACATGTTCTTCTATTACCAAAACCTGGGGGCATATTTCTATATTGTGGTCTTCACTGAAACTCTTAGACAATATGCTCCCCTCAGCTCTGTCTAACTCCCCACCATCTTCTTCCCTCATAGCTCAGTTGGTAAAGAATCGCCTGCAATGCAGGAGACCCCGGTTGGATTCCTGGGTCGGGAAGTTCCCCTGGAGATGGGATAGACTATCCACTCCAGTATTCTTGGGCTTCCCTGTGGCTCAGCTGGTAAAGATTCCACCTGCAATGTGGGAGATCCGGGTTCAATCCCTGGGTTGGGAAGATCCCCTGGAGAAGGGAACACCTACTCACTATAGTATTCTGGCCTGGAGAATTCCATGGACTGTACAGTCCATGCGGTCACAAAGAGTCGGACATGACTAAGCCACTTTCACTTTCACTTCACTTTCAGCCACATAGTACCAGCCCCCTTTATCCCCTCTGGCCCTTTTCTGTGACTTAGGAAAGATGCAAAGATGGCTTTCTTGGAGAGGCAGGAAAGTGACAGGAGGTTGCAAGAAATGGTCAGTTCACAGCATAGTGTGCTGAGAGAGCTTCTAGGTCCCGTTGTTGGAGTGGGTGTGGGGAAGTAAAGTGAACAATGAAGAGGAGAGAAATGCCATGTCTTGAAAAGGGAAAGTGTGGGGGAAGAAAACAAATGTGAAGCTGATAGAAATCAGAAGGTCTTCCCTGGTGGCCCGGTGGTTAGGACTCTGCCTTGCAGTGCAGGGGTCACCAGTTCGATCCCACTTGCTATGGGGATACCAAGCCTGTGAGCCCTAACTACTGAAACCTGAGCGCCCTAGAGCCCATGCTCCACAGCGAGAGAAGACACTGCAGAGAGAAGCCCCGCTCACTGCAACTAGAGAAAGCCTGCATGCAACCATGAAAACCCAGGGCAGCCAAAACAAACACACAAGTAAACAATTTTTTAAAATTCATAAAAAAAAAGAGGTCTGTTCTGTGCAGGTTAATTTGGGCTTAGTTTATTAGACACTCAATAAGAAATTAGACACTCCCAGTGTATGGATCTCAGAACATGAGGTGAAATAAAGTAAAGCATCATGAAGCACATGAAACTTTGAAGGATTACAAATACTTTGGCATGCCAAAAATGTAGGATGCGTTGTAGGAACCAGGGAGAGACAAGACAGAGACCAGGTTATACTTTTGGTCAATGGAAATCTACTGAAGGTTAAATCTGAATCAATTTGTAATCACATATATAATTCACAATTATATTTTCTTTAAACATGGTCTAAAACATCTCTTCTGTGTCTGTCTAGAGCAGCAGGGCTTCTCAATCTTGGTATGACTGACATGGGCTGGGTAATTTTTGGCTGGAGGGGATGTCCTGTCCTCCAGGAGATGCTTGGCAGCATTCCTGGCCTGGCAGCATTCCTGCCTGGTAGCTTCATTTACCTCCTCGGTCATAACAACCAAAAACATCTCCAGACATTGCCAGATGTCCCCTGAGGGCAAGACCACTCCCAGCTGAGAAGAAAAGACCTGTTGAGAAGAGCAGTAACCAGAGTTATCTATCTGCTGTAGAAGTTCATGGGCCTATTTCTATAGATTTACCTGTACATGGATTTACCAATAGTACAGTTTCTTTTTATCTTTTCCACATATATTCTTTTATATTATTCTTCTTAATTTTTAACTTGCTTATTTCATAAACCTTAGTATTTGGGATATCTAAATAGTCTGGTATGTAAGAAACTATCAGTATTTTTTTTTATGACAACTATTCTGTAGTATGTATGTATCATATTATATCTGTATCTATGCTAGTGGATCTTGTTTGTTTTGTATTTCAGATAAATTTGCAATAATTGTCTTGATATATATTTCCTTATGCACCTGTGTAACTTGTCTCTCAGAGAAAGGTGAATTATTGGCCCCTAAAAGATACGCATTTTAACTTTAATAAAACCACTTTGAATAGATTGTTTATAAAAATGTAAAAATCCTTGCAAAAAATCCCTCCCTGTATCCAGTTTCCTTTGCAACAAGAAACCTTGCTCTCTTCGGCTTGTAAGGCGGTGCTGTTTTCTCCACGCCTTGAGTCTGGGCGGACCCTGTGACTCACTGATCTGTGGAATGCACTGAGCACAGAGTCTGGGACTTGGGACTGCCTTAGATACAGTCTGCCCCTTAAGGTATTGGCATCTTGACCCAAGGGACAGTCAAGAGCATAGGAGAGGATGCATCAGAGGTTCTAAGGTTGTAATTAGTACCCGGGGAAACGTATTATGGAAGAGCGAGGGTAGGAGGGGCTGGGGCTGGAAGGCATCAAGGAGGTGGGTCAGGAGAGCAAGTGGGCTAAAACATTTCCCAGGGGAAACCAGGTCTTGAAGGATGGGAGGGAGATTGCTGATCAGGCATGTCGAGGACACAGGCAGAATGGGAACCTTGAGCTTCAGCTTCTCCCAGGACAGAGCTGATTAATCCCAAAGGCTCTGGTCCTCCTCCCTCTGGATAAATTACAGGGAAGGCTAACCCTAATTGAACACCCACTAACGCGGTGGGATGAACAAGGGCACGGTTATGAACTAATTCCCTACTAAGGAGTCCAGGCCAGTGGCAGCCTATCAGTCCACAAAGGAAGGGGTTTATTAAAAGCATACAGACTTTTTTCAGAACATGAGACCTGTCTCAGATAATTGGCTTAAGCTGGAGTTAAAGGGACACATTTCTTTCTCTTTGGAATAAGGAATATGAGAGGTCAGTTGGTTTTGGCTGTAGGGCAAATCAGAGGCCGGGAGGCAAAGTGTTGAGAAGCTTTGAGGAAAGACATTTGGAAGCTTCATCTCTCTTTCTCCCTCCTTCTTGCACCGGGATGTCTCCTTTGACATTTGAAATACCATGTCTTGCTATTCATCTTCTCACAAAAAAAATGTTTTTTCTTTTTTTTTTTTTCCGAACTAATAATACTCAACTCCAATCATAGGAGTGGCCAGAAAACCCGTCTTTGTTTTTTTCGCTTTTACTCTCTTCTCTGTCCTTCTCTGCTTTGCCCCCTTTTTTCTTTTCCCTTTAGGGTTGTTTCCAATAGAAAAGAAGCATTTCCCTAAGAAGCACAAAGAATCTAGTTAATGGTTTCGTCATTTTGGAAATGAATAACAGCAAGACTGCTTCGTCGTTTGGATACAGGCTTCTGTGTACATGAGATAATATGTCAGGACATCCAAGACAAAATTGTTTGAAATAAAAAAAAGAAAAGAAGTAAAACAAATTAAAGATCGAATAGCAGAGCTATAGATAAACTGTGCTGTATCCCTACAACAGAATATTATACCATAAAAAAAAAAAAAAAAAACCAACAGCTTGCTTTTTACTAGCACAAACATAGGTATCCATAGGAAAACAAAGTCAAAGTCGCTCAATTGTGTCCGAATCTTTGCCATCCTGTGGACTATACAGTCCATGGAATTCTCCAGGCCAGAATACTGGAGTGGATAGGCGTTCCCTTCTCCAGTGGATCTTCCCAACCCAGGGACTGAACCCTGGTCTCCCACATTGCAGGCAGATTCTTTACCAGCTGAGCCACCAGGGAAGACCAAAACATAAATGTATGTGAACTATCCAAAAACATAAAGGTTTGTGAAATAAGCAAGTTAAAAATTGGTGCATTTCACGTAATAGTATTTGTGAAAAAGGAAAACAGAACATTTACTAACAAAATACTACACACATGAGAAGGAAAAGCAGAACAGAAACAGAAAACAACCAGAACATAGTAAATATACATACAGGTGCTTCTGTTTGTTATTTAGCTGCTCAGTCGTGTCTGACTCTTTTGCGACTCTTTTGCTCAATCTTCTCCATGGACTGTAGCTCACTAGGCTGCTCTGTCCATGGGATTTTCCAGGCAAGAATACTGGAGTGGGTTGCCATTTCCTTCTCTAGAGGGTCTTCCCACCCAAGGACTGAACCCACATCTCCTGCAAGTCTCCTGCTTTCCAGGCAGATTCTTTACCGCTGAGACACCAGGGAAATGTATGGAAATAAGTCCATGAGCTTTCGTAGCAAATGGAGGATGCTGGTGACAGCTAGGTCATTGGTTTTCATTTGGGAGCAACAACATCTCCAGAATGCTGCTGACTATCAAAACGGTTCCAAGGAGGGATGTGCTCCTGTCATGAAGGGGACAGAGTCCGGGGTGTACAGGACAGTCAGCCCCCAGCAAGGATCTATCCAGCTCAAAATATCAGTAGTAACAAGGTTGAGAAGCCCTAGGTAAACCCAGATGGCCTGAGAATTACACAGATGTCCAAGTTTATCTTTAATATTTTAGACCTTTCAAATAAGATGCAATTGTACATGACTTTTATCATTACAAATTAATTAAAAATTAAGTTTCTTTAGATTTCCACAGACCCTGGAGGATCCTCTATTCCCTGGTCCCTGCCTCTCTCTCCAAGCACCCTCTCCCACGTTTGACATTTTTGGCGTGCCAAAATATGTATCGTCTTTTGAAGTTTCATGTGCTTCTTAATAGCCTTTTCCCCCATGTTAGGATCCTTCAGCTCAGAAAGCCTCTGTCCTCCTTCTTTGCCTAGTGATATCCTACTTATACTCCAGAACACAGCTCGAGTGTTATTTTCTCTGTTCTTCCCAGGTGAAGCTGCTCCTCGCTCTTCTCTGCCATCTCAGCAGCAACTGGACTTCTGGGAATATCATTAGATCTCAGCATCCTGATATAGGGAGGCTGGTCCTCCAAAACCCTAACCCAGTCAGGACATCCCGGCTCCCTGTACCCCCCACCGAAACCCACAAAAGGACAAGGTCACACATCACACAAACCGTAACACGTGAACCTTACAGAGAGTGAGGCACACATCTTGCGTTAGCAGGGGTCACGAGCTCAAACACCCGCCCGGGTGTTAGATACTCTGAGTGCATGAGTGGGCCTGGAGGGAGGTCTGGAAAACTGGAAAGAAGAGCCACAGCCAGAGGAGTAAAGTTGGCTGCCTCCCACTCATCAATACCCTATAGGCCCCATGTTGCCAGATTTTCCAAGATAAACTGGAAGTCTGGAATTTTATTGTACAACTTCTCAATGCTCAAAGTTTGATATCTAAATAAAAACTCCATGGTTAGGCTCCAAGTGAAGCAATAAAAAGCATCAGTGGAGCAAATCTGCTGTAAGGGCTACTGATTTTCCTCTCTGAATCATTATAGATTCATAAATGAAATTTCTGAGCTGGAGAACTAGATAAATTTTAAAAATGGAAAATATAATCTAGTAAAGAGGACAGGCACCAAGACACATTAGGACCTAAGATAGCTCACATATCACACAGTCTTTAACATATGGACCCACCCTACAGAGAAATATGGACAGGGGGAGGTCAGACTCTTGTTTACTGCCAGACAAGTGATACCTTGTCTTACGGGGATGAGTAAATGAAGGGACTGGAAAGAAGGATCAATTCTTTCTTCCTGAAACTTCTCAGATGACAGAGGACCCCATTTTTGTGAACTGAGGTGGGTGAAAACAGGAGAAGAAGAGAGAGGATGTTTCTCTTACAACAGTGATAATTAACTAGATTCCTCTTGAACACAATTTGACGATCCTATAAACTGCTCGCATGCATGCTAAGTCACTCAGCCATGTCCGACTTTGCAATCTTATGGACCATAGCCCATCAGGCTTCTCTTTCTATGGGATTCTCCAGGCCAGAATACTGGAGTGGGCTGCCACGCTTTCCTCCAGGGAATCTTCCCACTCCAGGTTTTGAACGTGTGTCTCTTATGTCTCCTGCATTGTAAGTGGGTTCTTTACCACTAGTGCCACCTGGGAAGCCCCATGAACTGTTAGCAAACAGCCAACTTTCAGGTTTGTCAAATGACCAGTAGGCAGATATCACAGACAACAATTACTCCAGGTTCATGCAAGGAGTTCTCTCTGGCAGTTCTCCAGCTGCCTAACGAATCACACGTCTTGGAGCAGAATCAGGATGGACAGTGTCCAGGTGATCTTTTCATCTCGGGGCCCTCAAAACCCAGCCAAGCCCGGGAGCCAAATGAGAGCAGGAAAGGGGCCTGTGGCTCAATTTCTGATCTTCCACAACCTTGCCAAGTGTCTTTGGACCCAGCCTCCTCTGTCTCCAGGGGGACCCACAGTTCAGGATCTTAGGCAGTGGTCTCGGGCATTTGTCTCTGCATGTCACCTGGAAAGAGAAGAGACTGGCTCTAGGTCGAGCCCAATCAGATGAGAAGGAAGGAAGGGACACGTAACCAGACTTTCTGACAAGGGACGAGTATAAGGTACAGCCCCTCCACACATGACACAATGAAACATGTGCCTGTTGCCATGGAAACCGCAGGATGTAGGGTGAGTAAGTGCAGACTGAATAGATCCCATCCAAAGTGTTTGCATTCAGCCCCTTTCATCACCAGAGCTGGAGTCCAGCTGGAGCCAGAATTAGTGATGGGTAAAGGACTCAAAAGGCTGCTGGTCCCCTTCCAGGGCATCTCCAATTTAGTCAAGTCTCTTGGGTTTGGAAGATTTGAGTGGCCGAGCTGTCCCGTGAGAGTCGCAGCTCCCCTTTTTCTCTCATCTGGGGCCACAAACCAGCATCTCACTCTGAGCTGGGACTGTGGTGTGGAAGTTAATCAAAGCAGCTTTTTAAAGGCTTTCAGAGTTTACCAAAAAAAAAAAAAAAAAAGGATGTTTTGGGTGGAGACCAGAAGACAATTTTGCTCCCAGCCTGTTTCCCCTTCTTTCTTAAACACACACAGATTGAGTTAGACTCTACAGCAATGAGGTCAGAAAAAACAAAATCTTTTAACAAAGCTATTAAACATGATTTTCTTTCTCTGCAACTTAGAAGCAGCAGTTATAGGTCACACGTAAATCCTGAATGCCCAAAGTTCTGAAGAGTTTACATTAATTAGATTAAATAAAAACATGCCCAGCCTCTGTTCTACAGATGTACCCAATCCAATTACATGCAGACTTTAATAACTAGGCAGAGCCCACCTATATAGCTCAACTGTATTTCTAGTTTCCTAGGATAAAATAAATATAGTAGTGGTAGAGGCCATTTAATGGAAGATATCCCAGGAGATTCTATGGACCACATGGAATGACCCATCCCTTGGGGACAGCTAATGTGTCAGATCAACTGGGTTCACAAAAGGATCAAGTGCATTTGCAAAAGCTTCATGTGCTTCAAAATAGTGATAACTTCCCACATCCTCTCCCTAAAATCTCATTAGGCTCCTCATACAATACTTACTGCTCTATTCCATCTGGATGAGGACAAGTAAGAGGTAACAGTATCAGAAAATCAACAAGCATTTCCTTTCTCCCGAGATGCCTTATACATCTTCAATTTCTGTAACAGATAAGAGAAAGGAAAAAGTACTTGCTTTCCCTACTTAGAATCTTAGGGAAGAGGGTATTGTTAAGTTCTGGAGGTGTATTTACTTAATGAAGTTTCCCAACTCAATTAGCTGAGAATAAAGGGAGGGGAGATTGAAAACAAAGACAATGTGTAGTTGTATGATTTTCCATAGCATTTGCCTTTACAAAAGCCATGATTCCAAATGAAAGGAAAAGTAAAGTACCTCATCACTCTGATTTCACAGATGAGAAGATAAAAGTAACTGTGTGATCACCAGCCCAGGTTGGATGCATGAGACAAGTGCTCGGGGCTGGTGCACTGGGAAGACCCAGAGGGAGCGGGTAGAGAGGGAGGTGGGAGGGAGGATTGGGATGGGAATACATGTAAATCCAGGCTAATTCAAGTCAATGTATGACAAAAACCACTACAATATTGTAAAGTAATTAGCCTCCAACTAATAAAAATAAATGAAAAAAAAAAAAAAAAGTAACTGTGTGAAAACCAAGCAGCTTATTAGCCACTTGTCACATTTGCCCTGGCCCAGGACAGCATCTCATGACGGAGTACCCCTCATCTTTTCAAGATGACTCAAAGAGATAAGTTATTTGGTCTATTTATATACTTAAACATTAGAGATTTGGATAAAATAATAAAATGTCTACTTATTTATCAGTGAAATCACCATGTATCTAAAGACATACATTATTAATATATTTCATCATTACTTGTTCTTCCAACTTTCAATTTCCATGAACCGCTTTTAGACAAACTCTTGACATCAAGATCCATCCATTATAAGTCATCTAACTGCTTTCCAGATCCCATCAACTTTGCAGTTATCCAAATCATATGAGTTCCAGTTCTTTTTTAAACCCACAAGCCACAAGTAGAGATTTGTTTAGCAGGAGAACACTGATCATTTCTTTTTAAATTCATTCTGTCGGCATGTATAGTCTTGACCTCCACAATGCAGTTTATGAGGAATAGTTGCAAAATGTAATAAACTTTGCCTCCGGCTTTACCACTTGTTCAAGTGATCTCAGTACATTTTCAAACTTGGTTTTGATTTTAATACGTTTTCCCCAAATACTATTTTTGCTATTAAAAATAAAGCAATTGCGAGATTGTCCATAAATATGCAAGACTTGTCAGACATTGATTATAACATGGTTCCTGTTTGCCAAGATAGGATTTTTGTGGACAAAATGCGGTCTCCTTCTACACGGGCATACACAGCCCTATGGCAGAGCTAAGGAGAGATTGCAATTCTCTGACTTCTGGTTGTAAATTAACAACACTGTACAACACCACGGACAGACTGCAAGCTTCTGGAGGGCAGACAAGGGTCTTCTTTATCTTATTCAGGTCCCACCCCAATACCCGACACAAACAGGTTCTCAGTAACTGTTGAGTGAATCAATGAATGAATAAAATAATTAATCAAAGCATCATATAATCCTTCACGTTCTTTCTGCTCACAAGAAATGGAGGCAGGGACTTTTCCTGATGGTCTAGAGGTTAAGAATCCACCTTGCAATGTAGATAACACAGGTTCAATCCCTGGTCAGGGAACTAAGAGCCCACATGCCACGGAGACAGTAAGCCCGTGAGGCTATTAGAGAGTCTGTGCCGTAATGTAAAAGGACACAGTGAAGATTCCACGTGCCACAACTAAGACCCTATGTGGCCAAATAAGCAAGTAAATATTAAGGAAAAAAGAAATAGAGGGAATGCTTTAAAATTCTCAATATTACCAAACCACCCTCTAAACTGAAGAGATACATTGTTTGCTTTCTTGGGGCAATCCCATGTGGTTTGATTTGAGTAGATCCACATTGCAACATCTCAGACCTCAGGGTGACCATCCCAGCTCACTAATTACCAGAAACAATTAGCCCAGGGCCAGTTCACACACTTCGAGGCCAGAGCAAATGGCCCAGAAAAGCTGATACCAAGAGTCCAGTTTGAGAGTTCCAAACTCATGGATGGATCTCCCCGGGAGGACAAACGCTGGGTTCTGGTGCCTTGTTAATTACAGCCCTGCTTTCCAGACCACAAATCCCCCAAGAGGCCAGTCATCTCCCCACACTGGAGCTATTAAAGCCTGCAGCTGTGGCATTTTCTTGGCTTTGCTCAAGTAATGATCCAGGGCTGGGTGGGAGAGAGTTAACAGGAAGGGAACATAGGGGGCGGTTTCTGAGAACAAAGCTGCCCACTGCTGAAGTGGTTTGGACTTAAGCATCAGAAAAGCCATCCTGGGATCATGCTGCTGGGATGCCAGAAGCAGGCACAGAGGGACGGAGAGTGAATTCAGCTTGGGGCACCTGTGAAATAGGCTGGGCTCATAAACAATACTTCTGCTTTCCCTTCAGGGGTAACCCCTAACTCCCAAAGGGGCTCCACCTCTGTCTTTCCTGTAGCAACAAAAAGCTAGGGGGACTCACCAAACCCATCTACACAGCTCCTCAGTTTCTCCCTCCTTCCTGAGTATCTCCTGGTCCAGATGCTGGCAAGTAGGAGACGACCGATAGATTTCAGTCTTCTTTCTCCTTTGCCTAAATCGCTCATTCATATCTGGTTCAAAGCATCTTCGTGGCCATTTTTTTGAGACTCTCACCCTTTTCTTTAGGGTAAGCTATGCAGGGATTGGCATCCCCATTTTTAAAAGTGGAGATTTCAGTTTTCAATGTCACCTCCAAACTTCCAAAATAATATTCATCTTGTTAGGGTGACCAATTTATTAGTCTCCTCCTAGTCTGGCCTCTGCCTCCCTCTCCAGCTTCTCTTTCCTTAACTCCATTGCCTGTGATGCATTAAAGTTATGCCGAACAACTTGTGGTCCCTTGAACCTATCATATGGTTTCACAACATACCTTGATTCATGCTTTTCTTGAGCCCTGGAATGTCTTGGCACCGTCCTCTGATTGGTAGACGAATCCTGTCAACTTTTTTTTTTTTTTTTTTTTTGTCATTAGCTTGGATATCCTTAGTTTATTATAAAAGAGAAACATGGAAATTATTTACATGACGAAAGATTTTAGAACTTCAGTGGAATGGGCGGCTTCACGTGATGCCATTTCAATAGTGACTTATTTCAGTTGACATATGTCCCAAGAATGTCACCATCTCCAAATAAGAAATAATCCTTGTCGTCTAGAACTACTTTGGTTCCTCCATATTCTGAGAGAAGAACTTTATCTCTGACTTTCACACTAACTGGTTGAATCTCTCCACCCTTTCCTTTAGAGCCTGATCCAACAGCTACCACCGTTGCTTGCAATGCTTTTCCTTGTGATTTTGCTGGAAGCATAATGCCCCCTTTGGTTACAGTTTCGGCTGCATTTCTTTCAACTAATACTCGGTCAAAGAGGGGAAGAAATTTTCTGAATGCCTGTCCTGCCATGACTCCAGCTGCCACAGTTTATACTCTGCTCTCAGGCTGCAGGCAAAAGGAGAGACCTACAGTCAGACCCTCCGGACAGGTGAACACCAAATCCTGTCAACTTTTAACCATGCTTCAAGAGTCAGACCCTGCAAGAAGCCTTCCATGGTGCTTTTTCCTCTCCCAGGCTGAGCAAAAGTTCCTGGTATTTACTTGCACCATACCAACCACTTTGTTGAGTGTTTTCCTATCCACACGTTGTGTTTCCCCCATCTGACTATGAGTTTCTAAAAATTAAAGAATATCTTATGGCAAACAATAGTAAATGCAAATCGGTATGACCTTAATTTTTTAAAAATAGGATAGAGGATCTATTGACTCAATAAGTCAGTGTAGTACTTAGGCCACAGCGGGGCTCTGCAGCTCAAACGGCATCATCGGAATCCCACCTCCACTAGCATCCCAGCTATACTTACCATCCTTCGTCTCTCTGGACTTTATTCTCATGAAACTTTCCCCTCCACATAGTAGCTCCTAGAATAGAATAAGCAAGTGCAAACAGAGCACAAATAAGTTTGGAGAGAAAGTCAAGGGCTAGATCAAGCGGAGACCGGTGGTCATGTTAAGGACTTTGGGTTTTACAAAAGTACCAGGAAGACTTGGGGGATCTAAATACAAAAAATTATGCTAGGACAATCCCTTTGTTTCTGTTAGAGAAAATGAATGGGAGAGGTATAGAGCAGGTCAGGGTCAGCTGCTTCGAGGCGTTTGTAAAAACCTTGGGAGCATGAATCTGGTGACTTGAACTAAGATGCTGGCAATAAAGATGAAGAAGAGAGGATAAAGCCAGGACAAACTTTGGAAATGAAAATTGGAAGATTTGATCATGGATTGGTCGGAGAAAGTGGTTACGGCAAGGGAGGAACCAAGGATGACTTTTTAGGACTAGAGCAACTGGTGATACCAATTGCTGGATAAAGAGATTGGTAGGAAGAGGACAGCAACAGGGGGTGGGACGTTTGGGGGAAGGAACTGACAGCTCCATTTGGATATGGTCATTGTTCACGGGATATCTAGATGGACTTCAGTTTAGTTTGTACACTGACTTGTCTGCCCAAAACTGCCCCAGACTAGGGTCTAAAATAGGGCAGCTGACCAGGGAAACTTTAGGGATACAGACATTGTGATGGACAAACAGAAATCACCTTTTAAGTCTTGGACTTTTCACGGGGTGAGTTTGCACTTACGGTAACCAGATCACCAGATCTGGGCTCTATGACCAGTTCTCATGTGCTCTGGCTATGTGAGCAGGGTCAGTTCACCATCTCTTCAGAACCTTAGCTTCCTCCACTGTAAAAGGGAATAATCCTACACCGCTCACCTTCCAGGTTTTCGTAACAATCCATGTGCTAAAAGGCATTGCATACAATATGATTTCATTCTCATGTGGAACGTAAAAAACAAACAATAAACAAACCAAACAAAAACAAACACATAGTTAGAACAGAGTAGCAGTTACCAGACAGGAAAGGCCAGGGAGAGTGCAAACTGAGTGAAGGGGATCGACTGCACGGTGATGGAGGGAAACTAAATTTTGGGTGGTGAGCACCCTGGGGTGTATGCAGAAGTAGAAACACAATACTGTGCACATAACACATATAATGATATAAACCAATGTTACCTCAATTAAAAAGAAAAATTTCTCAGGGGCAAAATTTGACTTACACGTTCATATAAAACAAAGAACTATATATATATATATATATATATATATATATATTTAGAACTATATTTTTAAAAATAGTTAGAAAGTAGACCAAAAAAGTTATCACAAACTGTAGAACAATACACATCTATAAATCATAAGATTATTTTAATATATACACAGACATCAAAACCAAAGGACTTTTTATATGAAAGGGAGCCATGTAAGAAAAATTGGGTACATTCTTTCTTCAGGCCCTAAACCTTTGAAACCATCCCAAGAACAACCTCGGGTTTCTGGTGTCAATGAAATGCTTTGCTTACTTTGTGTTTTAAACTCTCCCATCACCCCCAGTTTGTTACTCACAGCCTGTCCCCTGTGGCTGATGCTAAAATGCATGTCTCCCCCTGAATGTCCTAGTTTCTCAGGCTAAATCCATTCCATTTGGCTGAAGGGAGAGCCCAGACAATATCCGACATGACTTCCCTCCCCCTTGGCCACCAGAATGCTGAGAGCTGAGCTTCAGGATTTTGCCAACACAGGACCACAGCCGAAACAACCACCTGCGCACCGAACGTTGCAGGTTTTATTTATTTCTTTTTGAACAGCAGAGCCTGGGAATGCCCAAAAAGGGGATGAGATCATCTGTCTGGTCTGTGAGCAGCACGCTCTGTAGGTCTTCTCATTCTGCATTACGTCATGCTGGAAAGAGAAAGCGTCTGGATACTCCTTACACAATGTGCGGGGATGTGAAGCCAGGGAGACGCTGCTTGCTCCGTGTGATACCTGCTCACGCAGGAGCACGCACGCCTGTGAATTCTTCCAACAGTTATAGAACGCCCACTGGTTGCCTGTGATTTTCAATCTAAAGATAAATTTGCACATTTGTTAATTTATTCATTTACCTAATGAATGTCTCTTTTGAGTGTTCACTTCTTAACAGGTACTAATACAGATGCTGCGGATATAGAGGTTAACAAAACCCACGTGGCTGGCAGTTTACTGCAAGAGATGGCCAATTAACAAATCAACATCTAACTACAGTAACCCTCTACATACGAGTGAGTTCCATTCAGAGAGCGTGTTTGTAAGTCCGATTCGTTCCTAAGTTTAACAAAGTTAGCCTAGGTACCCCGCAAACACAATGGGTTATACAGTGCTGGGCTGTGTTGCGCTTAGCGCTCAGTCGTGTCTGACTCTTTGCGACCCCATGGACTGTAACCCACCAGGCTCCTCTGTCCGATTCTCCAGGCAAGAATACTGGAGTGAGTTGCCATGCCCTCTTACAGGGGATCTTCCCAACCCAGGGATCAGACCCAGATCTCCCGCATTACAGACGAATTCTTTACCAGCTGAGCTCTCAGGGAAGCCCGTAGTACTGTAGTATAATAGGTTTCTGGTACTGTTACTGAAAGAGTGTGTGAGGTCTGGTTCCTCACAAAGGACCTTGGTAGAAACAACCACTCAAAAGCCAATAAGAAGGCCATGTTGGTGGAAACAAAAGTTTGCTTTATTTCAGATGACGGCAACTGGGGGCCCGGGAGAGGGTGACGGATGTCTGTCCAAAGGCTGACTACTCCCTGACTGGCAACCAGAGGGGCAAGAGTTTTGTAGACAAAATGAGGGGGATACATGTAGAAACAGCAGGACCAACTCTGACACTCATCTTCAAATTGGCATTGGTGGTCGGTCTAGCATCATCTTGGTTGTTTTAGGTGCAGTTAATCTTCAGTTCCAGGGTCGATTTTTTCCCATTTCTTTGAGGCCAACTCTCTGAATTGTGGCAACTTATGTCAAGGGTATGTCTGACCATCATGTAGTTAACTTCTTCACCCTGGTTATCTATAAGACTGCTCACAGGATGTGGCTCAGAATATTATCTACAGAACTAAAGGTCCTTGACTGTGCTTAATGACCATATCATTATTATTCAGTCTCCTTTGACTGCCTTCCTTTGTTTCTACATATTCTCACTTCTCTATTAAACTTATTCTTTGACTAAGACAAAAGGCAGGCAGAGTACGCGGGAGGCAAGGACCATAGGGTTCCGATCCATTTCAATACTTTCCACAGAACAATACATACATAAAAAACAAACAAAAATAATGGAAACATTTTTAATCTTATAGTACAGTATCTTGAAAAATAGAGTAGTATAGTACAACCACTGGCATATAGACCTAGCACTTTTACACTTTTGAAAGTTTGTAACTTGAAGGTTCATAGGTACGGGACTTACTGTATATGAGACAAAGTCAAAGAGCTCCAAAGTAAAAATGAAGCAGGATAAGATGATACAGAGTATAGGATAGCTATTTTTGGATGAGATACTCAAGGTAAGTCCTGCTAAAAATGGAAGTGTTAGTTTCTCAGTCATGTCTGACTTTTTGTAACCCCACGGAGCCCACCAGGCTCCTCTGTCCATGGAATTCTACAGGGAAGAATACTGGAGTGGGTATCCATTCCCTTCTCCAGGGGGTCTACCCAACCCAGGGGTCAAAGCCAGTCCCCTGCATTGAAAGCAGATTCTTTACCATCTGAGCCACCAGGGAAAGGAGGGCGTATTTGATCAGAGGTCATTATGAATTGAAAGATGTACCAACAAACATCTGTAGAGGAAAGGAAGGGATCTCAAAGCAGAGAGGGCAGTAAGGGAAAAGGTTCTGAGACTGTAAAGTGATTTATTAGAGAGGCTACCGATTCTCATATCCATTTTCTTGGACCATCCCTATAAGCCCACAGCCCCGTGCTAACCCCAGGAGAGAATCTTTCCATCATCATAAAATCATACAGGTGATAAAACTGTGTATCTGAGATGCTTTCATACACCTTCTCTGTAGAGGAATTCCATACACACACACACACACACACACACACACACACACACACATATACATACATACACATACATATCACAGATTCAGCTCTCACTCAATTCTGTTTTTATTTAATTTTCACATGTGGTTTCTGTTAGATGTTCTTTCTAGAGGAGGAAAATTAAAGTAAGAGTTATGTGATTGAGGTTAATAGCAAAGGAAAGCAAGAGGAAAGAATGAGCCCACTTCCTCTCTGGTTTGCATAGAAATACTGAATGAGTTACTACATTTGCAGAAAGCATTCTAGGCAGTCTATGCAGCTATGTCTTTGGTCATGTGTAATGCAACCGCCGATTCAGATCTATTCCATCGTGGTGCCCAGGATGCCCGGAAACCACCCTTCTCTCTGTGGACCGAAGGGACTGGCTGTTGCCATGGACCACTTACATTAGGTGCAAAGAGTTTACTCCAAACAAAGTTGTCCTGTCTTAGCCCTCCATAGCCTTCATTTTCTCTCAAAAGTCAGAGATAGTCAAGGAGTCCATGATCTCTGGTGCCTACAGCTCTATTAAAATTTTCGATCATTAAAAGTCCAAGGAGCTGAAACTTTTGCTTCATACCCACCAAATATCCAAATATCTAGCAGCTGCACATTTAAACATAGGATAATACCTCTTTCAAATAGTTGTTCCAAAATGTTCTGGCCCGCAGCTCCTTACTCCCATCTGAGGTTATTCAGCGGGGCTCCTATAATAGACATAAATAGCATTTGAGTAATCCTCAAGGCTCTTCACTGAGTGACCACTGATGCAGTCTGAGGTATGGATGACACTATCACAGGAAGTACTGGAAATAACTAGTATTTCAGTGTTTAGAATGATGCCTTCTTTACCAAGCAAGTAGAACTATTCCCACTAAAAGTATTTCACAAGTGACTTTGATTCATCATGTAACTTGCCAGGTGGTGATTATCTGTTTACATGGCTGATTTTCCATTTGGAGTGCTGGCTGCCCCTGGAGAATGGGGACGATGCCTGAGTGATCTCTAGGTCCCCGTAGCATGCCACAGGGCTGGCACTCCATCAGATTTTAGTAAATGGATGTCAGCTACCTGCTGCTGCAAAACAAACCACTCAAAATGTGTGGCTTAAAGCAACAGCCATTTCTTGAGCTCACAATTCTGCAGATCACCAATGTAGGCAGGTATGGCTGGGTGGCTCTTGTGGCTGCTGCCTGGCTCCCTCATGAGAACGTGGTGAGTTGCACACTAGCCCAGTTGTGTTCCCATGGCATGACAGGGATGCAAGAGTAAGCAAGAGAAACAGGGGCACGCCGAGACAAAACTTCTTGCAGCCTAGACTCAGACTGGCACCTTATAACTTTTGTCACATTCTATTGGATGAATCTAGAAACAGGAGGCAGCTGGATTCAAAGCATGGGAAAATAGACTACCTTTGATGAAAGGGTGGCAACATCTCATGGCAAGGGTGTGGGATGAGCAGAGAAGCGGGGAGATGTTTCCAGTTCAGCTCAGTTCAGTCGCTCAGTCGTATCCAACTCTGTAACCCCATGGACTGCAGGCTACCTTGTCCATCACCAACCCCCAGAGCTTGCTCAAACTTATGTCCACTGAGTCAGTGATGCCATCCAACCAACTCATTCTCTGTCATCCCCTTCTCCTGCCTTCAATCTATCCCAGCATCAGGGTCTTTTCTAATGAGTCAGTTCTCCACATTAGGTAGCCAAAGTATTGGAGTTTCAGCTTCAACACCAGTCCTTCCAATGAATATTCAGGGTTGATTTCCTTTAGGAATGACTGGTTTGATCTCCAACCAAAAACAAACAAAATATTTGACATGAATGAAATGCACAGCATATCAAATTATAATATGTGATCTATTTTCTCACTAAAATGAATGCCCCCTTCATAAATAATTTACATTCTAGCCCAGAAGAAGGAGATAGAGGTCCCCAATGGGGACACAAGATGGCCCATACTCCACATGCTACAAAGGTTATAACATGGGAATCAAAAGGTTTGATGTTCCAAATTAGAAGACTGAAATTCATGGCTTTTGTTTGGTTTGATTGTTCCCTTGGGAGAACAAGAGTCTCCTGACCTAATTGTCTGCAAGAATCTAAGTTAATAATGACAAGTCTCTGTTTTACCCTGAAAGGCAGTATTGGGTGATTTGGTGAATAAACATGCCTTGGAGTCAGACAGACTGTGTATCAAATTCCAGCTCCTGCATGTTCCAGTCACGTGACCTTGTGTAATTTAACTCACTCTTCTGGGTTGGCTTCTTTGCAATATAGGGATTAACAATAAGCAGGATGCAAGTCAGACAGACAAAGACAAATATATGATTCAACTATACGTGGAATCTAAGAAAAGAGGTACAAATGAACTTGTCTACAAAATAGAAATAGAGCTCCAGATGGAGAAAACAGTCTTAGGGTTACCAGGGAGTAAGGTGGGGGGGATAAATTAGCAGGTTGGACTTGCCACACGCATACTACTATATATAAAGTAGATAACTAACAAAAACCTTTGTGTAGCACAAGGAATGCTCAGTACTCTGTAATGGCCTATATGGGAAAAGAATTTTAAAAAAGAATGGATATATGCATTTGTACAATAGATTTACTTTGCTATACACCTGAAACTAACACAACATTGTAAATCAACTATACTTCAATAAAAATTTTAAAAATAATAGTATTGAAATGGCAACCCACTCCAGTATTCTCGCCTGGAAAATCTCATGGGCCCAAGGGCCTGGTGAGCTACAGTCCATGGGTTTGCAAGGAGTCAGACATGGTTTGGTGATTAAAAAAAAAAATACTATGCATGTCTGTTATGATTATTAAATGAGATGGTATTTGCACAACACAATACAGTGCCAAACACAACATAGGTCACAAGTAAACATTAGTCTCCTTCAGACTTTTTTCCCCTGAGCCTCTGCATTGCTTGAGGGTATCTTCCCATAAATCCAGAATAGGAAGATGCTTTTTAAAGCATCGTTCTCGGGAATACTCATCTGATAATAAATATTGGGCATCATTTTCAATGAATTAAATATAATAAATTTAACTGAATACCAATCTAAACAAGTATTTCATATTTAAAAAGCCTACGTATAATTCATTTCTGACTGGTATTTAATTAATATCCAATGGACAGGTACACTTTAGGCTATGCTATATGCTTGTCCCTATAGTTGAGAAGATTTGGGAGGAAAAAGTTTAAGAAACAAAAGCAGGGTAATACCTAGCCAGACCCCAGCTTTCCACTTGGGATTCTTAAAGATGTTGGCTTCTCTATTTCTATGTCTGCAATTAAAGAAAATCCCTCTGCTTTTTCTTCCATTCCTGGTCCTTTATTCCTGAAAAGGAAATTGGCTGACATCACTTTTCCCTTTGGTCTAGTTCATGTTCCATCTTTCTGCTGAACCACCTACCTACGTCCCCACTCATACTCAATACTTACTTCCCATTCCCATCCCTTTCCCACATTCCAGAAGATTCCAGTGTGATTTGTTCAGCCTTTAGATAAGCTTTGTCTACATGAACACTGCTCATAAAAGTCTGATGGGAGGGGAATCAGCCACAGTCTGGCATGACTTCTCCTGTTTAGCTCCAGCTTTCTGATAGAGCAGTATTTTTCTTACGGGTCACCTTTGCATGTCATTAACATTCAGTTCAAACTCCCAGGCATCAGTGCAGATCCACCCTAGTAACTATGATTGCCACTGACATGACATGCATCACCCCCGTCCTTTTGACACAATGAGGTCACCAGAGACTAAAAGAATTAGACGAGTAATATAGTTTTAAATCCATTCACATAGACACCTGTCCAGAGCACAAAGGTTCCGAAATCAGTCAGGCAGCAAGAGGTGGTCAAAAAGCAGAGATGAACTGACTCATGGCCAAGCCCTTTACACCACTGACTAGCTGTGTGGCTTTCGAAAGTAAGATCATTTCTCTTTGCCTCAGTTTCCCCACTTGTGCAATGCAAATGGTAATGCACTGACCTTAAAAAAATTGTTGTGGAGACTAAATGAGTTAACTGGATAAAATATTTCAAAGGTGTTGGCATATATAAAGGTTTTATTTCAGGGACTGGCATATATACACTACTGCATATTAGATAGATAACTGAAAAGAACCTACTATATAACACAAGGAACTCTACTCAATACTCTGTAAGGACCTGTAAACCCTACTCAATACTCTGTAATGACCTCTGTAAAGAAGAATAGGGAAAACAATCTAAAAAGAGTGGATATATGTGTAACTGATTCATGTTGCTATACTGCAGAAACTAACACAACATTTTGAATCATCTATCCTCCAATAAAAATTAATTAAAACATTGCAATTCCAACTAATTGATTGCTTGCAACCTTGGGCAGGTTAACATGTCTTTTTGCATTTCAGTTTATAAACGCTGATATCAACATTTGCCTCAGAAGACTGTTGCAAGAACTCAAGTTACGGTAAGTGATTACTCAGAGAACATTGGCTGATATTTTTAGTAATAGCAAGAATCAGCATCACTGCAGAGCTAATAAGTGGGATAATGATTGTCTGAGGTCAACAAGGAGTTATTTTAAATAGCAAATCACATTTGGAAATTAAGTTTAGGCATGTATTATGTAGAGAGACAAGCATGAAAACTGAGGGCATTAGAGATGACCAACTGGATTCGACTTACTAAATCCAGCACTTAGCAGGAGCTAGACATGCTACTTGACTTCTCTTTGTTTCTTTTTCCTCATTGGAAAGACTGGAAAAATACCACCTACCTTGTAAGACTGTCATCGGATTAAATGTGATACTACGTAAAGCACTTGGCACATTGTTAGGGCTCAATAAATGGTGTCTATTCTAAATCAAAGGTCTCAGACAGAAAAAACAACCTGTAATTTTTATTAATATGAAGTGAATTTTTTAAAATGATTTATTCTTGTGAGCTTGGCTCCAGCTAAGTTAATGAAGACGGAAGAGAGGAGAAATGGGGTTAGAGGGACTAAATACACAGAGGGGGAGGGAGTTTCGCTGAGGTTAGCTGTAAGGAATTTGTGGTTTGATTCAAAAGACTTTGGTTTTATGAGGTTTGAGGGTTCTTTTCAAAAGGAAAACCAGATGTATCAATGGAAAGTTCATGCAAACAGTGTGATCTTCATCAAATGCTTCTTGAATCTAATTCTGTTATACCAGGTCGGGGAGCAAGGGGCAGGGTTTCTGGGGTTTAAAAAAAAAATTCATTTGATCTTGTCTTGCAGACCTTTGGTGATGTTCTCCAGTAGGTCAGAAGACCAGTACTTGGTAAGCAAAAAGCCTCAGAACCGCGAACAGAAGAAGGATCACACCACAGCCCAGAAAGCAGTAGGGGTTCCAATCGCAGACTCGTGCTTTAAATCCTTGAAGAAAACCAGTCTTTTTTCTCTGGAGTCCAGGGCATTCAGGCCCAAGGCTCTCCCAGAACGGTCAGTAGGGATGAGTCACCTGCCCCTAAGTCCCATAAAGGGGAATCATGAGACAATTAACAGCACTTAAGTTCAATGTCTTTGGCACCTAAACCGCAAAGACAATAGCATGCTCTACTGAGTCTATGAGAATTAACTGGCAGGCCCTCATGAAAAGGCTTGAAAGCTTGAAAATGTATAAGGAAAAATCATCTTGGCGATAATGAGACAAATGCATATGGCGTGGCTGCCTAATACAAGGTGTGATGAGTAGACTAGAGAGGCCAGGAAAGCAGGGGGCATAAATACATGAGCAGAAACAGTGAGATACCGAAAGAGCACGTGGCTTGGGGACGATGTCTGGGCATATGCCGGGCTCTTTCTTTCATGGGGCCATAGACCCCTTTGCTGGGACAGGAGCTGATGATTAAAGGGGCCGCATGGAGGTAGGCAGCCAGAGGAGAGTGGTCAGGGACCGAGGCTAACCTCTTAGATCTTCAGGTCCATTCTCCTGCCACCACCTTCGAGAGATACTCATCCAGGCGACTGCAACTGTTTCCCTCGTCTTACTTGAAAGAAGTTTAAGGAAGTGGGAAAAGTAAACAAAATATCTGAGAGGAGGCAAGACAGAATGGTGATTAAGAAGACTGACTCTGAAATCAGACAGCCTGAGATCCCAACCATGGCAGAGTTTTGAATTGATATTTTTTGGTTCTAAAGCTTATGTTGTTGTTTATTCACCAAGTTGTGTCCAACTTTTGCAACCCAGTGGACTGTAGACCATCAGGCTCCTCTGTCCTAGGCAAGAATATTGTAGTGGGTTGTCGTTTCCTTCTCCAGAGGTTCTTTCCGATCCAGGGATCAAACCCATGTCTCCTGCTTTGGCATGCGGATTCTTTACCACTGAGCCAACTGGGAAGCCCTCTAAAGCATATGCTGTTAATCAACTAACTCCATGAATATCCGTAGATAAAAATGTACTAACTCTGCTAATCTGAATAATATGTATAGAAACTTCCTCTTCCCTAGCCTGGCTTTATAAATGATCAGAAGAAGAAATCTGATACATCCACTGGAGGTCAGAAGTACAGTGAGCAGTGTTTCAAGTCAATGAAGGATATAGTCCAAACCAGTTCATATTATGGTCCATTCTGTATATCCAAACAGGTTTGCCCAACCCTGAGTATAACTCAATTGCTGAACCAGATGTATAGTAACCCTGATTCAATGGTGGAGAAATAAAGGGAAGACCAAGTTGCTTAACAGGGCAGAGCCTAGGTAACTGGGAGTGAGGAGGGAAGAGCATTCCCAACCCCATAGCAACCACTGCCTCAGTCCCAAATCTTTGGCCATGGCCTTACATCCTTGTCCATCTTCTCCAGATCTTCCCAACCCAGGGATTGAAACTGCATCTCTGGGTTTCCTGCATTGGCAGTCAGGTTCCTTACCATAGGGCCATTTGGGAAGCTGTCCATCTATTACAAGGGTATTGAGGTTACCTCTAAATTTCAGATCTACTTGTGGCATAGACTCGTAACTTTTCTAAATGTCTATCCCCCAGGTCTAGTAGAGAAACACAGTATCTGATTTTGATGTGGACCCATGGTTATCCATGAAGAGATTACACTTTTCAATCTTCTTTGTAGCTGAATATGAACCTGTAGCTAATTTCTGATGGATGGAATAAAAATCAAAGTGGCTTGCACAAGCTTCTGAGACTTTTCTTTAAGAGAGTGTCAAAGGCTTCCTGCTATGGTCCGAATGCTTGTGTCCATCCAAAATTCATATGTTGGAGCGTTTATTCCCTTTTTATTCTTTAAAAATTTGTTTTTATTGTGGTAGAAGTCACATAATATAAAGCATCCTGTTTTAACCATATTTAACTCCACAGTTCAGGGGCACTAAGTACTCATGTTGTTATGCAACCTTCACCATCATCCATCTCCCAAATTCGCCACCATCCTCAACTGAAAATCTGTCTCCATTAAACACTAACTCCCATTCCCCCCTCCCCATCCCCCCACACCTCAGTTCCTGACATCCACCAGTGACTCAATGAATTTGATTATTCTAGGTATCTTATATAAGTAGAGTCAAACAGTGTTTGTCTGTACCTAATGAATATGGGAATGAACTTTAAGGTAAACACAATATATGTCCTATGAACAGGTCATATCTTCTTTTTCTTCCCTGTGCTATACAGTAGACCCATGAACTAAGACACTTCCTATAGTTCTCTTACTTATCACTGTTCCCCACTTGCCCCTTGGACTAAGAATCTGGAATATGAATTTAAAGGCCACATATAGGAATGTTGGAAAGACTTAGATTTCCTGAGAAGAGCCACTAGAGCTGTCCTGGATCACTTGACTCCAGACTTTCACATGAAATACAGACTGCAACTGCCTTAAAACCAGTACTAATTTAGAAATGTTCCACTACCAGCAATCAAACTTAATCCTAGATAATAGGTCAATCAGGTCATTCTTAGCTTAAAACCTATGCATGATTCCCAACTGACCTCAGAGAAAATTTCAACCCTCTTAGCAAAACATTCACGGTCCTAATAACCTATATATATTTTTAACTACTTATGTTAACCTTCCTGTTTCTGTTTTAACAAACTAGCAATGCTGAGTGATCTGCACGTCCTAGGTAGTCACAATTTGTCCTGTGAATGTCTCTACATGTACTGTCAGCTTCTGCTTTGAATATCATCTTCACTCATTTGACAGATGAGAAAGTTCCACTTTCTCTGACAAACCATCTCTTACCACTTGGGCAAACACACGTACTCCTTTTATCCTATTCCAGTCGTACCTAATCAGTCATTGCTTTAACCATGACTTCAACACCTACTAAGAGGTTGTTTTTATTTCCAACTCCACCACTAGACTGCTTTGCCAGAGGGATGTAATGGTGTCATATTCATCTTTGAAGCCACTTATACTGCCAGGCACAAAACTCATGTTCAAAAAAATTCCCTTCAACTGTATAAATGTTGATTACCCAGCCATCTTTCAGGGCTGATCAACTGAATGCTTCAGTGTGATATACTGATTCTGAGAAATGGAAATGTTCCTGCCGTATCGGTAAACAAGGATGGCATAGTCATCAGTGATTGCAGCCACCCTGGGTGGTGAGCTGGTCAGCCCTGAGGGAACTCAGGAAGGAAGGAATACCTGCCATCTAGCAGCCATCAGACTGCAGCTGCTCCCTGTGGTAACCACTGAAGAAACCCGGGATGTGAAAACCCAAGATACTGGCCCCAGATAGCTGAGGTACCTATCAAAGGAATGAATTTAGTGATCCCAGACTCCTGCATCTTCCCATACATAGAAAAGGGCTAAATTCCTTAACTTAGGGTATCTGGTTTTCTTTAGTTTGCAATCATCTTTTTATGCTTCCAACTACCTGCCTTTGTTGCAAAACTCCTATACATCGTCACTTCCCCCTCACCTCCTTGGAGCAGTTCTCTCAGGGTTACTTGAGATGCTGCCTCTCGGGCTTGAAGTCCTAAAAATTCCCACCGAATAAAACACAACTCTCACCTTTTAGGTTGTGAATAATTTTTCAGTTGACAATTCCTTTAAAGGAAGACTTTGGGGCTCATCTTGATAGGAATCTAGACTGTACCACCTACAAAGGCTCTGTGACTTTGAGCAGCTTTCTGTTCCTGAGTATCAATTTCCTCTTTTTCAAAATAGAAGAGGGAAAAGCCTACTTCATGGTATTTTATGTATAACACACTACATAGATCATCTAACCTAAGCTAATATTAACCCTCATTAACTGGCATTAATTATCATTATTCTTTAGAAAAGTTTACTCAGCTAAGAAAAGTCACCCCAAAAGCTAATAGGATTCAAAACAAAAGAGACTGCACGTGGAGAAGTCCACCAGGAAGCCAAGGGCACAGGCAACCTTAGTGATGAAAAGAGTACTGGACTGGACATTTTGATCTTTGATAGAGCCCTGTCTGGGCCACTAGATTGCAATAAGATCATGCGGAAGTCATCACCCCCACCCCAAAACCTTTGTTATCCCACGAGTACAGTATGCAAAGTGCTCAGATGGTATCACAGGATGAGTCTGAGTGTCTGTTATAACTTTGAGCAGCACATCCTCTGGTCCAATTTCACCATCCTTATGCTTTTGAAGGACTCCCCAGGTGGAACTAGTGGTAAAGAACCCACCTGCCAAAAGAGATGTGGGTTTGGTCCCTGGGTTTAGAAGATCCCCTGGAGGAGGGCATGGCAACCTACTCCAGTATTCTTGCCTGGAGAATCCCATGGACAGAGGAACTTGGTAGGCTACAGTCCATGGGGTCACAGAGTCAAACAAGACTGAAGTGACCTAGCGTGCATGGATGCCTTTGAACCTTACACATTTTGCCCTTAGAAGAATTGCCTTGACCAGTCTCCCCACACCCCACACTCCTACTCACCCACTGTCTTATGGGAAGCAAGATGAGTTGGTTACATCTTCAGACTTTGACCTGATGATGCATGTTTGTGCATAGCGGGTGATTGGTTTCATATGACTGCATGATCCAGCAGCTGGAGACATCTGCTTGCACTTAGACTCAGCAAACTTTCCACAGTCGGGAGTCAGCGTGCTCCTGGCTGAACAGGGGGTGGCCCCTCTGGGCTGTGAAGTCTGGACTTAGACTTGTGTCCTGGATTCACGTGGGAGGAAGGAGAACCTAGACATGAAATAATGGGAGTAAGAATCCACACTCTAGCATCTCTGGATGTATAAATTACCTATGGAAATGGGGCAGCTGAACAGGAAGCAACCTATTACACTGACAAGGATGATTAAAGGAGACCTTGAAGGAGGCTTTGTTCCCGGAGCGGGGTGCAGGCCTTGGGGATATTGAGCCATGAAAAAGGGAGGATTGTCTCAGAAATAGCCTCAGCATGTGGCCCATGGTGGGAAGGGACTCCCCAGATCTACAGTATAAGATCCTTCCCCACAGACCTGGATATTCACTCCATTGTATAGACAATGTGCAGATAGGAAGGAGCTCTGATCTTGGAATTATTTGATCCAGGTCTGTCTTCTGCATCTTTCATTCATTCCACATATCCTTGGACAAGTCCTGCTGTTTCTCTGAGCAGCAGCTACTTCTTCCCAAAAAGGAGGCCATTTGAGATTAAATAAGATGCTCCATGTAAGTGTTTTTGTCTAATGTGAAATATTATCCAGATGTCAGGAATGGCCGTTACTATCCAAAGAACATCTCAAGATTGTAAAGATAGAAGTAAATATATTTCATTCTACCAGCTGGAGTAGAAATTATTCTACAGATCCCCTGAGAGATGGTTATCTACTTTTCACAGCAGTGTCTCATCTCCAGGGACAGGGTGGGCAGTCTTGTAGAAAAGGCAGTTCTGTTTTCTGGGAGCCATGGCAGTCACAAAGTCCTGCCAAGCCCTTCACTGTCCCAGCTGGGGAGCCCCCAGGTCTGCTTTCTCTCCTCTGGGGCCAGGGGAACAAATGTGCTTCCTCCTTCACAAGAAACACCTGGAAATATTTGGAAACAGCAATAGGAAAGAAAAGTCATAGACACCGTTGTGAAGTAGACCTGCAAATCATGTCCTGCTTTTCTCTTCTTCATCCGTGTGATCTTGAGCGTGAACTCAGTTGACCTCAGCACTCCTCTCTGTACAGGGGGTAGTAATACTGACCAGTGAGTGGATGACGTGGAGAGCCTGACCCCTGCTACAGCTTCCACGAGCTCCCCAGGAAGATGTAACTATTAAGCTGTTGCTCTAGTGCCGTGAGTGATCTGCTACTGTCCCTGGTGTTCCCCACCTTCAACACACATGGGAGTCACAGAATTTTCAAACGGGTCTCCCACAGCTTGGTTCCAGTCATTAGCAAACCAACGTTTTGCATCTTTAACTGAGTATCTTTCTCTGCCCCAGGCACTGGGGCAGGCACTGTGAGAATGCAAAATGGAAAGCATTCCAGACCAAACAAGAAATCATATCAGACCATGGCCATGTTTCCAAGGTAACATGTGTCATAGAAGTATAATAAAGAGCTTTTTGTTTTTGAAGTTTTTTTTTCTTTCCTTTTAAAATTATCTGCAAGATTTCATGTTCAGATTATTTACTTGATCTAAACATAGTCTATGAAAGAGCTATGTACGCTGTTAGGACCAACAGACAAAGAATCAAGCGGCGTCCACACTCCATAACCTATAACCATTTACTCTAGGCCTTACTCTTCTGAGATAATCCTTGCAAAAAATTGCCCATATAAAAACAATTATTCTATAAGAGGCCAGTGAATCTTCCAAGATGCTGGCCAGATACTTTCAACTGAAAATACAGTCATGATTCCTCATAGCTACTAGCATCAAATCTAAGTTCACTCTAGTGGTCCCCAGACTTCATAACCTGGTTCTCATAACCTTGCCCATGAAGGCTTCTGAGCCTCAGGGCTGATCACTCCTCCCCAGCCATCACCAACCCTTACTGTCTGAACACCTATGCAGACGAGACTTCAGCTGGACCAGCTTCCTACAGTTCACTGAGTAAGTTTTGCTCTTCCACTCTCTTGCCTGTGTGCAGGCTCAGAGTTTCCTTCTTTTGGAGAACTTCTCACGTTCTCAGCCTGCAAGATTCCCACACATTCTTCTTCCCCACATGATTCCAAGGTTGAGCATCATCACTGATGTTAGTAAGAAACTAGCCCCAGCACCCTCATTCCATTAAGGCCCTTCCCCCAGGTGCCAAAGCATCTGATCCCTGCCACCATCTTGCAGTTCTCCACTTTGAGGGGGTAATGTCCTATTGCTTTTTGATCAGTAGCCTGAAAGCATTTTGGGAACAAAGGTCTTGACTTGCTCATCTCTCTGTCATTCATGATATTCCATAAAGACCTTCTGGATGGATGCACAGATGTATGGCTGGATGTACAGGCAATTTCTAGAACAAGTCAAAGACACATCATTCTTCTCTGTATAATAATTGCACAAAACCCAATAAATCACATAGCACCCTCTGAAATATCTTGGCCATAGCCATAAAGAAACCCAAAATGGGTGGAATTGATCTATGAATTGTCAGATTTAATCCTGAATAGATGGCTCCACTTGACAGCCATAAAAAAAGAATAATTATGCCATTTAATTTTTTATTCCTGTCTAGACATTCCAAAAAGTCAACATGACAAATGGTCCTTTGCCATTCACCTTATACTATAACAGCTAATCCTAATCATGGGCAGAATTCTACTCTATATTAAATTTTCCAAGCAACAGTAATTCTGTTCGGAAACAAAAAAAAAAAAAAGAAAAGAAAATGGAGAGACTGAAGTAAGGCTTAATCTTCAGGCTTTTATGGGGATAGAGTGCACTTGTCAGACCCAACGGCAATTACGCATTAGCATTTGGTCTTCCCGTGAATTCCTATTGGCTGTTGCTGGGCTCATTAATCTCCCTCACTCTTTTATGGAAGTCTGCTCTTGAATGAGCCAAAAGAATGTTCTACAGAAAATGCCGTAATTGTCTCTCCAGGTGTAACTGATTCCTGATGGGTGGACACCAAAGGCTGCATTGCTGTATGGCCCAAATACACTCAAACTTCCATCTGGCTAGAGTGTTTCTTTTCATGAACACGGCCTCCATGATTCTCCAAACCGAGTAAAATTTTATGAACCTGAAGCCGCCAAATCCCCCTTGTTTATGCAACCTCGGCTGACCTTTCCTTGCAGGCTGGTCTGGGAAAAAATCTGACGAACACACACACGCAACACAGTGTGTTTCAACCTACTCCGTGAAGACAACGTTTCCCCTCGACTTAATGCTAATTACAAAGCTCTCTTAACGGCAGGGTTGATGACGTCTTCCTCAGGAATTCATGCCTCTGCTCAGAGGTATCCTCTGTGTAAGGCACCTTATCTAAAAGAATCCCCTTTTGTCTATAGCCCTTTTCCCTACCTTACCTTGCATTATCAGTTACTGAAAACAAGACCTGTAAGAATGGGAACTCAGGGGGAAAAGGAGCTGTGAGTATGAGAATTCAATCACATATCGTGAGCCTAGAATTAAATTCCTGGCACGCAGTTGCTGATGGAGGTAGGATGGGTAGAGAGAGAAGAAGAAGAAAAAGAAGAGGAGAAGAGGAAGAAGGAGGAGAAGTGGGGGGGGGAGTGGAGGATGGAGAAGGAGGAAAGAGGCTGATAAATATTTATATATTGATGAGAGAGAAAAAAAAATCCCCATTTGGTCATTTTGTAATTTATAGCTCTTATAAGCTATGCAGCCATGAAGAAGAGAAGACTGCATGCCTCCTTGACTCTGTTTCCTCATCTCAGTTTCCCCAGGACCCACAGGATTCTCCTTTGGGTACCAGGAGGAGACAAAGAAGAACTCAGAGAGGAGATGTGAACATCCCGGCTCACTCTGGCTCCTCCTGACCTCATCAACCTCACTTTCATCACTCTCGTCACCATCACCAATCAAACAGTCCCTCTTGCAGCTTCCAGAACATGCCAGCATCTGGCCCACTGCAGAGCTTGGTCTGTCTGCAGACTCATCGCACAGACAGATGCCCTCCCTCCAGAACCTATCTGAATTCTCTTCTCATTACTTTGTAACAGAAGCATTTTGTGTTTTCTCCCCACAAGACCACAAGTCCCAGGACAGGGGGTATATCTATGTTACCAAACTTTTATGGATCACATGGACCTCAGCTCGCAGCTGGAACATAATAAACATTCAATACAAATCTGTTGGTAACAAGTATTTCTGAAGATGATATCAACTACTTCATATAATTCCCTGAAAGTTTAGACACAATCATTTAAAGTTGAGGGAACCATGGAAGTGTGTGTGTTGCGTGTGCAGTCACTCCATTGTACCTGATTCTTTGTGACCCCATGGACTATAGCCCATCAGGCTCCTCTGTCCATGTGAGTTTTCAGGCAAGAGTACTGGAGTGGGTTGCCATTTCCTCCTCCAGGGGATCACCCTGGTTCAGAGATTGAACCTGTCTCCTGCGTCTCCTTCGTTACAGGCAGATTCTTTACAGTTGAGCCACTGGGGAAGCCCACCACGGAGGTAGCATCCATGAAGGGTAAATTTCTCAGCCATGTGGCTGGAACACAGCACAGTACATGCTGAACAAGTGCCAAATGCTATAAACATATTATTTTGGTTGCTATTACCACCTCTTCATATATATCTTGGTGACATTTAGCTATTTAGCTCAGATATTCATATCTGAAATTTAAAATACTGTGTTAAACATGACACTCTCAGACGTTCAGCAGAACACACTCAGAAGTTCTACTATTTCTGACTTTGCTACTGACAAAAGCCACTTTTCCTGATACAGACTATACAATGGACTAGTTGAAGGGGACCAGGAGACCCACACTTTAGGATTTAGCCTGAATTTAATGATTTAGTGTTTTACTGTGACCTTGAAATAAGTTTGTGCAGGGCAAAATGTTATGATTCAAACTAGCTTTTCTGTTGCAAACTGGATTTTAAAAACTACAAGGAATAGCCCCAACTCTCATACCCTCTCTCTAAACCATCAGTTGGGTAAGCATCAGATCAAACAGGAAAGCAGAAGCAACCTGTGTCCCTGGGCCTTTGTCACTGCTTCGGGTCCGGGGACATCTGTGCTTTTTGGAGTTCCATGCTGTGGCATCGCCATGGTTCTGCGTGCCCACAGCTATCCCTGGCTACTGGTGCAGGAGCCCTGCCTCTGCCCTTGGGGTCAGAAATCAGCCTGGCCCAGCGGCCTGGCTTTGCTGACTCACGGGGCCTGACACCGGGCAGGGCAGACCTGTGTGCCGACCCCAGAAATTAACGAGGAGACTGATTTGCTGCCGGGAAAGACCTGTGCCTTTGGGTACCAGGAAGAGAAGACAGGCTCAGAGACATCTGAATGTCCCTCTAATCACACCAGTTAGCATTTGACAGCATCAGCCTTTCCATCATTAGGCCAACTTACATAGTTTTATATGCAAGCTGTAAAACGGATTCAAGTTTGAAGCCTGAAGCAAGTCCTTTATCACAAGATCTCTGCCTCTCTGGAACATCACTGGTTTCCAAACTTGCAGGGAAGTAGAGTGGTTGGTGTGGTGGGGAGCCACTGAGCAGTTTAAAACTAATTTAAAAAACAGAAAGATAGTAAAATGTGTTTCTTTATAAAAATGTGACTTCATTTATACAATGACCTAGTCCACCATCTGCTGCAAGCTCGCTCACTGTGGTCCTTGTTCCTTGACCCCACAGTCCCTTAGTCCTCGAGCAGAATAAGAAAATCAGAACCTTCCAGGGCTGCAGTCTTGTGTCCCAGGACCTTTAAAATGTCTTAGTAAAATACAATTAATTACTAACTCTGACAATCAGTGTTTAAATAGGACAAAGAACCAAGTGATAAAAAACAGGAATGTTTTTAGGTCTAGAATTAGCCACCAAACTATCTCAGCAAATGCTTTAATATATTTGTTTTCTATCCGGTTTGAATGTATTGTCACTCAATACTCACAAAAATTCAACTCTACTCGGTAAAGAATCACACGACTTCAAGTATTCCTGAATGTAACAATGATTTTTTCTCTTTGTGTGTACTAAGTCAGTTCAGTCGTGTCAGACTGTCTGTGACATAATGGACCACAGCCCACCAGGTTCTTTGTTCACAGGATCCTCCAGACAAGAACATTGGAGTGGGTTGCCATGCCCTCCTCCATGATCCTCCTGACCCAGGGATCGAACCCGAGTCTCTTACGTTTCCTGCATTGGCAGACAGGTTCTTTACCAGTAGTGCCGCCTGGGAAGCCCCTTCTCTCTTCAGTACTGGACAAATCCAAGACGGACAGAGATTCAGAAGTGTTTTTTTGTTTGTTTTGTTTTTTAATAGAGATGGAATTCAAACAGCAAAGTTGGGAAGTAGGGGCTAGGGAGTTAGCCAAGGAGTTGAAGAGACCGGGTGTTCATTTGAGCACCTCATGGGGTCCGGAGCATCATCTGGGGTTCCTGTGATACCACGGAGGCATTAGAATGTGTACACGTGCCACCCTTTCTTCAAGCCCGGATGTGTTACAGCTGCTCAGGGGTTGAGCTGGGGTGCAAACCCACCTGTCAGGAGGCTGCGCAGCACAGGGTAGCAGAGGGAACAGAGGAGTCAGGAGACCCAGGCTCTAACCCAGCTCAGAAAACTCTGAGCTGAGGGATTTGGAATGCCTTATGTCCATTCTCTGAGCTTCCTGAATCTAGGATGTCCACTTGGGATAATAATCCTTGGACAGGTCTTCTCTCTTGGCTGCTACGAGAGCCCAGTGAATGCAACAGGGATTTATAAATGGTACATCCTTCAATAACAAAAAGTTATTAAATTAATAACACTGGTGACTCAGTGGTAAAGAACCCACCTGTGATGCAGGAGATGGGAGTTTGATTCCTGGGTCGGGAAGATCCCCTGGAGGAGGAAATGGCAACCCACTTCAGTATTTTGCTGGAGAAATCTCATTGACAGAGGCGCCTGGTGAGCTACAGGCCATGGGGTGACAGAGTCGGGCATGACTGAGTGACTAAACAATCACAACGCTTAAATACTGAGGCAGCCCCACAAGGTAGTTTTGGGGGTACAGATGTAGACAACATTTTGACATCAAATTTCATTGTGAGGAAGTTATTCCCTGCTCAGGGTCCTTTCAATTCTTATTTACTTCCAGGAAAAAGTCTCAGTTTGATGCCAAAGCACCTTTAACATCCCTTAAACTCTGGTTCATCTCCCTTATTAATAAAGAAGCAAGATGTCTTAGGGTTAAAGCTTTCTGCAGACAGTGCTATCTAGACAGGAGTCAGATGGCATTCCCAGTCTCCATCAGGAAGCCGATGCTGCAGTCAGTTACCAGGATCTCAGAATGCTCATACGGGGCTGGGTCAATCCATGTTTCCTGATTTTGAAGACAGATTGTGAATCTGGAGTCAAAGATCATTTGCCCCTGAGGTTGCAAGTTGACTGTCCACAGACTGTGTTCAACCTACAGATATGCCTGTTTGACCTCAACAGGGCACTGCTAGTTTGTTCTATTTTTTTAATGAGTTGCTAATTAGATGTGAAATTAGGATATTTCACATAAAAATCTAGATCTGGGGCTTTTTGAAATAATTAGAAATGCTAACAATGCCTGGTCTGTTTTTCTGCATGGTAACCATGTATCAGGGTTACATTTTGGTAACACACCATTCCTTGTTTGCCAGGATTCCTGCCACTGCTCTGGTTGCTTAAATTCCCTTCTTATTTTTCCCAAGCGGTTTAACTGACTATCCTTGCGTCAACCCAACTCTCCCATTTATAGGTGGGCAAACTTAGACCTTGAGAGTTGGTGGGCTGACAGGTATTCAGTGACTGATCCAAAGCCAGCTGGCTGGTAAAGTGGTAGGGCAAAGACGGTGGTGGGCTACTCTCCTGCCTGACCTCACACTCTTCCCAAAACACTCCTCAGCTTCTTTCATAAATAGGCTTCAAAACAACTGCAGGGCATTCTGAATTGCTCTTCTGAGGTCTCTCCTCCCCTCCCCTCACTTCACTTTTAGCCTGAACAGCTGTCTCATGTCCCACAGCAGAACAGAGGATTTCACAAAAAAGGAATGGGATAGCACAGCTCCATTACCATAGTCTAAAGAAGGATTTTTTTTTTAATTGGAGGACAATTGCTCTACAAAGTTTTGTTAGTTTCTGCTATACAACAACATGAATCAGTTACAAGTATACATATAAACCCTCCCTCTTGATAAGAAGGAAATTTTAGAAATTTACACATAGCTTCATTCTAAAGGAGGGATAGCTTATGAAGGGTAGTAGAAAAAATGCAAAGATAAAACCACTTAAGTGCTGGGAAAATGTTGGCAACAATCCCCCAATATCACAGTTTTCATCTCATTTACATACCAGGCTCCTCGTCTCGAATCTTTCAGTTGATTGTTTATTATTCCTATAAATAATTCATTTTAAAGCTTTCAAGGAAAAATTTTTTTTGCATCCTCAGTTCCTGACCTTTGTGAAGTCACCATCTTGGCCTCCACATGAAAGGCAAGGACTTTAACAAGATTGCATATAAAAATGGTGCAGGAAAGGGGGTGAGAGATTTTGGCACGCCAAAGCCTTCCCAAGAGGGATGGCCTTGAAAGCCAGGCTCAACAACTGCTTCAGTGATCAATGCTAGAACTCAGATGCCCCAGCACCAACTGGTGTCAGCCAAAGTCACAAGACTATGTCCAAATACGCAGAACGATGTCTGCTTCAGATTGGAGGGAGGTGATCTTGCTTTCCCAGGACCTCTGAGCTTAGACCAGATTTCACTTGTGAATCTACAAGAATCAGCAGGTTCAAGAGGTGGGGATACACTCTATAACTACCACAGTGCCACAGATCACAGCAGTCCTGGAAAAGCCATGTGTCCTTTCTCCAGCAACACAAAGCAGTGGTGAAGGAATATCTTTATCTCAGGGCACTGGACATTTCGACTCACCTCTTCTGGACCCTCCCAGTTCCACACTGGAATCCCACCTCTTCGCCCTCCATCACTCCCCAAAGCTCCAGATTTCCTTGATGAATTCAAGGCTGAGCCCTGGGATCTCATCAGCTAGCTGGCGATGTGGATGAAATGATTCTCCCTCCACATTACATGCAAGTCAGGGCTGCCTCTGGACAGCAAGGAATAAATGAAGTGCAAGAGAGAATTATGCTTCTTTCATTTATCTGTTTTCCTAACATTTACTGGGTGTCTCTGCCGTGCTAGCTGTAGTGGTGAAGGACTGAATGAGACACTCACAAGAATCTTCTGTTTTGGAGGAGAGACTGGTGAAACAGTAGTTTAAGGAAGGAGACAGGGGTTATCAAATATAAGGTTGGGGCAGGAGAATGAATGCATGTGGAATGAGGAATGGGGAGGAAGTGACATTAGGGGCAGATGAGAAAGATCAGGGAGATCAATCACAAATCAGACAGAAGGTTGAACGTGTATCGGTTGGAGAAATGGCCTGAGATAAAGCCTGGAAGCAAGTGTAATCAGGGAATTAGAAGCAGCTCCATATAAATAGAGAACAGAGGCCAGGTGAATAAAGATCTAAGAAGGCCTGGTAATGCATTTCACTTATTCTATGTTTGATGGAAACATAAAGAAACCTTATAAACAGGGGGATGGCAGGCAGAATTTAGGGAATACCATTTGTCCTGCCAGGTAGGAAGCAGAAGGAGAAATCCAGGCAGATGGCAATGCTCCAAAGTCACAATAATGATAAATAACAGCCTCAAAGAGAACTTCCAAAACACAGAGCTGGCCTCAGATCCACCATAAACATCTCTGTGGATGAGAAACAGAATAAAAACAAGTTAAGAAATAGACTGAAGCTACAGGCCCCTGGATCCCCAGTCCAAAGCAGGCCGGAGCATTCAGAATTTATACAGGGAATAAAGTTCAATTTGCTTAATGTGAAGCAAGGCTGAAGATTTCAGTTAGGCTCCCTGCTGGGAGTCAAGTTGGAGTTTGAGCTCCCCTGTTAATAAGAAGAGATGGAAAATTAACTACTGCTGTGACCACTGTCTGGGGCTACAGCCACTTGAAAAAAGAGACCAGTGTATGCAGACCCAGCCTTGTAGCCAGGAATCAAGGTGATCCAAGCCATAAGCTCCCTAAAGTAATAGCATCAAAATATTCCCAGTGTCCATGGAGCAGCAATCTCAAATGGTTGACATAAAACATAGTTCTGGATAGCAGATCCAGAATCCACTGGAGGAAAACATTATAAATCTTCTAGAAAAGGGAGGAAATACATCAGAAGAAAACAAAACTCTTTCTGTGTAAAATTACCCTGCAAAGCAAAATTACAAAACTCCAAAGAAGCTATTAATAATCTTAAAAAAGAAAGCACACCATCCAAACAGCGAAACCTAAACCAAATGAAAATTAAAAATAACATCGAACCATATAAAAATCAGAAATCAAAACAATGATCATGAGATAAACAAATTACACAGAGTACATTTTTTAATCTAATAAAAGTGCAAGTAATGTTATAATCATCAAAGGAACAATAAAGAACAAAAATTACCAAGAATAGGTAAAATGGGAGCAAGAATACTGAAGAGGAAAAAGAATCTGAGAAAAATGTGTAATTGAAAAATATGATTTAAATAATTTTTAAAAACTCAGATGATAAATCAATATCACAATAGCTGAGTAAGGAAAAGTAAGCCAGAAAGATAAAGAACATTACAGCATACTAACACATATATACGGAATTTAGAAAGATGGTAACGATAACCCTATATGCAAAACAGAAAAAGAAACACAGAAGTACAGAACAGACTTTTGAACTCCGTGGGAGAAGGTGAGGGTGGGATGTTTCAAAAGAACAGCATGTATATTATCTATGGTAAATCAGATCACTAGCCCAGGTGGGATGCATGAGACGAGTGCTCGGGCCTGGTGCACTGGGAGGACCCAGAGGAGTCGGGTGGAGAGGGAGGTGGGAGGGGGGATCGGGATGGGGAATACGTGTAACTCAATGGCTGATTCGTGTCAATGTACAAAACCCACTGAAATGTTGTGAAGTAATTGGCCTCCAACTAATAAAATAAAATTAAAAAAAAAAGAAAGAAACAGAGAGAGAAATAAATCATTATAAGATTACCTTATCTACAGACAAATGTCTGTTGCATTTCTCTACACTAACAACAAAAGGTCAAAAAGAGAAATTAAAGAAACAACCCCATTTGCCATCACATAAACAAACAAACAAATAACCTAGGAGACAAAAGACTTGTACTCCAATAACTATAGTATGCAATAAAATAAATTGAGGATGATACAGAAAGATGGAAAGATGCACCGTGTTCTTAGATTGGAAGAATCAATATTGTTAAAATGACTATACTACCTAAAGCGATCTGCAGATTCAGTGATTCAGTGCAATTTCTATCAAATTATCAAGGGCATTTGATAGAATAGAAAAGTTTTAAATTTGTATGGAAACACAACAGACCCCAAATAACCAAAGCAATTTTGAGAAAGAAAAATGGAGTTGGAAGAATCAGGCTCCTCAAATTCAAGCTATACTACAAAGCTTCAGTAATCAAGACAGTATGGTATTGGTATAAAACAGACATACAGATCAATGGAACAACATAGAAAGTGCAGAAATAAACCCATGTACCCATAAATTCAATAAATTTATGGAAAAAGAGGCAAGAATATACAATAGAGAAAAGACAATCTACTCAATAAGTGGTGCTAGGAAAACTGGATAGGTACATGTTAAAGAATGAAATAAGAACATTCTATAATGCCATATACAAACTAAGCTCAAAATGGATTAAAGACCTAAATGTAAGACTGGATACTATAAAATTCCTAGAGGGAAACATAGGCAAAACCCTCTTTGACATAAATCACAGCAATATCTTTTTAGATTCATCTCCTAGATTAATGGAAATAAAAACAAAAAAATAAACAATTGGGACCTAATTAAACTTTAAACTTTTGCACAGCAAAGGAAACCATGAACAAAATAAAAAGACAACCTATAGAATGGGAGAAAATATTTGCAAACAATGTGACTGAAAAGGAATTAATTTCCAAAATACACAGACAGCTCATACAGCTAAATATCAAAACAAACCAAAAACAAATAACCTCATTAAAAAAATGCGCAGAAAACCTAAATAGATATTTCTTCAGAGACATACAGATGCCCAATAAGCACATGAAAAAAATGTTCAACGTTGCTAATTATTAGAGAAATGCAGATCAAAACTACAATGAGGTATCACATCACTCTGGTAGAATGGCCATCATCTACAAGTAATAAGCATTGGAGAGGGTATGTAGAAAAGGGTGTCCTCCTACAATGTTGGTGGGAATATAAATAGGTACAGCCGATATGCAGAACTGTATGGAAGTTCCTATACTCCGAGTAATACAACACTTTAGTGATAAGAGTCTAGTCTCAAACTCACTTGACCCCAGAGCTTGCATTTTTAACCACTATACTGAATGGCCTCTCTATGATAGAATGCTAGAAATATTTCCTTGAAAAAATTCTGGAGGAAGCCAAGGAGGCCTGGTGTCACCCCTACTGTTCAACATTATCCAAGAGCCCTGGCTAATGCAATAAGAAAAATAAACAAATGATTTTTAAAATAGATTAAAAGACATAAAATGGATCTCCACTTGCAGAAAATATCATTAGAAAAATCCAAGAAAATTACAGAGAAAATATTAGAAAAGATAAGAGAATTCTGCAGGTTACAAGATCAACTCACAAGTTCATTAGTGTTCTCAGAAAACCACCCTATCAATTATAAAATATAGTGGAAATTTAAGATAATTTCATCACAGCAAGCAAAACTTCAGGGCTCCTATAAATACTTCTAATAAAAATGTAAATAAACTTTTAGGGAAAAAACATTTAAGACATTTTTAAAGGACATAAAAGATAGTCTGAATAAATATTTATGGAAGAGAGGATTCAGCTTTAAACAGGCCTCTGTTCTGCCACAAAGATGATTTATACATTTGTTGTACTTACAATTAAAATCTCAGTAAGGTTTTCATTGAAATTGACAGGCCAAAGCTCATACTGTTCCTATAGAAGCATAAAGAAATAAGAAAATTTTGAAGAATAACAAAGATTACCAAAATCAGATATCAAGATTTATTCTATTATAAATAAACAGAAAAAAGATGGACTATTCAATAAATGGTACAAGGACAACTGATTTTCCATATGGAGACAAAAAAATAATAAACTACTTAATTTTATTGTTTATTTGTTTATTTTACATTAAATAAATGTCATGTGCATCGAAGATCACAACATGAGAAGTAAAACCTTTATAAGAAAATGTTTGAAAAATAACTCTTTGATCTCAGAATCAAGAATTCATTGAGCAGATAGTAAAGCTTAAATCAAACAAAGCAAAATGCTTGACTACAGTGAAACTAAAAATGTTTTACATGCTAAAACACAACAAAAATGCAAACAAGTGTCACAGACTTGGAGAAGTTATTTGCAAATTTTAAAGTATTAATATGCAGTCCACATAGGGTAAATATTTCTACAAAACAATAAGACACTAAAAATGCAAGACAATAAAATAGTAACTACATGATAGAGAAAACTCCCAGCAGCCAGTTTCTGAGTCATGTCCGACCCATTGCAACTCCATGGATTGCAGCTGCCAGGCTACCCTGTCCATGGGATTTTCCAGGCAAGAATACTGCAATGGATAACCATTTCCTTCTTCAGGGAATCTTCCCAACCCAGGGGTCAAACCTGAGTCTCCTGCATTGGCAGGTGGATTCTTTCCCAGTATAAGTACTTAAAAAGATAATTATGCTCACTAACAAAAACAAATTAGAATATAATAAATAAGAAAAATATTCTCACTAGCCAATACAAATTTAGGAAATGAGATACTCTGTCAGATCCATCAGATTGTTAAATATCTGACAATATTAACTACTAGTAAGGATGTAGGGAAACACAAACTCTCGATTCTCCATAACGTGCAGCTGAGAATGTAAACTGGCACAACATTTTGGAAACCAATTTGTTTGATAACATGTCCGATTACAGTCGCCATGGACTGTAGCCCACCAGGCTCTTCTGCCCATGGAATTCTCCAGGCAAGAATATTGGAGTGGGTAGCCTTTCCCTTCTGTAGGGGATCTTCCCAACCAAAGGATTGAATCCAGGTTTCCTGCATCACAGGCAGATTCTTTACCATCTGAGCCACCAGGGAAGTCCTGATATCATCTAGTAAATATAAATATGGGCATATTATACAACATGGAAAGTCCATATGTAGGTATACGCTCCACAGGGCTTTACACAAATATGCACAAGGAGATGTGTGCAAGGATCCCTACTGTAAGACTATCTGTAATCAGGTACCATTGAAACCAACTAGATGAATACCAACAAATGGAAGAGTGGAAAAACTAAATTTGTGGGATATTCCCACAAGGGTACACCATAGAGCAGTTTCAAAATGAATAAATTTTATCTACACATAACAACATGACTAATTCTCAAGACACAAGGCTGCCCTGGAAAAAAAACAACTTACCAAAGGATATGTGTAGTGTGATACAATTTATGCCAAGTTTAAATGTATGGGAAGCAATTCTTTATATATTGCTTTTATGAATGCATATGTGTAATTTTTAAAGTTTCTAATCCTAAGTGAACTATAATATAATTCATTATATCATGTGATACTTTTCCATGTGCTTGTGTTATTTTATGATACAAAAACCTTTTTATAAATGAATTAGAGGAGGTAAAGCTCTAGGCAGGGGGAACAATGAGGTCATTCAATATTTTAGGTGAAGCACAGTGGTAGTTTGGACCATGATGGATAGGTGATGGATGGTGGGAGTGTGGGGATGGGTGCCACATCTCAGGAAACATTGCAAACCAAGGTGGAGAGCAGAAAATGCCATCCCCAAACTTTGGGCTCAAGGTCACACTGACAGCAATAGTCATTGTATGAGGTCTGATGGAACCTTATACATTCTGTTCCTCCCTCCATCAAAACCAGGGAAATAAAAGCTCAACAAACATTATTATCAATTTAAAAACATGTCCTGGGCTTTACTGAGAGTTTTGTAGAAATTTGGTCAGAAGAGGAAATTTACTCTCCAGGTAACAGCAGGCAGACAAATAGCTTCTGAGTGGGTACAAATCAATGCTTTGTTTTTGAAAGGAGGCAATAGTTACAAGGGATCCACAGACCAGGAATGTAGAGCAGCAGCTTACTTGGAAGGGCTCTTGAAACTATACAACATATTCAACTCAGAAAGATGAAAGGAGCCTTAAACTACCAAAATCTTGTCTTTCCAAGAGGTCATTGGATCCATTGCTCAGCCTTTAAGCAAGTGTTTAATAGATCAATGGATGAACCATTCTTATTAGATGTTAATGGTTCCCTTTAACAATTTCACAAAAGCAGTCCAGGCTCAAATAGACTTGTATTCAAATTCCTGATTTCCATTTATGAACTGTATCGCTCTGAGCAAGTTATGAAATGTTCCTGAGCCTTAGTTTTCTCATTTGTAAAATGGGACTAATATAAAAGCATCCAGTAAATTAAAATTCCTTAAATGCTAGTTGCCTTAGTTACCATTGCCTCTATTCCAAGTAGAAAAGAGCTAAATCCAAAGAAGAGACAATCTGTTACCTTCCTTTGGCAGTTCTCTGTCCAGGTTATTCTCACTGCCCTAAATCTTCTGAATATTTGGTTGCATCTGGAGGAGACAAAAGTTGAGCAAAGGCTACTGCTAACTGATTCTACTTTCAAGGTCAGTCTGAACCAGAAACCAGGGCACAGGACCACCTCTGCAGTATTTTCTGATATTCCACATAGAAACAGTGGCTCCACGATTTTCTAGTGGATAGATTCAAAGCCAAAAGTCTTGGTTTTATCCATAAGTCAATACCATATGTCTAAATTCTTAACAGAGCTTTTGAAGATTATTGCAGCTTGTTGAGTTCATCCTTTCACTTTTTCAAATTAAATATTTAACATGCATTTGTGTAGTCAACTGTAAACCTCCTCTCTGCATTAATTATTTGCAGACATTGAGGCTAGAAGTTAGGGGGTGGAAGGCACTGGAAAAATCAGTACCACTTGTTTTACACCAGGATGTAGTTTAATGCACATATTTACAAGTATGTGACCTCAATATAAAAGCTTGACTTTACCTAAAATGTTAAAATGTTTCTTGACACCTTTGAAACTGGAATGAAATTCAAAGCATCCTAGAAATGCGAAAGAAGTCAGTCACGTGACCCGAGGGGAGCAAATACTTCCCATATGCTAGGCACTTTGCTTGAAACTTTACATGTATTATCCTATTAATTCTCATCCCCCCATTAAGACATCTCTATTATCATTGTCCACAGTTTACAGACGAAAAGTCCTAAGGATCAGAGTGTTTGAATTGAGTTGTCCAAGGTCATGCAGCTGATGAGTAGCAGAGTCTAATAGAAAAGGCTAGTGGTTCTGACTCAAGAGCCCAAGTTCCTTTCTCTACTAGAACTTCCATAAGAGTGGATAGGGAGGCATGAGATGAGCATTCACACAGAACGGAAGAGTCACCAGTGATATTCTAGTGGCTGGGCTATCCCCACAATAACCGCAGAAGGAGGGCAGTATAATTATCATTATCCCCATTTTATAAGTGAATAAAGTGAGGTTTGCCCAAGATAACCCAGCCAGTAAGGGAAGAACCAGAATTCTAACGCAGAGCTCTTAGCCACTCTGTGGAGAAAGAGTGCAGCATGTGGCAAAGCTATCTCCATATGCATGGTAACTTTCTTATATTTATCTATTCCACTGAGAGCAGTACCTTTGGCTAAGCAGTGACACTCTAAATTGCAAGGAAAGTGAAGGCTGCAGACATTCAGTCCAGGTAGAACCCAAGACTCAGAGGATGGAGCAGTCAAAGTATCAATCAGTGGTGACGCTGACACAGGCTTCCAGGTCGCTGGGCTCCAGTCCCGGGCTTTCTCCAAAGCCCTATTCATGCTTCTGCTAACTCAGGCAGATGCCTGAAGCTCCATAGTCCTGGGGAAGAGGATAAAAGGGCAGCAGTCTGCTGCTCTCGGCAGAAATATACCGTAATGGAAACCATTTCACAGGCTGGGGCAGTGGAAGCCTTCCCTCTTCACCACACTTTAGCTCTGGGCACAGTCTATGACTCATCTGGAGAATCTGGGTGTGTCTCTTCCACAAAGACAGGGTATCCTGGTCAGAACCCCAGGCAAAAGATGAAATCAGGCATCTCCCCTACTCCCAGGATAGAGAACGTGGCTATCAAGAAGTGCTGAAAGCCCCCTTAAACATTCCTTTGTAGCCACCAGCAGAGAATGGACGAGACTTTTCTTGGCATTTTTTTTTTTAACTGAATCGTTTCAATCATGAGAAAGCAGCAGCTTCAGAGATGGAGTATTTGAAATCATAGGGAAAGAGTGAGTTTTTAAGCCAGACCCATCTACACTCAAACCTTATTTCCGTCTCTTAAAAAATAAACAAGTAATCTAACATATGCTGCCCTCAGCTTCCTCATTTATACAACAGACATAAAAAATGCCTCTCATGCAGAGGCTTCCTAAGTGGCGCAGTGGTAAAGAACCTGCCTGCCAATGCAGGAGATGTGAGACTTAGGTTCTTTCCTTGAGTTGGGAAGATCTCCTGGAGGAGGAAATGGCAACCCACTTCAGTATTCTTGCCTGGAAAATTCCACAGACCGAAGAGACTGGCAGGCCACAGTCCAAGGCATTGGAAAGCGTTGGATATGAGTGAGCATGAACATGTGTACATGTGCAGAGTCACAGCGGGGATTCAATTTTAAGAGTATGAAAAGTTTCTAGCAGAGAAAAGGTATACAGCAGGTGCTTAATAAATGTTGCAGTTGTGTGTCCTCTTGATAAGGTTGAACCAAAGCCAAAGGAAACTGGAGGATATAGTAGGCTGTATGGCAAAAGGGATTAAGTTCAGGATCTTGAGACGAGGATAGTTTTACAAGGTCCTTAAGAAAGGGGGCAGGAGTGTCAGAGTCAGAGGAAAGCGACTGAAAGATGTTATACCACTGGCTTTGATGATGAATGAAAGTCAAGGAAAGTTGGTGATTGCCAGAATGTAGAAAATACAAAAAAATTAAAAATGAGCTTTTCTCTAGAGGCTTCAGAAAAAACATCGCCAGTTGACACCTTGATTTTAACTCTGTAATTGGACTTTAACTCTGATTTTGGACTTCTGACCTCCAGGACTATAAGATAATAAATTTATGCTTTGTTTTGTTTTTTCTTTTAAGTCACTAAGTTTGTGCTAAGTTGCTTTGTTCAATCACTAAGTCGTGTCCAACTCTTTGAAATCCCATGCACTGTAGCACGCCAGCTTCCTCTGTCCTCTGCTATCTCCTAAATTTATGTCCATTGAGTCAGTGATACTATCTAACCATCTCTTCCTTTGCCAACCCCTTCTCCTCCTGCCTCAGTCTTTCCCAGCATCAGGGTCTTTTCCAATAAGTCAGTTCTTTCCATCAGGTGGCCACAGTAATGGAGCTTCAGCTTCAGCAACAATCCTTCCAATGTAAACTGTTACATCACCAATAAGAAACTAATACAGAAGGATATATCACAAGCACAACAGTCACCCCCGTATTGAGGGCTTACCTGTAGGTGTACCCCTGTGTCTCAGGGTCCAACATCCGGGGAATGTGTATGAGGTTGTAGATTCATCAATGGATAAACAATAATGATTCTTAACTACTCTCCACCATCAATTCTCGATAACCTAGTCTTTAACCAGGTGGCTTAGTGGTAGAGAATCTGCCTGCCAATGTAGGAGACACAAGAGATGTGGGTTCAATCCCTAAGTTGGGAAGATTCCCTGGAGTAGGAAATGGCAACCCACTCCAGGTTTCTTGCCTGGAAAATTTCATGGACAGAGGCGGGTCCGTGGAGTCGCAGAGAGTCAGAGATGACTGAGCACGCATGCAGCGTCATTGAGCCCCATACTTTGAACAGGCTCAGGAACAAGCTCACCCAGTCTCTCTTTGAAATATTCTATGAGCAAACAGTTTTAGGAAAAAAACTTGAGTGCCACAGGCTCCTGGCCCCCTTGGTGAGGGCCCTGCTTCTCTCTCAGCCCCTCCCGTGGTCAACATCGTGGCCTACAAGCCCTGCCAAAGACTGAGTTCTGGAACCAGAGGAAGGAGAAATCTTTTGAGCAAACTGCCAAATTTGGTGCCTGTTCCCAAAGCTGCTCAGCTTCTTCCCTGCATCTTGCACTTTCCCATAAATAGGACTTTTGCTCTAGACATCATTCCCCTCCCCACACTCTCTCATGCAGCCAGACTGATTAGAAACAAATCATGACACATCCCCTCTCACCTTTGCCTCATCTTTCTCTGCTCACCCACCAACCTCCTCCTCCCATCAGAATGCGTTCCTCTTCCTCTGGTTAAGAACTGCAGCACCATCCATGGATAACAGCTGATACAAAGAGGTCATGGATAGCAGCTGATACAAAGAGATGCTTGGTAGGGAAGGGTATCACTGACTCCACTTGCCAGAAATACATGAATCCCAGGCCTGGCCTCTGCAAAACACTCTGTTAAGTAAGGATAGGTGTGTTCCCCTCACAAAGACCCTCTTATGTACTGGTCAAAATGAGTGTGAATAGTCAGGTTTCAGGATTTTCCCTGAGGGTCTGCTTTGCATGCAAAAGGATACTGTTCACTTCAGATGTCCCCCATGGCCATTTCCTACAGTGTTCTGACTTCTCTTTTTTTTTTTTAATTTATTTTTATTGGAGTACGGTTGTTTTACAATGTTACATGAGCTTCTACTGCACAGCTAAGTGAATCAGCTGCACATATACATATATATGTATATATGTATAAAAATCCTTTTCTTTTGTTTGGATTTTATTCCCATTTAGGTCACCACAGAGAGCTCTGATTTCTGATTATACAGGAATCAGATGGCCCAGGATGAACAGTTGTTTTTTTTTTTTTTTTTAATGTTATTTATTATTTATTTATTTGACCACTCTGGGTCCTAGCTATGGCATGTTCCCTGACCAGGGACAGAACCCCGAGCCCCCTGCATTGCGAGCTCAGAGTCTTAGCCACTGGACCACCAAGGAAGTCCTGGACAGAGTCTTTGGTAGATGATCTTGAGGCAGGAAGCAGCATGTTTAGACACTGTGTTTGAGAATCGGTCTTCCTTTCGCACTGGCCAAGTCCTTTAAGTGAAACAATACTGGCAGTAGCAACATCAGAACCTTTCTTTGTGTTGGTGGAGTAAACATCATTTTCAGAACTGGTATTTCTGCAAACTCAGGTACTGAGGCACCAGAAGGGTCTCAAAAAATTGCACCTTCTTCCTCATCCAGGCTCCAAACCAGTTGAGAAATGGGACAGAAGAATAAGGAGGAGGAAGCATCTCCTTATTCATCACCTTTGTTATGTGTGCACTTGATATCGCAGAATGTGGCTTCTACCAATGATAAACGAGGATTAGACAGAACCTACCAAGTCATAGGAACCCTGGACGAGAGTATCTCTCCCTCCATCCCTAAAAGGGTAAAGTAGAAAATACAGTCCCTATGGGCAACCCATGTTGGATAAGAAAGGATGGACCAGATGCAGAAATCTGTGGGCCCAGTTCCTGGCTCCAAAGACACCAAGGGGATGAGCCCCCCCAGCACCCCCGCCAGGGTCAGGGTGAGTATGGGAGCACAGAGACCCAGAGCATCACACAGTAACCAGTGACTCATTATTACCAGTAACCAGCAACTCATTATTACCAGTAACCAGTAACACAGTAACCAGTAACTCATTATCACCAGTAACCAGCACCAAAATTACTACCCCACTTTGAAGCATTGCCCCACTGTAGCAGGTTGTGTTTCCAGAATACCCACCGCCCCTCTCTACTGGGCCCATCCCTCTGAGAGTATTCTCTTTCCTGGAGCCCCAGGACCTGCTTCAGTCAACAAGATGTGAGTTGAAATGATCTGAGCCATTTCTCCCCAGAGCCACTGCACGCCTCCGCCATCTGTCCTTTTCTTCTGCCATAGACCGTCATGTCTCTGCGACCGACATCAGCCTTGGTCCCAGAATGAGGAGAGAACAGAGCAGAGCTGTTACTGCTCACAACGGACTTTGAATGAGAAATAAATATGTGTTGTTTGGAGTCAATAAGATTTGAGAAACAATTGTTCTCTCAGCCTAACTTATCTTAGAGATACACACAAGACCCTCCTTCCACACACCCCCACAGTAGCCAGCAATTTCCCCTTCTCTCCAGATCTCTGTCCTTTTCATCTATTCATCCATTTCCTGAGTGCTAACTGAGCACCAAGCCCTGGGAGAGGCATCAGAGCTGCAATAATGAATAAGACATGCCTAGTGGGGAAGCCAGTCGTGTCAAGAAATAACTCAAATGGAAAGTGGTGAGTGCTATGCTAGAGGGATGTGCAAAGAGCCAAGAGGGCCAGAGGAGGAGGGATGATTCAGACCAGCTGAGGGGACCAGGACAAGCCCCAAGCAATCTTTGCAGGAGTCTGCACTCCAGGGGCCTCCCCTAAAGAATGGCTGATGCAACAGGCATATCACCTAATTGTCTCTATTCTCTGCAACACAGACCCAGCTGAAAATGCAATTAAGACCTTGGGTGAATTGCCTAATAACTTCAAGATGAAGATTAAATTCCAAGAAACATGATAGAATTCAGAGACAAAAGGGAGTCGTTCCATCCTGCCCAGGAGATCTTTGGGGAGGAGGCTGAGCCTCACAGGAGCAGTGAAAGGTGGGTTGAAATCTTCCCAGGGAGAGTTGAGGGCAGGTCACTTCGGCCAAAGGAAGAGAATGTGTGAAGAACCAAAGGCTGGAGAATAAACTCTATTCCAGAGATGGTGCGTGGAGCAGGCAGGCAGGACTCAGAAGGGAGCAGAGGAAGAGCAGAATAGAGGGGGCCGTGGAGCCGATGACTGTTAGACCAGGGCCTACCGGTGACAGGAGCCAGTGAGGCTTTCTACCTACGGAAGTGGCACCCTAGAAACGTCATTTGAGAATAACGGGGAAATGACCCTGGCATGGTGGAGGACAGAATGGAAGGGCCAACTAGAGATGGGACAACTAATTAGGAGGCTGCTTAAATGTTCTGGGCAAGAAGTGAGGAGCCCTGAGCTGGGGTGGAGGGAGTCAGATGGAGAGGATGGAATTAAAGTGATAGGATCATGAAGGGAGGACCCATGACTGACGCTGAAGGGGTGCTGAGAAGTCATGGAAGATGGCCCCCAAGGAGACACCAGAGTGATTTCTTAAGTGATGAACAAAACTCAGATAAATGGTAGGGAGAAAGGAAGGCAGTGTAAGGAAGTACAGCACATCAGGGTGACCAGACACATTTAATTAAGTAGAGATTTCCCGTGGAGGTACCACTGAAGATGAGGCCAGTAAGCTGAAAAGAGTAGCTTGTATATATGAACCCTTGGCCATCCATTCTTCTTTTAATAATTTTATCATTTAATCATTTAATCATTTTAAGGGTTTTATCAAGAGCACCCATTTTACAGATGACATTGTATGCAGACTGGCTACATAATTTGTGGGGCCTGGCGCAAAATTAAAATGAGGGGCTTCTTCAAAAAGTTTTAATAATTCAAGAGAGTGACAGCAGAACAGTGAGCCTATGACTGCACAGGTCACACACCTGTGAAACCAGGCCTGGGGCCATGACTGCCCCAGGTCCATGACTGGAAGTCAGATTGCTCTCCAAGCCCTTGGAGAAAGGGATTAACATGGAGACTCCAGCCACCTGGGTCCCTGAGTCACTACAATGCATAGAGCCCCTAATGTCAATGACAGACAAGCATCTTATTGTTTTGAGACCTCTAAGAGCCCACGGTCTTTCCTCCACATGTATATTTTCCAACTGGAGGTCATGACCTGTTAGGAAGTCCTGGAACCAAATCACAAGCTGAATTTTATAGATGAAGTAAATGAACAAATAAAATATAACAGAAACTGTTCTCGGGGATTACGCATTGCAGTGGCATTTTCCATGAAACCTCTTTCAGTACATTTGTAAGTTCAGAGTCACAATATAAAATGTACTTCTCGCTATGGATCATTGTCAAAACATTTTAAAAGCCACTGCTCTACATCATGCTTTTCAGCACAGGAAAGGAAAATAAGTCTACTCACATCACTCCAACGACTTGGAGACTCATCATTCCCTTCAAAATTAGCTAAATGGGAGGAAACTTGGGTTCGTTTATGGCCAACAGGGTTAATGCTTTGGACTTTACAGTTTCCCAGATAAGAAGCATTCTAGATTTTATCTAATATGAAACTCAAACATTGCAATGTGCCCCTTTAACGCCACAAATCTCTCACCTCCTCCATCCTAACTGTTATTCTCCCTTAAAAGAACCATGAAGTCATCGTTTCGGATGCCGGCAACAAACCTTCATTGTCTTTTGACACAAGTCGACAAATTCCGGGCACAGACGTGCCTACTGGGGCAATTCTAAACGGCAGGCAAGAAGCCAGGATGTCACCAGCTCTGGGCCTGGAGCCAGCCCTCTTCCTTTCTTCAGACCCTGATGGGGCTGAGCCCCTCAGAAATGAGTCATCAAGAAGTGCCAGCATCTGTCCTCAGAGAAAGACCCATTTGCCCAGGGGAAAATGTCTGCCTGCGATTCTTCTACTCGGCTGTGCCAGAAGCCGTCAATCTAGTTTCTCCCTGCTGCAACTGTGGGACCAAACTACCCACTTAGGACCAAAACGGCTTAAGGAAAGAACCGAAAATAGCTTCTCTTCAGTTGCTTGCTGAAAACTTTCCCAGATGAGAGCTACAACGGCCGTGCGGGGTGCACGTCTGGGTTTTGAGTGTGGAAAGAATCTGCCTGCAATGCAGGAGACCTGTGTTCGATCCTTGGGTCAGGAAGAGACCCTGGAGAAGGAAATGGCAACCCACTCCAGTATTCTTGCCTAGAGAGCCCCATGGTCAGAGAAGCCTGGCGGGCTACAGTCCATGGGGGTGCAAATGAGTTGGACACGACTGAGTGCCTAACACACACATTCTCCCTAGATGGCGCCTGCTGAGCAAACTGAGGCAAGAAAGACATTATTAATCATTGACTAATCTTCACAGGGACAAGGACGATATCTGTTCATCCTCTGTGCCCGTGTCTTAGCATAGTGCCTGGTACACAGTAACTAGTAAGTGTTTGTTGAATAAATGCTAAAGCCCCTTGAAAAGAGTTCTCTGATGCCTAAAGGGTTTCAAATGATTCCTTTGGCTCAGAAACTATTGTTTTCCTAAGTACAAGTGATTAAATACATTTTCCTTTTTTATCTTGGCTGCTAGGAAGTCAAAGCCCTCAGTGAGGCTCAAATATTCCAATCCTGGGGATACATGGGGTTTGCATATGTGTATCTTCTCTTCCCTTGGTCTTGATTTCCTGCATTTTTTAACCATTTTTTAAAACTGAAGTATAGTTGATTTACAGTATTATGTTAGTTTCAGGAACCCCGAAAAGTGATTCAGTTATACCTATATGTGTGTATATGTATATATCTGTTTTTTTTCAAATTCTTTTCTATTATAGATTATTACAAGATATTGAATATATTAATAGTTGTCTGTACTCTACAGTAAGTTCTTGTTGTTTATCTATTCTATATATAGTAATGTGTGTCTGTTTCTCTAAAACTCCTAGTGTATCTCTTCTCTCACCCTCCACTATCCTCTTTGGTAACCATAAATTTGTCTGTAAGTCTATTTTGTAAATAAGTTCATTTGTGTTTTATTTTAGATTTCATATATAAGTGATATCATATATTTCTCTGGCTGATATTTCTCTAATATCATATATCTTTCTCTGGCTGACTTCACTTAGTTTGATAATTTGTAGGTCCATCCATGGTGCTGCAAATGACACTATTTAAGTTCTTTTTTATGACTGAGTAGTATTCCATTGTGTATACGAACCACATCTTCTTTATCCATTCATCTGTTGATGGACGGTTAGGCTGTCTCCGTGTCTTGGCTATGGCAGATAATGCTATTATGAAAATAGGGGTGTTCGCATCCTTTCTAATTAGAGTTTTCCCCATATAGGTGCCCAGGAATGGGATTGAATATGATCATTTTAGTGGAACTGAATAATATGGTAACTCTGGTTTAGTTTTTTAAAGAACTTCCATACTGTTCTCCATAGTGGCTGAAGCAATTTACATTCCCATCAAGAGTATAGAAGGATTTCCTTTCCTCCACACCCCTCTCCAGTATTTATAAATAGACTTTATTCTAGACTTTTATTTATTTATGTAAATTTATTGTAGGACTTTTAAATTTAATAATGGCCATTCTGACTGGTCTGAGTGGTCAGGACTCACTGTAGTTTTGATTTGCATTTCTCTAATAATTATCGATATTGAGCATCCTTTCATGTGCCTGATGACCATCTGTATGACTTCTTTGAAAAATAATGTATTTGGGTCTTCTCAGCTTTGATTTGGTTGTTTTTCTTGCTTTGTCTTAGACTGTAAGACAGTCTGAGTGTTAGACTGTAAGAGCTGTTTGTATATTTTGGAAATTAATCTCTTGTCAGTAGCATCATTTGCAAACTATTTCTCCCAGTCCATAAGTCATCTCTGCATTTGTTTATTGATATCTTGCATTTACTCACCCTTTGTCAAGAGGGGTTTTTGCCATCTTATTCCATGGTAAAGAATACCATATGATACTACTATGGAATATCACTGTAAATTGTCTTGCTAACATTCAATACAATAAGGTGCACTGAGTTCTTTGAGGAAAGCGATGAAGGCAAATACCTACTTCTTAGGTGTCTAAAGACCTTTCAGCTTCAAGGCATGAAAATGGAATAGACTAGATGCCATCAGAGTCAGAAGTCCAGGGGCGTATGTCCACAGTGCAGGGCTTGGGCAGGTCACTCCTTAAACCCTTGACTCCTCCTCACTAACAAATGAGAGGAACTCTATCGTGCTTAATACACAAGGCTGCTGAAACACTGTGTGACAGCCCTTTGCTGTCTGAAATGCACACATACACACACACACATGCATTCACACACACACACATGCATTAATGTATGACTATGATCAAGGGGGAAAGCTTCGATGAGATCATATTTGATTTCAGGACTGGCTCATAGACGAATTTTCAAGTGAGTCAAGTTTTCCATTGTTATATTCCTTCTCTCCAGCCTCTCCTCCTGGGACTCACTCAGAAAGTTGCTCAACGCTATGAGGCTCCGAGACCCCCACTGGGGCACATATCCATTTTGCTTCCAATTCTCCTTCATCAAAAACTATCAGTTCTGTGAAAGATTTCTGTTAAGTCTCCAAAGTTCTACAGATGATAAACTCACTTTATAAATTAATCAAAGCTAAAGATAACTGACACTGTAGAAAAGTAGTTCAATAATTAATCTGTTGCAGGATGACGGCCAAGATGAGAAAGGCCCAAAGAGGTGGTACCTAAGGGTACAAAGGCTTCCAAAGGAAGATTTAAGCTGAGCTCAAAAGGGCAGTAGGAGTTATTGAAGCGAAAGAGAAGGAAAAAATATCTGTGAGCAAAAGAAAACAATATATCTTGAAAGCTGAAGGATGGATGCTAACTTTGGCTTATATGTACCCAGCTGGTCCTAAACCACCCTAACGTGGGTATTTACGAGAGCCCCAGAGATCCTGCAGGATGAGACCATCGCAAGGAGCTGTCTGGTCACACAGGGAAACTTCACATGGGGAGCATGACAAGGTGGGGACAGCGCTCATTGTACACATCACAACCCATGGCTGCAGGAACAGGCAGAACTTACCACTGCAAAGAGCTGGAGGGAAAGCTCAGGTCTCAGGCAGTGCCTCTTCCCTCTGAAATCCAGCACTTGTTAACCCTCTGCCAGAAGGCCGACAGGGGAACAGCTCCCCACATCATCAGCCTGGAGCAGGGCCATCTGGCCAGCAAGGCAGATGCTCATCCCTCCCTACAAGTCTGTGAGAATGAGTCTTGCATCTATTATGCACCAAGGGGTGTGCTGTGGATGTGTGTGCATGCTCACTCTGTCGTGTCTGACTCTTTGTGACCCTGTGGATGTAGCCCACCAGGCTTCTCTGTCCATAGGATTTTCCAGGCAAGCATATGAGAGTGGGTCGCCATTTCCCACTCTGGGGGGATCTTACCTGGGCATCAGGGAAGACCTCTCAGAGAAGGACTAAATGAGCTGTCTCCTGACTGCTTATAGAAACTCCACATCACCAAGGACTGGGTGACCTTCCTTCCTCCCATGGAAGCTCCCATGACTGCCAGAATCTCCAACAAGTTCTTCAACACTTCTTGGAAGATATTTTGACCACATGACCCAGGAATCACTGTCTGCTGTGTTTGTGTTCCCCTCAAAATTCATAAGGCTTCCCAGGTGGCACCGTGGCAAAGAATCTGCCTGTCAATGCAGGAGATGTGGGTTCTATCCCTGGGTCAGAAAGATCCCTGGAGAAGGAAATGACAACCCACCCTGATATTCTTGCCTGGGAAATCCCATAAACAGAGGAGCTTGGCGGGCTATAGTCCATAGCATCGCAAATAGCTGGACACAGCTGAGCGCACACACACACACAATTCATAGGCTGAAATCTTAACCTCCAACGTGATGGTCTTGGGAGGTGAGGCCCCTTTGGAAGTGAAGCCCTCATGAAGGAGATGTGTGTCCTTATCAAAGAAATCCCAAAGTGTTCTCCTGCCCCTTCCAGAGTATAAGGACACAGAGAGAAGACAACCATCTAGGAACAGGGAAGCAGGTTCCCAGCTGACATGAAATCTGCCAGCTCTTCCGTCTTGGGCTTCCGAGGCTCCAGAGCCATGAGAAATAAAAGTTTGCTGTTTAAGTCATCCAGTCTTTGGTGTTCTGGTTATAGATATTCAGACACTGTCTGTGACCCTGGCATCCTCAGGGCTCCAGAGCACTCCCATCAATCTTCCTGTCTTACAGCCTCAAATAAACAATATACTGTGGCCAAGGGTCAGGATGTCCACTTTTCTTCATCTCTCACACTACTAGGCACGTACAAAGTGCTCTAAGCATGTTTGTTTGTCTGAAAAGAATTGGCTCCCTCTGATTAGTCATTCCCTGTCTGTGTTTGTCAGGAAAAGTGAAGTGTCAAAGGTCAACATCTTTCTATCAGTGGAAAGATCCTCATAGGTGTTGGCATCAAAAAGGCCACAGGTTAAATTCCAGCCCTACCCCTTACCCTCAGGTGACTCTGGGTGAGTTACCTGAAGTCTCTAAGTTTCACTTTTCTTGTATTCAGCATTACAAAAATAGCCCGTTTTGCAGCGCTGTGGTAAGGATTGAATGCGGTATAACCACTCAGAGGTTACTGAACATGGTAGGTTCTCAATGAGTATCTAGTAATAACTGAAGCAGAAGCGGACTGATTTCTTGGTACCAGGCAGTTGACTAAAACATTTACATAAAATGATCTCATTTAATCCTCCCAGTAAAGATCAGGATCCCCATTTAACAGGAGGGAAAACTGAGGCTAGTTAAAGCTGAGGCTAGGAGGGAAAACAGGAGATCTCATGCTGCCGGTGGCACACGCTGGCCTGTGTGGAGCTGCACTCTAAGCGTGCATCCGAACCTGAGCTGTAATCATGAGCCTGAGCCCCTCACACGGCCTCCACTTCTCCTAGACTGGTGACTGTCCAGATCACGCCGTGTTATAGATTTACGCAAGGTCACACTGCAGACCACTGGTCACCGTGCCGTGTTGAGAAATGCATTCTGGTAAAAGGGCATTCTGAACACCGCGGTTGGGCAACAGGGCCCAGTATCTCTGCTTTTTTTTTTTTTTTTGGTAACTGGAAATGATGTGTAATTGGAATTCATGGAAAGTCTCAACAATGCTGACACCACTCTTTTTCTGTTGCCGGTGACAGAGCTTTTCCATTAAGACCCACGAGAGACGGAGAATAACAAAAGCCCCACATGTCCCAGCACCCGGCCCAGAAAGTCCATCCCCAGGAAGGTTCAGAGGTATCAGAAGACACATTTGGGCTCTGCGGTTGGCTTGAGAATAAAGTGATGTGTGGTCTGGTTCTTGTCTCAGCACATTCCTTCAGAGTATAGAACCTGTGGGTCACGCTCTGGAGGGTACCTGGACTTTGTCACTGCTCCCAGGATCTATGCCAGTCTGGACCAGCTGTCAGAGTTAGAGAATCTCAGAATTAAAGTGCAGCTTAGCCATCCAAACTGATAGAATGAAGATGGGCAATACAATATTATTGTTTCCAAAATTGACGAAGGTTTCCTTCTATTACAGAGCCTTGGGGAAGGACCTTGCCTTCATTCTCTCATTGAGTAATCATGACACCCTCATAGAATGCAAAATATCTCAATTTTAGACGTGAAAATAATGAGGTGTAATGATTTGCCCAACAATTCTAAGAGTGATGTGACACTTCTTCTTAGCCAGTGCTTCTAACTCCCCACCTTCTCGGTAGATAATATCCATTAACTGGTATGTTTTAATCCCCTTCTATCTCTTTAGAGTCTTCCTCTGGCAGAGTGGGTGTTGGGTGAAAGACACAGGCAGACACATTTTGGGAGAATCTGTTCCTTACCAAGCACTGGGTCAATTACTTATTATAAACATTAGCCATTAGTCACAGTCATGTCTGACTCTTGGTGACTCTTTAGACGATAGCATGCCAGGTTCCTCAGTCCATGGGATTTTCCAGGCAAGAATAATGGAATGGGTTGCCATTTCCTTCTCCAGGGCATCTTCCCGAGTCAGGGATCGAACCCATTTCTCCTGAGTCTCCTGCATTGCAGCTGGATTCTTTACCCACCGAGACTTAGGGGAAGCCCATCTTCCAAATTATTCCTCACAGGACCACATGTGAGCATGCTCTTTTTATAGATAAGGACACGGATGCTCGTTAAGGGTAAGTGACTAGTCCAGAGGACATGTCTGTGAGCAGGAGCAGCCGAACCTCTTGGACTCCATGTCTGTGCCCTTCCTACCATACAGGAGAGCAAGCTCACAAGACCATAAAGCAAAATCACAAACTAGATCAAGGGCCTGAGTGATTCACTAATTAGGTGATATAGCCTAGAAAAATGTGGCAGTCTATTTCTGTCTGCCAGAAGCTAATACCAGGAAATGAATAACAATGTGGGAAAAAGCAAAGGTCAGAAAACCTGCTGATCTTCCTGAACCTCCACAGAGCTTTAGATGGGAGAAAGGGCTGAGCCTGTTTGAACTGAGCCTTTGATTAATCGGTTGCTTCATTCCATCACTCATCTTTATTGCTGGCTTGCTTTGTGTCTGGCACCATATTAGGCCTAAAGATGTAAGAATCTTCAGAACACAGTGTCTGGCCCAAAGTAGGAACTCATGCACTACTTAAGGAAGGAAAGAAGTGAGGGAAAGAGAAAATTAATGAGATTTCATCCCTGTCTTCAAAGAACTCAGAGTCTAATAACACTGTGTTTCTGGAAAAGAAACATAACACATAATAGGGACTCCAATCATTAGATGTCAGTTGTGATGCAGGCTGTGAAGACAGAAGAAAAAGACAGATGTCATGCAGGGCTCCCCAGAGTGACTTTCAAGTTGAGCTCTGGAAGACACATTTTAGTTGAACCTAAGTCATAATTTACAAGCATAAAGAGGGTCTAGACAGAAGTATGCAAAGGCTCAAGGCACTGGGATCTCTTCAAGTGTTTGAGGAAATGCATACACAATTGTGAGTCTATGTGTGGAATGCACAGGACAGCATTGTTGGAGTCAGGAAGAGATGTGTTAAGAGATGATGCTGGAGAGACGGACAGAGTCTAGGTTTTTAAAAATATGGAAAATCTAAACAATGTGAATTTCTTGGAAGAGCTGAAAGTCACGAAAATATTCTCAGCAGGAGCAAAATGTCTTTAGATTCGTCTGCTGCATATAGAAAGGATTGGAGCAGTTGGGAGCAGAGAGACAGGAGTCTACCGTCATAAGCCAAGTGGGAAATGTTGACGACCTAAGTTAAGCGATTTCTGTGTCAGAAGCTTCATGTTCTCAACTGGACAACTGGAGATTGCTCAGAATATTCTGAAGGCTTAAGTGTAGATTCTGATGCCAGAATTAATCATTTACTTGTCATAATTGTTCCTTTGTGGAAGCAACTATAATTTTCTCAAATATAATTGAAGAAACAAAAATTCCTTGCACATGTACATTCTCAGTTGCTAAATTGTGTCTGACTCTTTGTGACCCCATGGACTGTAGCCAGCCAGGCTCCTCTGTTCATGGGATTTCCCAGGCAAGAATACTGGAGCAGGTTGCCACTTCCTGCTCCAAGGGATCTTCCCAACCCAGGGATCGAACCTGCATCTCCTACATTACACTTACATAAATATTTTAAGTGGTAATGTGTTCCCACTTATGTCCAGATAAGTCTGTTATTCAGTAAGTGTTTGATAAATACAGGCTTTCACTAGATTTCCCAAATAGTTCTTTGAGACAAGTAGGAAAGTTGTAATCTGCATCTTCCTTTTATAAATAGGAAAACTGAGGCTTGGAGAAGTTAATGAGAACCTGGGGGCCCAAGAAAATTCTAGCGCTAGGAATGAAGTTAAACTTCATGTGGTCTTAGCTAGGTGTTCTATGTACGTCCATGCTGGAGTCTAAGGGGATAATTTTGGCACCCAAAGACAGGACCCTGAGTTTGTGAGTACCTTAATAATGGTCAATCTTAAAGCTGGTTGTATAGAGAGGATTTTAAAGGAGGATTTGAATCCCAGGTGAGAAGCAGGAGAAAGGCAAAGAAGCTTAAGATACCTTAAAGGAAAGGAAAGGAAAGTGAAGTCGCTCAGTCGTGTCCGACTCTTTGCGACCCAAGGACTGTAGCCTACCATGCTCCTCTGTCCATGGGATTTTCCAGGCAAGAACTGGAGTGGGCTGCCATTGCCTTCTCCAGAGGATCTTCCCGACCCAGAGACTGAACCTGGGTCTCCCACGCTGTAGGCAGACACTTTACCGTCTGAGCCACCAGGGAAGTAAAAAACCTAAGACGGTCTCTCCTCCGAAGCTCAATCTTAACCTGGCTCTTCGTGTGCTAAATCCATATTTGTGCATGTTTATTTCCACTGACAACAATCGAATGTCTGGTCATTGTCCCTGTGCCTGGCTCACTTCCATCGGCTTCCGCAGACTCCAAGCCCCATGCATGCCACCAGGTCTATCCTCACAGCTGGCACTTGCTGAGCTGGTGCTGGCAGCCAAAAAAAAAAAAAAAAATCTCAGGAGTCTGGGCCACCAGCTTCTATATGCTGGGATAAGAGCAATAGGAAAGATGGTGAAATCTCTTTCTACCTCCTGAAAAGCCACACCCTGCTGGGATCTTCTTAGCTTTGGATATAGTCTTCTTCTTTCAGTCTCCCTTTCTGGGCCAGGTAGTGATGAAGTCAGTGTCCTGGCTCCTTCAGCTCATCCCTAGCCCACAGCTCTCCCACACTAAGAGAGCTTGACAGCTGGCCTCTAGGGAAGGAGAAGTTGGGAGAGGCAGAACAGAGCCACAAAGAGCATGGTTAGACCCTGCCCTTAGACAATATTACTGAACATCCCCTTTGCGCTTCTCAGTGGAGGATCGTACACCCTTGCAGCATTAATTTTGTTAGACACATGTGACTTAGTTTAGCATGGATGAACTGACATGTGTCACTTCTAAGAAGCGGCTTCTAAGGGCCCGTGTGTGGCTGCCTCATTCTCTGCTCCTGCTGTCCATTCTCCAGAGAGACGCTGCTCACTTGGCTTAAGTCCCAGGCTGTGGTTGAAGTGGGCCAAAACCACAGCTGAGGACGATGTCCACCTACCTTCCTGGAGAAATAAACTCTGTGGTTATGCACCGAGATTTAGGGGCCATTTGTTACCTAAGCGCCACCTACACTATCCTGACTATCTCTGACTCTCTTTTTGCCCTTCTTCTCCAACTCACTAAAGTGGGCCATGTGCTTCCTCTCTGGATTCCCTGAAAGAGTTCCATATGTGCCCCTATTTCCTAACATGTGTTATCGCATATGTTGACTATCCATCCACCAGCCCCCAGAGTCTCAGTCTTGATCTGTACTTAAACAGTTAGTAACATATGGACCCCATTTAATAAATGCTTATTGAAATAAACTGAATTTATTTATCTGAATTCATTCTGCAATTAATGTTTTCTGCTATCCCTTCTTTGGGCATAACATTGTGCTCTATACTTAGGAGAAATAAGGCAATAATGTAGATACCGATGTTGCCTTCATAAAGCTCCCAGGAGAGCAGGGATGGTGTGGCAAACATTGTCAGTTAGCTAACCTAACACACACTCCTGCTGGTATTCTTCCTTACTGATCTCCTCTGTGAAAGCTGGAAAAGCTACCAAGAATGGTCATGTTACTTGGTTCCAGACAATGAAAAATACGTGGAAATGTTCTATTTCAGGAAAACTGTCTTTCTCCTGATAAAAGGATTGAGTGTTGATAATGTCACTCACCCCACTTCTTCCTGATCTGAAGGTGAGTAAGATGCCTAGAGCTCTGACAGCCTACTTAACATGGTTATGGGGTGAGGGAAAACTAAATAAAAAACAACAACAAAAAAAGCAGAAACCTGCCTTGACATTGTTAAGCCTGGACTTCCTGATAGGTGAAAAATAAATAAATTCACAGTTGTTTTTTCCCATTGTTAGGTTTTCTGTCACTAGCAACCAAATACATCCTAAACAATACAGGAAATAAGTTGGTTATTTTTGGAATACCAACCTTTGTCATTTGTCTTCATCATCTAACTCCTACTGACTGCTTTAGACCCAGCTTGGTTATTTAATCCTTTTAAGGTCTATTTACAAAACCCTAGATCTAGCTTGCCTAGATCAGGCAAACAAGCTCATTTATAAATGGAAATGTTTGCCAAGTGAAGTTCCTATGAAAAAGTAGTTGCTTTATCCCTACACTTCTTCCTAATGATAAATGCTGCTCAGATCTTTGATGTCTGCTAGGTGTCCCCAGCTAATCCATTCTTCTTGGATTGCGACTTTTAACCTTCCTCTCCCCATTTTTTTTTTTAGATTGAAAGACAGAAGTTTATTTTTAATTAGCAAAACACTAAGAATTTGAAAACACAAAAGAGTTTATTTGTTCCCTTGATTGCTCTTTCCCTTAACTGAAACTTAGATACATAGAATTGAATTTATCACCATCTTCAGTTCATGACATATCATTATTGTGGATATACTTACAGTTTTTCTTAATGGTCAATTTTATGCAATTGCACTCACAAACTTCATAATATATTAAATCATCATACATACTATCCAACCTCAAAACTAGTTATACTCTTTGCTGTGTGTGTATGCTTAGTCATGTCTGACTCTTTGCGACCCCATGGACTGTAGCCTGCCAGGCTCTGTCCAAGGAATTCTCCAAGCAAGAGTATTGCATGGGTTTCCATTTCCTACTTCAGATGGTTTTCTGGACCCAGGGATCGAACCCGCATCGCTGATGTCTCCTACATTGGCAGGCATATTCTTGACCACTTGCGCCACCTGGGAATGGAAAGCCCTACATTCTTTATTACTTATAGTTAATTCTATAAGCTTTTCCTGATTCATTCCTAAGTCTTCCCTTCAGACGTAGCTACTATTGCTGTCATTTCTTCATTTTTTCACATATATAATTACTGCATAAACAATTTATGGTTAATTTTTATTTGTTTTCAATCTATATAAAAAATACATGGCACATATTGTCTACTAGAAATTTCTCTTCCAACACAAACATCATGCTTTTTTGTTTGTTTGTTTTGTTGTTGTAGATTTCTCTGTTTGTTTGTTTGTTTTATGGACTTCAGTGTCCCATCTGTAAAATCCCAGGGGCCTGGCTGTCACCTGGGGACAACATGGGATGGCAGGCCAGCAGCAAGATCTCCAGGATCTATTACACACTCAGGTTCCTGGATATTTTCAGACCCAAGGATGTCCATGAGGATGTCTTGGTCATGGTACACTACTGACAAATTCTTGAATATTCCCTCCAAGAATATCACTCTCCAGTTCTTCTTGGCATGGGATTTGAACAAAATGTCCCCCAACTTCTGCAGAGGCTGTCAATTACACTGCTCTCTAATCCATCACACCCTCCTCCCACACTGCCCGCTTGGGTCATTCCCAGAAAACCATCACATCTCCTGGTGTATAACTGTCTGGGAAGCTCAAGCGCTAGATTCAAACCTCTACCACAGCAGATCAAAAGAAAGAGTATCATCTCAAAAAGAGGGTTTGCAGTGTAGAGAACATCTTCCAGACCCTTGTGTGTAGAGATCATGGTATAACCAGAGCTAAAGCACAGCTTACGGATTTGGACAACCAGGACTCAAATGTTGGATCTACCACGTAATGGTTGTGTGACCTTGAAAAAGTTAAATAATGTCACAGTGACGTGGTTTCTCATCTAAAAAGTGGGGATTATAACACTATCTCTCTCATAGATTACAGAGAGAGTAAATTAAGCTAACATATGTAAAATGTTTACCACATTGCCTGGCACATAATAATTGCTCAATAAATTTTAGCTAGGACATTATCAAGCTAGCAAGATAACGGTAAATTGGTTGTCTCTATCACCAAAGCTGGGAGCATCTGTGGATCTTTTGGACATGAAAATTGCATGAGAGTAGATGACCAAGGAAAGGAATCAGAAAAGCATAAGGCCAATAAAAATTAGATTGGCCAAAATACATTTCTGAAAGCCAGATTTGTTAATTCATAGGAAATGTCTCTGGCAGTGGATCAAGTAACCCAATTTGGAGAAATAATTCTACTGAACACTGGAAACAACAATGACTAAAAGGACAAAGGGTAGCTGAGTGTCAGAGCTGAGAGCACGTCCTCATTGTACTACTGTTTTCCTGGGAATGAGCTCAGTTCCGGATTAAGAATTTGGTCTTCTCCATGGAGACGCTGAACAGCTGCAATTCATTTTCAATTCCTGTCAAGACAGTTGGTTGCAAGAAGCAAGAGCAGGAATGCAAGGACGTGACATCCAGAGAGGCCATATTCACCAGGGGGGCCACAGAAATGAGGTAGATACAGAGGCATCCATGATTCCCAGGCTGAGATGTAAATTAGGAAATCCTCAACGTGGTGAGATCAATTTCTCTGAATATGAATTTCTTCTGTTTCAACTTGGAACTGGTTAAGGTGCATGGTGGTTATATGTTAACTAGACATGTGGGCTGTGAGCTGCTTACTCAAGCTTACTTGCTACATTTTCTGGGTTTCAGTTATCTTAAGAGTAAAGTGAGTGGACCACTCCAAATCTCCTTCAGTTTTAGATGGATATGACATATGACCATAAAGAAACATAAATAACTGACTTGTCATTTTAAGGGGCCCAATCAGTTCAGTTTGTGACCCTTTGGACTTAAAGCACAACAGGCTTCCCTATCCACCACAAACTCCTGGAGCTTGCTCAAATTTATGTTCATCGAGTCAGTGATGCCATCCAACTGTCTCACCCTCTGTCCTCCCCTTCTCCTCCTGCCCTCAATCTTTCTCAGCATCAGGGTCTTTTCCAATGAGTCAGTTCTTTGCATCAGGTGGCTGAGGTATTAAAGTTTCAGCTTCAGCATCAGCCCTTCCAATGAATATTCAGGGCTGATTTCCTCTAGGATTGACTGGTTTGATCTCCTTAAAGTCTAAGGGACTCTCAAGAGTCTTCTCCACACCACAATTCAAAAACACCAATTCTGCAGCCCAATAAATGACCATAAAGAAGGCTGAGGCACCAAAGAATTGATGCTTCAAACTGTGGTGCTGGAGAAGACTCTTGAGAATCCCTTTGACAGCAAGGAGATCAAACCAGTCAATCCTAAAGGAAATAAATTCTGAATATTCATTGGAAGAACTGATGCTGAAGCTCCAATTCCTTGGTCACTTGATATGAAGAACTGGTTCATTGGAAAAGACCCTGATGCTGGGAAAGATTGAAGGCAGGAGGAAAAGTGGGTGTTGGAGGATGAGATAGTTGGCTGGCATCATCAACTCAATGGACATGTGTTAAAGCAAACTCTGGAAGATAGTGAAGAACAGGGAAGGCTGGTGTGCTATAGTTCAAGAGTCTACAAAGAGTTAGATACATCTTAGCAACTGAACAACAACAACAAATAAACAAGACCCCATTCTTCTTCCCAAATTCAGAACCAACTGCACAATTGAATTAGAGTCATATTTAAACAAGAGAATCCAAATGTCAGATTCATCAGATAAAAGTTTGGTTTGAGCATGGAAGTCTGTGAAATCATGGGCTTCCTAACACTTCACCTGAAACTAGCATTTGAAAGCACCCAGTCAAGGGCAGTTCCACATGACTGTGTACCCTCCTCAGTTCCATGAGGCCAGACAGTTTTCTTAACCACATGGCAGAAAACAGACCGGAGCATTGCCTGCCCCTCTACAGGCAGGCAGATCCAAAGAGAGAAAAGAAAAATCAATTAACCAATGGCCCTCAAACTTGAGTGGGCATCACAACTATCTCGTGGCCTTAACACACAGATGTGTGGGCCCATCCTAAGGAGCTTCTGATTCAATAGGCTGGGCTGTGGCCTGATAATTTGCATATCTAACATCTTTCCTAATGATATTGATGCTGCCGGTCTCAGGACCTCTAATCTAAGCTGTGCTGTGCTTAGTCGCTTAGTCGCGTCTGACTCTTTGCGACCCCACGGACTGTAGCCCACCAGGCTCCTCTGTCCATAGGGATTCTCCAGGCAAGAATGCTGGAGTAGGTTGCCATGCCCTCCTCCAGGGGATCTTCTCAACCCAGGGATCAAACCCAGTTCTCCCGCACTGTGGGCAGATTCTTAAGCATCTGAACGACCAGGGAAGCCCAAGAATACTGGAGTGGGCAGCTTATCCCTTCTCCAGCAGAACTTCCTGACCCAGGACTCAAACCAGGGTCTCCTGCATTGCAGGTGATTTCTTTACCAGCTGAGCTACCCAGGAAGCCTCTAATCTAAGCTCAGTATTTTCAGCTGAGAGCCACTGATCTAAGCTAAGTAGCCACAACGACTTCTCTCAAACTCAGCAACCTGATCAAGTCACTGCTCCCCTGCTGAGGGGCAGCAGGGAGGAGGGAGGAAATACGGAGTCTCCAGAGACCCAGGCAGATAGCTTTCTGCATGGAGTGAGGTATGGGTGCCCCCCACAACCCCGGCCTGTTGCATCTTTAGTGATTCTTGTTCATGGAGTACTTGTTGATTTACTGACAAAAATAAAAGCAATGATATTATAGTTGTACTTCATTGTATTAACTACAAGATCATTTGTTACAATACCAGTGTAATTCCTACTCTTCTAGTTAAAAACAAAGTTTCATAATTTTCAATGTGTTGATCTAAAATGAAATAGCATAACAGATGGGACAAGGGGAGAATTTCTGTAACTCTTCTCCTTGAAGTTATAAGCAATGGTGAATTGGAAGTTGCTCTAGACTTTACACTTGTGCTACTGATTTGAACAGTTGGCAATCTTCATTAAAGAAAATGTATGACAAAACCTACTGCAATGTTGAGAAGTAATTAACCTCCAACTAATAAAAATAATTAAAAAAAAAAAAAAAGAAGAAACACTGAAGGGATTAGTATCTTCCCCTACACTCTGTGCTGGCAAAAGTCATACTAGGAGCTTACGGGATCAGGATTGTTATACACCTTGGCTGTTTTTGAAGTTCATTGACCTTGGGGGTGTCACATCCTCTTTCTGACCCACTTTCCTTATCTGTAAAAGACAACTGAAAGGTCTTTACCCTCTTATCTTCCTCTGTTCAGCCTTGAGTACTTTCTATTTCTTCATGATACAAGTTCATCTGGTTCTTGCTGATTGAGAGCCCTTGAAATCAAGTAACTCATCTCATTCAGTAAAGCAGAGAAACAAAAAAAAAAAAAATCATGGCTACAAGGGAGGTAGAAGTCTGGTGAAATGCTGACTGTCAACTTGGCCTTCTTTTCAGCCTGAACTGATTTGATTAAAGGAGAAGATAAGAGTGACTCCCACCCCTGGGTCTAGAGAAGAGATCTTTATGCTAAGCAAGCAGCCAGAAGGAGTTTGAACATCCCTCCAGTCTTAGAATATCTATCTCCCAAGGTTGAAAAAGCTAAATCAAATCAAAATTTTGTCATCATCAAGCATTCGAGAGGAATAATTTTCATCACACTAGGAGAGTATGGTTTCTCTGCCTGCTTGGGGAAATATCTGCTAGGAGCATTTGGAGACAGGTAAAGAGGACCCAGTAGATGGGTCTCCTTGTATCTGATGAAGCTGACATTTGAATCCTCTTGTTTAAATATGGCTTAAATTTCTGTTATGCTGTTGGTCCTGAATTTGGGGAGAAGGGTGGGGTATCATTTATTGGGCCCTTTATAACCATAAGTTATTTATGTTTCCTTATGGCCAGATGCCACACCCATGTAAAGCTGAAGGAGATTTGAAGGGGTCCAGCTCACTCACTCTATGCTTAAGGCAACCGAAGCCTAGTGAGGGGAAGATACTTACTCAAGTTCATTCAGCAAACTAACTGGAGGTGGAAGAGTTCCAGCCCTGGAATAGAACGAGGCAGGTTCATCAGGGGTCACATTAAAACCCATTCATCAGCTGCAAGTGTTGGTTGGCTAGGCTTAGCTTTCCAAGCCCACAGATGGTAACCAGCTATCAAGTCTGGGCACAGGTGCATAGAGGGTTGGAAGCCACTAGAGCTGAAGCCAAGGCATGGTTGAGAGCCTGGTAGCAAAGATGGATGGAGTGAGAGAAAGAAGTCTGCCAAGGACAAAACCACCAGGAGCCAAACATTTGAGAGACAGAGAAGGACCAGTCAGAGGGGTCCAAGCCAGAGAGTGGCACAAGCAGACACCAAAAGAGATGTGCGCCTCCTCAAGGAGCAGTTAACACTGTCCACGTAAGTGAGGGGTTCTAGCGAAATATGAGCAAGAAAGAAGGCCGCTGGGCTTAGTGACATGGAGACGGAATTGCCCTCAGTGGGAACATACAGGGAAGCAGGGACAGAGGGAGAAGCCTGAACAAAATGAATTGACAAGTGAGTCTGAGAAGAGGGGAGGTCCTGAATATAGACTCTGCAATGATACATTTAACAGAGCCCAACGCAGAGTATGTGATCAGAAACATGGGAGTAGAGAAGAAGGCGATAAAGGCAAACCAGAGGAATGTATATTCCAGGATGAGAAGAAAATGCCACGCAGTGCACAGCAGAAGGATGAGAAGCTAAGGTTTCTGTGGAACTCTTTGTGGTAAATTGATGCTTATGTATTATTCAAAGACACGTATCCATGAATTAAATTACAAGACTGAAGAGACAACAAAGAGAAAGGTCTCTTCTCCCTCCAGACAGATTCTTTGCATCTCTGGCACATCTTCTATTCAGTCTAAATATTTATGGAGAGAGCTTTACTTGGAGTTGGACCATCTCCTTCAAGGAATCTTAGGCACATGACAAAGAAGAAGAGCAAGATGATGAATGAAGGCTGCGTGGTGAGGTGGGTGGGAGCCTGGGGCAAGGGTTTCTGAGCACTGCATTTTCCAGAGAGATGTTTGGAGGGAATTTGACTTTATGGGCAGGGACACATTAATCATAACCTGTAGGAACATCTCAAGATGGGTCATCAGAATGATTCATTTGCTGTTATCTCTGTCTTTCTGTGTGTTAATGTTGAGATATTGTCAGTGATGACTCCTGGGAAGGAAAAGATGGAAAAGCCTTTCTCCGTTTGACTGCCATTCACTTATCTCTGACCCACAGAGCCCATGACCTGGTTCTTGCCTCCATCTCCATCTCCGTCACTTTCAATAGTAATCCTCACTAACCCAGCTCCACCCACGCTGGCTTTCGCTGTTGTTCAAATACATCAAACTGGACCGGGCTCAAGACATCAGTCTTGTTTTTCCTCTGTCTAGAAGGTATTTTCAAGATTCTTCTCCATCTCTTCTTTGAGCAAAAGATATGCCCCTGAAAAGGCCTTCTCTGACTACACTTTTTAAAATAAATCCTGCTGAGAACCTACTGGATAGCACAGGGAGCTCAGCTCAATGCTCTGTGATGACCTAGACGAGTGGGGGGGGGGGGAGTGGGAGGAAGGTCTCAGAGGGAGGGGATGTCTGTATACAAATAATTTGCACATGCATGCATACAATTCAGAACATAATTCACATTGTCATACATCAGAAACTAACACAATGTTGTAAAGCAACTATACTTCAATAAAAGACACACACACATACATAAAAAATAAATCCTAACTCCATATCATTCTTTAGAACTTTGCCTTGTTATATTCTTCACAATACTGCTACTTGAATAATTATGCACGTGTTTCGTCTCTCCCACTAGATAGAGGAGCATTTTGCCTTAGTACTGCATCCCCTAATATGAGCACCTGGCACATAAGAGGTGCCCGATAAATATTTAGTGAATGGGTGAAATCATGAATTGGTTGAATCCATTAATCCTCCAGGAAGGCATTTCCATTCTCCCAGGCTTGGGTAGGTGCCTCTCATCTCTGCTTCCACACCGTCCAGGTGTCTATTCCACGTGACTATATGATGTAAGAGAATAAAATGTTCTTGTGGCTGACTCTCCCAGGTGTTGGTAAGTTCTTGAAGCTCATGAGTCATGGCTGATTTATCTTTGTCTCTCTGGCATCTCACATGGTGTCATTGTTCACTGGACTGAAGGGGAATGGTTTCACACACTAAATACCAATAACTGAGCAGTGGGACAAAAGGTGGACTCTTGGGATTTAGCAATGATTCACCTAGAAGAAGGAGAGATGGTGCTGCCATAAATGACATTTAAATCAATCAACAAAATATATTAAATAACCATTCAGAGTGATATCCTTGGTCAGAAAGCAGCATTCTGAATCGAAGGACAGTCGTCTCTATTCTAGCCATGGCCTTTATGTCATGGGCCATTCCCATTCGTACAGTGAGAAGATTAGGCCATGCAATATCTAGAAGTGTCCATGTTCTTTCAGGATTCGATATACCTAGGACAGTGAACACTGCAATGGAGTAAGAAAAATATAGAGAATGCATATATCCTGCCCTCAGAAAAGGCAACCATGCAAGAATTTAGAGCCAAAGCCAACTGGATTTGAACCCAGATGCTGGAATTTACAAACTCTGTGAATTGAGGAAAATGCATTAATTAGTCTAGGGGCTTCCCTGTGTGGCACAGTGGTAGAGAATCCACCTGCTAATGCAAGAGACTAGTTCAGTCCCTGGATTGGGATGATCCCTGGAGTGGGAAATGGCAACCCACTCCAGTCTTCTTGTCTGGAAAATCTCAAGGACAGAGCACCATGGCAGGCTACAGACCATGGTGTCACAAAGAGTCAGACACAGCATCTAAGCAGAACACAGTTCAATAAAGGGTACCATGTTTGCCCTTCTTCGTATATCCCATGACAAGCCTTTTAGGTCAAGTTGCCTTAAGAACTAGAAAATTCTATAGACACCACTCAGCAGAATGAAGATCTCAAATGCTGCTTAAGAGTCAGCTGACCCCAAAACGGGAAGAGACAGCCCCCCTCACAAGACTAAAGTTTTCCAGATCTTCCCTTTGGGGCCCCTGAGCAAACTCCATCTGTGTTACCCGGGAAGTTTCTGGAGCCATTTCTTTGCTAGAATTCCACAGTAAACATTCTTACAAATGACTTACCGCCTGTCACAACACTCTGCAGCTCCCTTTCCAGAAAGGATTCCTACAGGATGAGGTCAGTCGCTCACTATCCGAGACTTCCATTTTTTTTCACCCCTTTTGGTCTTGCTGTTAAGATGCTGAGCAACTGTCTCTGGCTACATCAAGGGGTTGTTTCCAACAGCTGTGGGAGCAAAACGTTCCAGCAGCCTAAGACAGAGCCGAGGGGATCCAGGGAGATAACGCACAGGCTCCAAATCCATTAGGGGAAATTCCAAGTCAGCAGATGGCATAGCCTTGAAGTACAGTTAATGAGAAGTTCTGGGAGGGAGGTTCAGGGTGGGGGGACATACGTGTACCTGTGACTGATTCATCCTGAGGTATGGCAGAAATCAACACAGCATCATAAAGCAATTATCTTCCAATTAAAAACAAATTTAATAAAAAAATGAGGTCCTAGATACACTTCTAGAGGATTTGGAAATGGATCAACTGTGAAAGTATTAACATCTGTCCGCTCATAGACACTTTCATTCATCAGCAGACCCTGATGCCACGAATGATATTCCTTCTCACCAAATGTTGGGGACCCTTGAAAGGACTTCAGCTAAGCACACCGCAGAGTGCTTATGATGCCTCACTTGACAGCCTGCCAGCAGTCCCCTCCAAACAGGCGTGCGGGCCTTCATGTAAGCCTCCCCCTCTTCTTTCTTCATGGGGACCGCAAAGTCTCGGGGAATGTCAGGCATGTGCCTACCCACATGTTCTCATATTGCTGAATCAAGAATCAATTTGATAAATCACTTCATCCTCCATTCCATGTAGCTAGCTAATGCTTGATTCACGATGAATGCAGAGGTAAGTGTTGAACAGATTATTAAAATAAAGACTCTTGGCCAGCCTAACTTAGGAGAGGCCTATTCCTTTCTCTTTCAATGTGTGTGCTCAGCTGCTTCAGTCCTGTCCGACTCTGTGTGACCACCTGGACTATAACCTGCCAGGCTCCTGTGTCCAGAGGATTTCCCAGGCAAGAATACTGGAGTGGGCTGCCATTCCTTCCTCCAGGGGATCTTCCCTGAAGCTGAACTTCACCCCCAGCCTCCTGAGCAAGTTTCCTACTGTCTCTGAACCTCGAGGCTTTTCTCTTAGAAAAGTCATAAAATGGCAATAATAAGAGAATCTGTCTCCTAGGCTTACCGGGGGGAGTAAGGGTCAACACGTGGAAAGTAGTGCTGGACATTGAGTAGGATCTCTACAGATGTTAGCCATGAGTTCTGAGGCTGGCAGTAGCAGTATAGAAATAGTGGCTGGGCAACAGTGACGGCAGTACTAGTAGTTGTAACAGTACTGCGCTCAGTCACTTCAGTCCTGTCTGATTCTCTGCGACCTATGGACTGCAGCCCGCCAGGTTCCTCCGCCCATGGGATTCTCCAGGCAAGAATACTGGAGTGGGCTGCCATGCCCTTCTCCAGGGGATCGTCCTGACCCAGGAATCACACTCTTATCTCCGGTGTCTCCTGCATTTGCAGGCAGGTTCTTTTACCGACTGAGTTACCTGGGAAGCCCAGTACAGTAACAGAGGAGCCTAGCAACACTAGTAGTATAGTGTTCATAGTAGCATGACATAATATAGTACTCACGTCATAGTAGTGGTGTAGTGGTATATTAATAGCAATGCACTATAGTGTGTAGTTTTCATAGTAGTAGGAATGGCAGGTATAGTTATACAGTAGTAATGGGAGTAGTATCAAGCTAGTAAAATATTAGAAATAAAATTTTAAAGTAGCGCTAGCAGAAATAATAGTATTGAAGCTTGGCAGTAATAGTAGTAGTATTTGACAGGCACCAGACATGGGCCCTTGAACTCAAGGAGCCCCTAGTCCCCTGGATTCTCTGAATGTCCAAGATGAAAGGGGGCTTTGGGGATCATCTAGCACATGCCCACATTATAGCCGTGAGAACACTAAGGCCAGGAAAGCGAAGTGGCCCGCGTGGGACCTCCTGGAGTAAATGTCACAGTGTGGGCTCCAACTCCAGTCCCCTCATTCTCCCTCCGGGACTTTTGCCACTGAACCATAGCCAGTCATTTACAAATCTCCTCTTACCATCTACCTACTCAACCTACCCACATCCACTTTCCTCCCACCCCAAAAAAGCTACACTTCCCCAAACAAGACAGGCTCCCTGCTACCTCTGTGGTTTTACATATGCCATTTCTTCTACCTTCGAGACCCTACCTCTCTGCTCATCTCAGTAAGACCTACTCATCCTTTGTCATTCATTTCCTTTTTATCTTTTTAATTATTAATTAATTTATTTTAATTGGAGACTAATTACTTTACAATATTGTGGTGGTTTTTGCCATACACTGACATGAATCAGCCATGGGTGTATATGTGTTCCCCATTCTGAACCCCTCTCCCACCACCCTCCCCACCCCATCCCTCAGGGTCGTCCCCTCATCTCCTTTTAAAATTGGTTCTTAAGTCATCTCTCCATCCTGGTTCATGGGCTACATTAGAACAGATTTTTTTCTTTTTTCTTTTCTTCTAACATGGTTTATCCTAGCATTTATTATACAGAGTTGGAATCTATTTTTTAAGAACAGGCATTATTATAGTTTACAAATATTAATTCATTTAGTACTCATAAGAATCCCTATGAAGTTCTCTAAATGCATTTGCTTTATCTATTTACTAGGCCACTTGTTTGTTCAGAAATAATTGTGGAGCACCTACTTATGGCCATGCGTTAGGCCCATTCCTGTCATTTCATTCTTGTTCACAGAGTTGAACCCAATGTTGGCTCTGTCCTCAAGATGCTTACAATCTAACAGGAGAGACAGGGAAGGAAGCAACTGATTTCAATACAACAGGCCAAGTCTCAGAATAGGAGAGGCCCTGAGAGCAAATGGAAGGGGCACGACCCAACCTGGCAGGGGCGAACAGAAGGCTTCTTGGGGGATATGGCATCTAGGTTTGGACTTGGAGAATGGGTTATTTGGATGGAGAAAAGTGGTAAAAATCTTCTAGAGTGGAGAGAAGTGCATGATCAAAAGACAGAATGAGAATGCAGGCTGGAAAAGTTGGGGAGTGGGATGGGGAGGACATAGAGTCAGGAAGAGCTGCCAAAGAGGGGCGGTCAGCAGGCAGGGCTCCACTGGCCTCACCACTCAGGTGACTCGGGATTCCTGAGAAAGGGATGCTGTCGCCTCATTACTTCCGTGTTCCTCATTACCCACCACAATCGAGCACAGACTAAGTACCTAATGTGTGTGTGTGTTAGTCACTCAGTCGTGTCTGACTCTGCGACACCATAGTCTGTCCATGGAATTCTCCAGGCAAGAGTACTGGAGTGGGTTGTCATTCCTTTCTCCAGGGGATCTTCCCAGCTCAGGGATCAAACTGGGGCCTCCTGCATCACAGGCAGATTCTTTACCATCTCAGCTACTAGGGAAGCCCCGTGAGTATTCTTCAAATGATTACTTGAATGAACAAGCTATGGATAAAGAGCAGAATGCTCTTAGGACTTCACAGAAACCCCTTTTGCTTATGTTTAAGGGTTTCTAATATTTGAGAGGAACAATTCTATCCCCAAACACTCCAGGTACAGACTATCCAGGGCTCACTGTGTCCAGAACACAACTGATAGGACTGATAGGACTTTCTCCAAAGAAGTCGCCAAAGAGTTCCAGTTTCAAGGAGCCAGAATGGGGACATATGTTTGTCATTTTACAGATGTGAGGGAAAAAAAAAAAAAGGAAGATTCTGAGTAAGCATCAATCTGAGCCCAAGTGATAAGAGAGTTGAGTAGAGAAGGAACAACATTAAGCAAAACTTTTTGAAAATACACAGAAGTACATAAATCATCCATAGTCATGCTGTCCTGATTAGAATCCCAAAAAGAAAAAAGTGATTTTCTTTTGTGCTATTATTTCATCATAGCTGGCAATTCAACATGCCTGGGGGCCTGGAGCTTGTGGATCTTTAAGTTGGGAGCTGGAAGGACTGACCTCAGAGCACTACCTTTGCAGCCAGTTCTCAGAAAAAACCCCAGCACTGAGTGTGGGCTTCTGGGATCCCATGGAGACCTCTCATTCCAGCCCAGGCTTTCAAGGAGATAAGGCTCCCTTTGGGGGTTGGCTGGCAGAAGAAAGAAACAGTTAAAGGATAGAGCCATACCAGGCATGGTGCCAAGCACCAAGTAGCCCTAAGGGTCACAGGCTAAGAACCAGGCCCACAGGGGTCTGCCAATCAATTACTTTTGCAGCACCCTCTGTGTCTGACTGTACTGAGCCAGCAGTCCTTGCCCAACACTCCTGGCAGGGTGGGCAGAAAGAGAAGAGCCCCCACCGACATCAAGGTGTACTTCCACTTGCTGGTCCTATCAGTATGCATTGCTTACCCAAGCTAAATCTTCCAAATTTTGTCTGGAAATTAAAAAAAAGAAAAAGTTATCTAGGATAGAATGAAGGAGAGAAGGAAGGAAGAGAAAGAAAGGAGCGAAGATCATCAAACAGAACTATGCCGCTGTGAGAATGAAACGAAATCACATATTGAAAGCGCAATTCCTCGCCCCCAACATGACTAGTGCCCTTCCTTACATTTGCTCACTGTCAACAGAAGGGCCTTTTAAAGTCCCCTTGAAACTCAGACTCATTGAAAAGACCCTGATGCTGGGAAAGATTGAAGGTGGGAGGAGAAGGGGAAGACAGAGGATGAGATGGTTGGATGGCATCACCGACTCAATGGACATGAGTTTGAGTAAACTCCAGGAGTTGGTGATGGATAGGGAGGCCTGGCATGCTGCAGTCCATGGGGTCACAAAGAGTCAGACATGACTGAGCAACTGTACTGAATTGTTACTCAGTTCAGATGTTTCAACATTTGAGCAAATGAACATAAATGAACTCTACTATTGTCCTCAAGGGAACAAGGATTTAATAAGCAAGACTTCAGGAATCGCCCCTGCTGGTGAGAGCAGGGAGGAACATCTGCTCACGGTGAACGAGTCATGCCCACCTGGAAGTGTCTTGATGGCTGTGCCCCACACTGCTTGCAAAATCATTAATATTTTTTAGTTTAAACATTGAAAATTCAGAATTAGGTCTAGATGACAGTTTGGGGGTCAGTCGTGCCTAGGACAAAAATCTCAGTTCTACCAATTACCCATGTGTAGTTCTGAAAGTGTTATTTAATCTCTGAAACCCCACTTCCTTTGCCATAAATGAAGATAATATCTATACCTCCTAAAATTTATACATTAGAAGTTATCAAATATATGAAATTGTCCAGGAGGTGCTCATCAACTTCAGTCTTTCATTCGCTCATTTAATCTCCTTCCGTCAATCACTCATTCATGCGACGAATGGGCATCAAGCACCTCCGGGATGCCCAGAGGTACCCTAGGGACCTGTGACGCAGTCGTGAGCTAAGCCCTGCCTCTGCCCTCATGAACTGTAGGGAAGACAGGCAATTAAAAGATAAACAAATAGATCTCTCCCAGCCGTAAATTGTGCTGTGAAGGGAAAGAAGCAGAGTGTACAGTGGTAAGAGTGATGGTGCCAGAAATAAACACAAGATTTTTTCCCCTTTATTCACACATTTCTTCTCCTTTTGAATTCCAAATTCTCCCACCCTCTGATCTTGGCCCCCAGGAAGCATGAGTAAAAAGTTAGAGTCTGCTGAACTGAGTCATCTGACATCTTTGAAATAAAGTGGTAGACACCAAGAGACAAGTACATGGTCAACAGGATGGACAGCCTGGGTGTCTCTTTGGAGACCCTTGGAGACTTGCAGCTATGCTGTCTCCGGACTTGTCATAGCTGACACGACAGAAACAACTCTTGGGGCATGAGACTTCCCCTCAAAGAAGGCAGTCCTCAATAATGCCATCTTTGTTGCTGGAGAACATCAGCTATCTTGTTCTGAGCTGGGGCCAAGTCGAAGGGAAAGAAGGGAACAGCCAGCTGTGAAAAGATCAATTTGTTTCCAACCCACTTTCTCTTACCGTCAGAGAGGCTGGCTCCCCGACACTGGCTGGCTCTGTCAGGACAGACGCCAAGTAGGGCACAGACTGGAGAAACACCCCCTGTTCCCACTGAAGCAGGAACAGTCAGCCTCTGAACAGAGTCTGTGGCAGCTGTCTTGGTGAGACGCAGGTTGGGATAGCCAAGAGGGACGTCTCGTTTCTGCTTCAAAACTAGAACAATTCAAATCCTCTTCTCATGAGAAAATGCGTGTTAGCTGGCTGTGGGAGAGCCAGCGCTCCCATATACCATGATTAGGAGTAGCCTCTAAACTGACACAGCATCTTCACAGACCCATGTGACAGTATTTATGGAAACTGAAAATTTGTTACAGCAGTCTGTTTCTAGGAATTTACCCTTCAGATAAATTCTCAGAAGTGCACCAAGAAAAATGCAGGGGGGATCTTTATTGCAGCATCATTTGAACTAGCCAACATCTGGAATCAACTGAATATTATGTTGTAGCTAAAAAAAAAAAAAAAAAAAAATGAGGTACTTGTAGATTTGGGATTCCCAGATAGTGCTACTGGTAAGATCTGGAAAGCCAATGAAAGAAGACCTCAAAGACATAGGTTCAATCCCTGGACTGGGGAGATCCCCTGGGGGAGGGTATGGCAACCCACTCCAGTATTCTTACCTGGAGAATCTTATGGACAGAGGAGCCTGGCAGGCTACAGTCCATAGCGTCACAAAGAGTCAGACACGGCTGAAGTGATTTAGCATGCACACACACGCTTGTAGATTTACGTGGAAGGAGATCCAAAAGAAAAAAGAGTAAAGCAAAATGTAACTTTCTACATATGGGAAAATCAATCAGTTATAGTTAACTCCTCTATCAGTGTAGACATCCTGAGGCACTTTTGTTTATAGTTCTATCTAGATCCCAAGATGTGATCATCTCACATGGCAAAAGGACCCATGTAGGGTCCTACAGGTGTGCAAAATGCTAGGGATTAACACGTCTCATAGGTAGATGACAGAATAAAAGGTCCCGCAAGTCTCTGTTCAGTCTGCTCCATATATAGATCTGTTTTTCTGCACCTGGATGAAATAGACTCAATAGCCAGATAGGTGGTAATTTGTTTAGACAGTTTATGACTTTTTCTGAGCTTCATTTGAATGGATAACTAAAACTCGACTCTCAGTATTTTCAGGTTTTCAGTCTCTTCATAATGGATGACCTATTTCCTTCTTTCAACAAACAGCACAGAGAACAAACATAAAGGAGCCTAATAACTCCCTAAATGAAAACACCAGCTCCTACTGGCACACTCAGAATTTGCTCCCTTTGAGCTCTAAAACATTCAGATTTTTTCTAGTCACCAATGTTACCAAGTTCATGGTAAGCACCAAATATTAAAGAAAAAATAACTAATTCTGTTCTTCCTGCCAATAGTTCAGTTCAGTTCAGTCGCTCAGTCGTGTCTGACTCTTTGCACCCCCATGGACTGCAGCACGCAAGGCTTCCCTGTCCGTCACCAACTCCCGGAGTTTACTCAAACTTATGTCCATTGAGTCTGTGATGCCACCCAACCATTTCATCCTCTGTCATCCCCTTCTCCTCCCGCCTTCAATCTTTCCCAGCATCAGGGTCTTTTCAAATGAGTCAGTTCTTCACATCAGGTGGCCAAAGTATTGGAGTTTCAGCTTCAACATCAGTCCTTCCAATGAATATTCAGGACTGATTTCCTTTAGGATGGACTGGTTGGATCTCCTTGCAGTCCAAGGGACTCTCAAGAGTCTTCTCCAATACCACAGTTTAAAAACATCATTTCTTTGGCGCTTAGCTTTCTTTGTAGTCCAACTCTCATGACTACTAGAAAAACCACAGCTTTGACTAAACGGACCTTTGTTGGCAAAGTAATGTCTCTGCTTTTTAATATGCTGTCTAGGTTGGTCATAGCTTTTCTTCCAAGCAGCAAGCATCTTTTAATTTCATGGCTGCAATCACCATCTGGAGTGATTTTGGAGCCCAGAAAAATAAAGTCTGTCACTGTTTCCATTGTTTCCCCATCTATTTGCCATGAAGTGATGGGACCAGATGCCATGATCTTAGTTTTCTGAATGTTGAGTTTTAAACTAACTTTTTCACTCTCCTCTTTCACTTTTATAAAGAGGCTCTTTAGTTCATCTTCCCTTTCTGCCATAAGTATGGTGTCATCTGAATATCTGAGACTATTGATATTTCTCCCAGAAATCTTGATTCCAGCTTGTGCTTCATCCAGTCCAGGGTTTCTCATGATGTACTCTGCATATAAGTTAAATAAGCAGGGTGACAATATACAGCCTTGACGTACTCCTTTCCCCATTTGGAACCAGTCTGTTGTTCCATGTCTAGTTCTAACTATTGCTTCCTGACCTGCATACAGATTTCTCAGGAGGCAGGTAAGGTGGTCTGGTATTCCCATCTCTTGAAGAATTTTCCACAGTTTGTTGTGATCCACAGAGCCAAAGGCTTTGGCATAGTCAATAAAGCAGAAGTAGATGTTTTTCTGGAACTCTCTAACTTTTTTGATGATCCAGTAGATCCTGGCAATTTGATCTCTGGTTCCTCTGCCTTTTCTAAATCCAGGTTGAACATCTGGAAGTTCACGGTTCACATACTGTTGAAGCCTGGCTTGTAGAATTTTGAGCATTATTTTACTAGTGTGTGAGATGAGTGTAATTGTGTTGTAGTTTGAGCATCCTTTGGCATTGCCTCTCTTAGGGATTGGTATGAAAACTAACATTTTCCAGCCCTGTGACCACTGCTAAGTTTTCCAAATTTGCTGGCATATTGACTGCAGCACTTTCACAGCATCATTTTTTAGGATTTGAAATAGCTCAACTGGAATTCCATCACCTCCACTAGCTTTGTTTGTAGTGATGCCTCCTAAGGCCCACTCAACTTTGCACTCCAGAATGTCTGGCTCTAGGTTAGTGATCACACCACCATGATTATCTGAGTCATGAAGATCTTTTTGCCACTAGTTAGCTGTGGAATTTTGATCAAACTTCCTGCTCTCACTCAGCTTCAGCTCTTCCTGGGGTCTATATGATAGGGGCCATGTGTACTCAGATCAGCTCAAGGATGGCAGATACAGAGCATCAGTACCATTTCTCTTCTTGCTTCCTCCAACAGATACAACCAATCACTCATGCCGTTCTTTCCTATAGATCCTCTGAATCCTTCCTGATACAGAAGGGTTATATGATCGTTCACTTACAGTTAATACAAGTTGATATAATCACCTTCTCCAGACTAGATGATCTCTGAAGTTTATTCCAGATTTGATATTCTGTTTCCTTGATTCACAGATTTATTTGAATCCAAGCTCATTTGTGACATCAACCTAGATTGTTAAAACACAGGTTAGTTTTCCCACTTCTGGGTTAAAGAAACTGGTCCATATAAGTCAATGTGAACTTGACTTCTGGCTGCTCTGCACTCCTGTCTTATTGTTGATACCTCTACAACCATGCTGCCTCTCTGGGGAGATTGAATATAATTATAGAAAACATATCTTATATAGCAATTTTCAAACTGTTATGCACTATACTGTCAGAGGTATCCAAGGATTTTCCAAGGGCTCCAGTTGGGTTTAAGGACATTTTCAGATTATCAGCTTCCATTTTCACTCCCTGTCAAGAATCTGAGGATAAGGATTTTCCTTCTCATAAATCCCCTTTTCCCACTTTACAAAAGGAAGTCAAAAGTCTCACTCATCTTGAGTTGCCTTGGGGTATCAAAAAGCCAGGGTACCAAACAAAGGTGCAATTCAAAATTCTGTTGTAACTGTTGGAAGTGAATGACTCATGATCCAGGAATATTTTGCAAATCAGATGACTTCTAATACTTTGGTTAAAATGAAACTGAATGAAAATCTAATTAAAATATCAGTTGAGAAATCATTTAACAAAGCTTTTTTGATGATTATCCTTATTCAGTTTTGGCATATAACCTGGTTGGTGGTTATAACTCTGCTCTAACAAAAATCCTCCTTTCAAAAAAAAAAATCCTCCTTTCTCTTTTATTTATTTTGGTGAATAGGTTTCTTAGTGATTACCACCAAAAAATGAAAACTAGGAGTAGAATTTGTATAATACAATCTTGTGCTAGCAATAGTAAATATTCAACAGGTAAATGATCTAATTGAAAAAATTTATCTCTTGGAAAAGCATTTCCAATAAAATTTTGTTTCATGTCAGAAGCATTTATCAAAATTTAATAAATATATAGCAAAGTGATCAACTGAGTACTTCTAATAATTGTTAAGACAATTCAATCAAAAGAAATAATTTTGTGCTAAGACCTTATATTAATAGAACATTAAAGAAATTTTAATATTGATCTATATGCATTTTATTTCAGAGGAATATAATAAAATGATCAGTGAAAGACTTTCAAGTATAAAAATATACTACATTAGGATCAATTCCTGTGGAAGAAATGGAATTGAAATACACATTTAAGGAGAAAAAGGAAATACAAAAATGTTTAATTGTTAAAAAAGATCTTATTCGTATATTTTTAATGGGTAAATGATAGTATCAAATCACCATGGAATTTAGATTTCATTAAATCTATTTAGAAGAGTGATATGACAGTTTTATTTTTTAAATGACCTTATTTTTAATATATTTGAAGTTCTATCCTTTGCAACTATTTAAATGTACAATAAAAACATCTGTCAACTTTAAAAGGTACATAGTTTCCTAAGATTATTTTAAAGAGTACTAAAACAAACTCCTAAAGACCACTGTATTTTACCAAAGTGAATTCTCTTCATTAATTATAACAGGGTCAAATCAAATGTTAGTTGTTCAAGGGGATATGATTTGTTAGTGAATTAGTCTATATAAAGAGGGGGAGGATATCACATTTTCTAAGTATAAATGTTATTTGTCAGGTTGGGCTGAGATTGGACTCACTCTGAGCCTGTTTGTCCATCCCCAGTGTTTCTAACTCTGGATGCATGTCACTCTTTGTAACTGGGTGCCCTAACTTGCATTGGAAAAGGTCAGTTTTCATTCCAATCCCAAAGAAGGGCAATGCCAAAGAATGTTCAAACTACTGCACAATTGCACTCATTTTACATGATAGCAAACTAATGCTCAAAATTCTCCAAGCCAGGCTTCAACAGTACATGAACTGAGAAATTCCAGATGTTCAATATGAAATTAGAAAAGGCAGAGGAACCAGAGATCAAATTGCCAACATCCATTGGATCATAGTAAAAGCAAGAGAATTCCAGAAACACATCTACTTCTGCTTCATTGACTAAGTGAAAGCCTTTGACTGTGTGGATCAAAACAAACTGGAAAATTCTTCAAGAGATGGGAATACCAGACCACCTGACCTGCCTCCTGAGAAATATATATGCAGGTCAAGAAGCAACAGTTAGAACTGGACATGGAACAATGGACTTGTTCCAGATTGGGAAAGGAGTATGTCAAGGCCGTATATTGTCACCCTGCTTATTTAACTTATATTCAGAGTATATCATGCAAAATGCCAGGCTGGATGAAGCACAAGCTGGAATCAGGATTGCTGGGAGAAATGTCAATAACCTCAGATATTCAGATGACACCACCCTTATGGCAGAAAGCTAAGAAGAATTAAAGAGCCTCTTGATGAAAGTGAAAGAGGAGCATGAAAAAGCTGACCTAAAACTCAACATTCAGAAAACTAAGATCATGGCATCTGGTCTTATCACTTCATGGCAAATATAAGGAGAAACAATGGAAACAGTGAGAAACTATTTTCTTGAGCTCCAAAATCACTGCAGTTAGTGATGGCAGCCATGAAATTAAGATGCTTGCTCCTTGGAAGAAAAGCTATGACCAACTCAGACAGTGTATTAAAAAGCAGAGACATCACTTTGCCAACACAGGTCTGTATAGTCAAAACTATGGTTTTCCCAGTAGTTGTGTATGGATGTGAGAGTTGGATCATAAAGAAGGCTAAATGCTGAAGACTGATGCTTTTGAATGGTGGTGTTGGGGAAGACTCTTGAGAGTCCCTTGGACTGCAAGGAGATCCAACCAGTCCCTCCTAAAGGAAATCAATTCTGAATATTCATTAGAAGGACTGATGGTGAAGCTGAAGCTCCAATACTTTGGCCACCTGATGTGAAGAACTGACTAATTAGAAAGGACCCTGATGCTGGGAAAGATTATAGGGAGGAGGAGAAGGGGATGACAGAGGATGAGATGGTTGGATGGCATCACTGACTCAATGGACACGAATTTGAGTAAGCTCTGGGAGCTGGTGATGGACAGGGAAGCCTGGCTTACTGTAGTCCATGGGGTCACAGAGTCATACATGACTGAGCAACTGAATAACAACAACTTGCATTAGAAAAGTTAAGATTTTTAAGCCCTGGGTCTTTGTTGAGAGGTTAAAAAATATCTCCTTAGTTACAGTAAATAATGTCGGTGTCTTAGATTCAATGCCTTATCTGGAAACACAAGTAAAGCAGTAAATATCTGTACTATATCTTAAGATCTCCTTTCCTTCTTAGGTCAATTCCAGATACTCTCCCGTTCTTGGCAGATTGTAGAGCTGGGGTGAAGGCAAAGTCAGTTACTTCTATTTTAAAATGGGATTTACTTATTCATTGCTCATATTCAGTAAGCTTACCCCAACACTCACTTTGTACTGAGTTTTAGGTTAGGATCTGGGACTCCAAGGCCAAGCAGACAAAGGTTCTGCCCTTGAAGAGCTAATGGTTTACCTAGGGGAAGACAAAAGCGTTAATAAATTAAGATACTCTGTATGTGCACGCTTAGTTGCTTAGTCGTGTCTGACTCTTTGCGACCTGGTGGACTATAACCCACGAGGCTCCTCTGTCCATGGGACTGTCCAGGCAAGAATACTGGAGTGGGTTGCCATGCCCTTCTCCAGGGGATCTTCGTGCCCCAGGAATCGCATCCAGGTCTCCTTCATTGCAGGCAGATTCTTTACCATCTGAGCCACCAGCGAAGCCCCAAGATGTTCTTAGTAAACATTATATTAGAAGAATCATCAAAAGGCTGGGGATCAGAGGAGATGTGGTGATTAATTCAACAAGAGGTGGCTGACATCTGAGCAGGGTCTTAATTAAGAAGTGAGAAGTAAGGGCGGTCCTGGCATAAGACAAGCACGCATTTTGACATGAAAGCCCGTAGGGTCATGACATTTGAAGAATGGAGATTATGTCATGGCTCAAGTAGAGAGTAGAATACGCATGTGGGAGGTGAGAACGGGAGATGAACAAGAAACACACTGACAGTACGTCACAAATGGCATTGAAAGCCCTGCTAAGGCATCTGGAGTTGGGATTTGATCTTTCGAGCTGGGGGAAGAAGCATGACTAGCTCAGAATTTGTGTGTGATAATTCTAGGTGACCATGGGTTAAAAGATGTGAACAAAGACCTAACCCAGCACTGCATACAAACAGATTTTCTGAACAAAACCCTTAGCTGACCTCTCAACTCCTTTCCCTCTCTTAAAAAAAACCATAACTCCAAATACATGAAATGCCATGCATTCAGTATAAAATAAAATATTTATGCTTTACGCTGAGAAGAAAAGAAAATGAGCCAAGAATAGGTCAGAACTATTTATCTGTTTCATCAATGTTTATCAGGTGCCTACTCCCTTACATGTGCTTCTAAATTTTTTTTTTTTCTCTACAACTAATCTGCCAAGTAGGAACTATGATCCCCACATTAATGACGGGGACCCTGAGTTACAGATGGGTTGAGTAACTTGCCTGAGGTCACATAGCAATAAGAACTAGATAAGACTATTTACAAACCAAAGCAGTCTGGCTTACATGCACTTAACCACCAAACCGTCTCTCTGTGACTATCAGGATGCCTGTTACAGACAGTGAGAAGAAAAACACACGAAACCAGTGGGGAGAGTGAGTGTCTCCAGAGATCAATGTGGTTTATCCTTAGCTCCAGGTCAAGTGAGGCGGTTCTACGTGTATGTTCTCACAGGCCTCGTCTTGAGAAGAATGGAGTGTGGGCATGTGTCTGGCTCAGGCCAGGCTCACCAAGAAGCCCTTTGCCACCACCGACCTGAAATGACCAGACCCACACAGAGGTCATCCTTGCTCTTCCCTGACCCCATTTTGGTGAATGGCATCACCATCCGCTTGACCCCCAATACAGGACGCTGCTTCTCTCTACTTCATCCCTCACACCCATTCAGTCACCAAGTCCTGGTAAGCGTGTCTTTGGCATAATAGCTGACTTTGTAAGGAATCTGCCTGCAGTGCAGGAGACCCGCATTCAATTCCTGGGTCGGGAAGATCCCCTGGAGAAGGGCATGGCAACCCACTTCAGTATTTTTGCCTGAAGAATCCCATGGACAGAGGAGCCTGGCAGGCTACAGTCCATGAGGTCGCAAAGGGTCGGACACACCTTAGCAACTAAAGAGAGAGAGCGTAAATAAAATCTTCCCAATGTCCTCCATCTCCACAGCTTCACTCTGGCCCAGACAGCCACCACCTCTTCTTACTTGACCATGACTGCCCCTCACTGGTCTCCCTTCACTCTGTAGCCAGGATGATGTTCCTAAAGCCCGACTCTCCCCTTGTCCTTGTCCTGCTGACACCTTGGAATGGCCTGTCATCAACCCCCTGCAGGAGAAGAGTTGGGAATCCTTCAACTGGCTGTCAAGGGCCCTGCACGAGAACCTGCCAACTACCCTCCCTCCCAGTCCTCCCCCGACCCTCACTCATCTAAGATTCTAGAAGGAGTTGCTGTTTCTCAGCTCCATACCTGGTAGGGCCAGTCCCTCTGCCTTCTTCCCCTCTCCTCCATACTCTAAAGCATAGTCAAGATTCTGTTCAGGTGTCACCCCTCTAGCAAGACTTCTCCCCCTTGCATCACAACCTCTACTTGCTCTCATGGTCCCCTGTTCCCTGAATTACAATTGTTACTTATTTGTCTCCTCTTCCAGGCTAGATGCCTATTAAGGACAAGTCCCTTCATTCATCTAAATTCTCTACTGCCTAGAACAACGCTAAACACACCACATGTGATCAGTAAATAAGAGTTAAATAAACGGATAAATACCTTCATTGTCAAGTTCACCTCATAATGGATGCTACCGTGTCCTCTGTCGTCCAGTCATGTCCAATTCTTTGTGACCCCCTAGACTGTAGCCTGCCAGGCTCCTCTGTCCATAGAATTTTCCAGGCAAGAATACTGGAATGGGTTGCCATTTCCTCCTACAGAGGCTCTTCCTGATTCAGAGATCAAACCCTCGTCTCCTGTGTCTCTTGCATTGACAGGCAGATTCTTTACTGCTGAGTCACTTGGGTAGCCCAGTGGATGCTATATGTTCTCACAATAGATGCTGCGTCCTTGTATTGTTAAACTTGCATTGGGCTTCCTTAGTGGTTCAGCTGGTAAAAATCTGCCTGCAATGTGGGAGACCTGGGTTCGACTCCTGCGTTAAGAAGATCCCCTGGAGAAGGGAACAGCTACCTACTCCAGTATTCTGGCCTGGAGATGGACAAAGAGATCGCAAAGAGATGGACATGATTGAGTGGATTTCACTTTCACTTTCAACTCATCAGGGTCACCCCAGCCTCCCTCTCCCAGGCATGGTAAAAGCAGCTTCATCTCTTCTATGGGAACACATTCCCTTAGCAGGGGAACTAGCTCATCTAATTGAAAACAGGGGCTAACAAACACTTCCTCTGCCGTTTAAAGGTCTGAACAGGCCTTCTGACTGTGGATGAGAACATGATGGATTATTCACACCCACTCTTCCAAATCCAGAAATGAATCTACTCCAAACTTTGCAAAAGAAGAGTTCTTGTAATAGTTCTTTTTTTTGGGGGGGTGCAGTTTTCCAATACATTGGGCCCCAGACTACTGAGTGGAAATCGTTTCCTCACTCTTCCCTCCCATTCCCGAAAACACACACACGCACGCAGACATTCACGCACTTACAAGCAGATGTTTGAGGATTTTCCGAAACTGGGGAGGGCTTGTGTTTGATGAGCCATTTCATCAAGGGAAAGACACATTGGGCTCGCGAAAGGTCAGGAAAGAAGATGAAAAGGGGCAGAACACGAGGTGGTCCAGATGTCCAGGCCCTTCCTACACTGTGACACACAGCTGTTTGGAAGAAGTTTTGCAAATCTGATTCTAAAATATATCATGATGTCACTGAGCGTTCTTTCTATCATGATGAAGCACAGAACAACGCACCTCCTGTGGGAAATGCCCTGGCAGAAGTCCAAGATGCTGAGTGTTCTGACTCCTTGATTACCCCACTATTGAGTTCTCCTAGTACCATTTTCTAAATATAAAATGAGCCTTGTTGGATGTTGTAAGACTAGGGAGTAAGGAAAGGAAGAATTCCAAGGATTTTAGGAAAACATATTTTGTTCCTACCGTTTTGAGGACCCGTTATGCCATACTGGTGGAGTATGCAGATCTAGATGAAGACATACATTTTTTAAGTCTTCGTGGAGTTTAACACCTGGGAACTTTCATTTACTTATTTTTAATACAGATCTAACAATGTCTGTGGTGGTGGTTTAGTCGCTAAGGCATGTCTGACTCTTGCAACCCCGTGGACTGTAGACCACCGGGCTCATCTGTCCATGGGATCTGCTGGGCAAAAATACTGGAGTGAGTTGCCATTTCCTTTCCCAGGAGATCTTCCCCAACCAGGGGTTGAACCTGAGTCTCCTGTGTTGCAAGCAGATTCTTTACCACTGAGCCACCATGGAAGTTTCTACTAATGTTTATCTACAGTCAATTTGAGAAGATTCCATGAAACAGAATATGTAGAACAATTATCTCAGTGCCTAACACCTGTGGGCTCATAATAAATGCTACCTTATTTTATAATCTATGAGAGAGACACATCTGGAAATAATCACTGAGGATCCAGGTGTATTCTTGGGCTTTCCCGGTGGCTCAGACAGTAAAGAATCCGCCTGCAATGTGGGAGCGCTGGGTTCAACCCCTGGATTGGAAAGATCCCCTGGAGGAGGGCATGGCAACCCACTCCAGTGTTCTTGCCTGAAGAATCCTCATCAAGGAATAGAGACAAGTTAAATAGGGAGAGATGTTCTGAACTGAATACTGAGGAATAATTTACAGAGCAGGTGGCATTTGCCCTGAGCATCAGAAGATGAAATGACATTTTAGATACGGTGAGAAAGCCGTTTTCCCTGAAGTCTGTGTAACTGAAGCACGTCACTTGAGCACGGAAAGAAACACGTGCTGGCTGATCTAGTTGCTATTGTGTCATTTGTTAACATTATCAAATCGTTTCCATGTGGCTCTGCTTTCTATCCAAAAATAGATTACAAGCAAGAACCTGAGATTCTAGCTCCCAGCGCATCTTCATATTCCGTCTCTTCCGTGAATGCTGAAAGCTAGAGGAAGGTAAGTCAGGAAGGGCCTCTATGGGGACTCAGTCTCCTTCTGTGAAGAGTAGAAACAGCCATCGATAGGGTCTCCTCGGAGGGAGGGAGGCAAGAAGGATGTCCTTGTATCAGAGAGCCCGTGGGAAACAGAGAGTGGTCCACACGAGGGTCGAGATCAGAGCCCTCTGTGGCTCGCATCTTTCTGTGAGAACAGGTGGCAGAGATCGGATGTGGATTGCAGCCAGGAGGGCCTATGATTAGGGGACGTGCCCAGTCACACGGGCATGGGGGTGCCAGCAGTGCTCCAATCGCCGTGGACAAACAGCATGTTCTCACCAAGGCCAGTCATGGGCGGTGCCATGACGGACCATGAAACTCCCTGCTCCCAAGTGGACAATGTCACTTTTGGAAGATCAGAAAGTCTGAATAAATGCACACTCCATAGGTGAGCACACAGTCGTCCCTGCTGTTTAGTTGCTGAGTCTTGACCAACTCTTTGGTGACCCCATTGACTGTAGCCCACCAGGCTCCTCTATCCAGGGTCAGGCTCCTCTGTCCATGGAGTTTTTCAGGCACGGATACTGGAGCAGGTTGCCATTTCCTTCTTTAGGGGATCTCCCCAACCCAGGGATCAAACCCACGTCTCATGCATCTCCCGCATTAGTAGGCATGTTCCTTACCACTGGTGCCTCCTGGGAAGCCCCTGGATTAGCCATGTTTTCTGCCAGAGATCAGCCCTCTCATTAGACAGCGGCATCTAACTAAGTGGTTAAGACCCAGGCCTCAAAGGAAGTGAGGTTGGAATCCAGGTTTTGCCTTTTGGTAGCTCCTGGATTTCCATCTATTCTATCAGCTCTCGAGTGGAGATGCTAATCTGCACATCACTGTCTTAGAATTACAGGAGATGACATTTGTTAAACACAGCTCTTGGAATAGTATAAATTCTCATAACTAGTACCCATTCATACTCTCTCCTATGAAATACAAATACCTTCAAGATTTCTATCTTTTATATACTTCTTTTTTTAAAGTTCCTGAATACTTCCCTGACATGACAAACAGAAAAAAATACACAGACAGAAATATCCTGCCCTTCAAAAGAGGATATCGATACCTTTTGACTTGCTTCTATTTCTCAACTTTCTTCCTTTCAATAGATGGAGTTGCAAAGGAACTCGTCTCCTAGCCTGTCTTGGGCTGACTTGGAAGGTGAAAGGCCAGCCTGGAGAGCATCAGGCAACTGTGGGTCTCTGAGCCAGAGCTGCTGTTGATGTAATCGGATCTGGCCACAGAGAATGTGACTAAGCGAAGCCCCATCTGCTGCGAGGGTTCCCTCCAGCCCCACGGGGGACCAGGGCAGGATATGAGGCGGCGGCGGCGGCGAGGTGAGGGGTCTGCACGGAAATGGTGAGGTTCCCCACATGTACTGAATCTCCCCACAGGCTTGTGTGGGTCTCCCCAGCATGACATCATCCTGGAGCTCCCAGGCAGGGACGTGGGAGTGTGTAAGCGTGCATGTGTGTGTGTGTGCTGGAGAGCATAAGCCAGGATTTCTCAGTCTTGCCAGTACTGACATATGTGCGTTGGATAATTTGTGTTGGGTAACCCTTTGCTATTAGTGGGGGGCTGCCCTGTACCTTGTAAGATATTCACTAGCATCTGTGGTTTCCACCCACTAGTTTACACTAGCACTCCCACCCCCACCCCCGCCAGGTGTGACCGCCAAATATGTCTCCAGTCATTTCCAAATGCCCCCTGGATGCAAGATCATCCCCTACAGAAAACCACTGGCATAAACTGAAGAGTGAAACAAATCGGACCTCTTCTTATTAAAGGCAGGGGTAAGAATTCAGTGAAAAAGTAAAAGACAGTAAGTCTCCAACTCCTTATCTAGGTTTAGAAGTGAAGTAGAAAGCTGGGAGTTAGCTTTGTTCGTTCAGATGATACTTGTTCAATAAATGGGCAAATACAAACATATTAATCATCGCCAACTATTCAGCAGTTCTATATCCTAACATATGTCTAAGCAGTGCATCTCAAGGACTCCTAATGACAGACCTGAGCACAGGTCTTCTTATCTCTGTTTATGAAGACACTGGGACCCCGGGAGGTCTTTCCCAGGAGCATACAGGTCACAAGTAACTGAACTGGGATTTGAACCCAGGTCTGCATGATAAAGTCCAAACCTGCTTGCCAGTACAAGAGATCTAAGAGACACGGGTTCAATTCTTGGGTCGGGAAGAGCCACTGTGTTATCTCAGTCCATTATTGTGGAGTCTGTATGCAATGTTATAAAAATTCCAAAGCCTGTGATTTAAACCAATGAGTATTTAATGACACTGTGTACATTCAGCATCAGCCTAGACAGAAGGTGGGTGGATCTGAGTGAAAGAATCAGACTTTCCATGCTCATACTTAAACAAATCCCGTTTATAAATCAACACGAGAAAAGTACATAATTAACCCCTTAATTGGTGGCACATATTAAAGGCATATAACTGCATGCTGAAGAAAAAGAATAAGCTTTAATGACTCTGTTTCCAATTATCTGTCCCCAATTATCTGTCCCCAATTATCTGCCCATATACCATGAGGCTCCTCAGTGAAGACTTGGCGTTGAAAGCATGTACTTGACGTCGGACAGTCCTGGGTTCTAATCCCTGCTCTGACACTTACCAGTTGTGTGGTTTGGGGCAAGGCAATTTACAACTGGGATCCTCCGCTAACTCCTTAGCAAGATAGAGGTTAAGACAGTCACCTCTCAACACTGAACTGAGACCAGGTAATGGGAACCAACCTAGAGTGTCCTACAGCTAGCTACCCGACTCTTCTTTCATCACTTTCGCCACTGCTTGTAAGTTTGCGCTTATTTGTATATTTACACGTTTAATGGATCTCTGACCCCTGATTTTGAAAGCCCTGTAAGAGTGGGAACTGCACCCCTTTTATTCACTGCCTCTCAGCGCTTGGCACAGTACTTGGCACAGAGTAGTTGTGTGTGCTAAGTCACTCCAGTCGTGTGCCACTCTTTGTGACCCCATGGCCTGCAGCCCACCAGGCTCCCCTGTCCAAGGGATTCTCCGGGCAAGAGTACTGATGTCGGCTGCCATGCCCTCCTCCAGGGATCTTCCCGCCCCGAGGACTGAGCCCATGTCTCTACATCTCTTGTACTGGCGAGCAGGTTCCTCACCACGAGCACTACCCGGGAAGCCCAGCACATAGCAGACACTCATCTTAAAAATGTGGAGTAAATCAGACATCAGTGCATCCTTTCTACTTTCTTCTAAGATAATGAGTTTCCTGACACTGGAGATATTCAAGCAGTGGAACAATTAGATTCTCTATTCTGTGTCCCTATCATCGTCTCTTAGGGGGCCTTTCACCCTAAGCATACATCACACTGTTTTTCAATTACCCATTTCTGTACCTGTCTTCCCTGTGAGTCTATAAACTACTTCAGGGCTGAATGGATCACCGTTTAATCCCCATGAATGGTCCCAAGATGGGATACATGCCCAAGTCTGATAAATAAAGTGTGTAAAATAAAGATATTGAGGCCCTAGAGGGCATCCATCAGCCAAAGTAGAACTCAGACAAAGTTGCCGCTCAGTTACCTTCCATGTACAAGTTCTAAGCCTCAGAAACCGTAGTGGCTGCCAGCTCTGCTCACACAACATCCAACAATCAGAAACAGAAGATTCAAGTTGTTACTTCTACTGTTTCAGACAAACACAGGCAATCAATAACTGTATTAAATTAAACTGGCCACATTTACAAAGGAAAATTGTGAGCCAGACTTTCCATTTCTAACTTTGCACTTCAAAGATAATTAAATTCAACCTTTCATAAAATAAATATCTATGGAGTGCCAGCCACTGTTAAAGTTCAATTCAGTTCAGTCACTCAATCATGTCCAACTCTTTGTGACCCCATGGAGTACAGCATGCCAAGCCTCTCTGTCCATCACCAGCTTCCGGAGTTTACTCAAACTCAAGTCCATCGAGTCAGTGATGCCATCCAACCATTTCATCTTCTGTCGTCCCCTTCTCCTCCTGCCTTCAATCTTTCCCAGCATCAGGGTCTTTTCAAATGAGTCAGTTCTTCACATCAGGTGGCTAAAGTATTGGAGTTTCAGCTTCAGCATCAGTCCTTCCAGTGAATATTCAGGACTGATTTCCTTTCTGGTTAAATATGATGGTTAAATCCTGTTGGGTCATTTAAGACTGAGAGAATGATTTTGACACTGGGCATTCTTCTCAGTTTCCCAAAGGAAGCCAGATGTTCCTATTGGATTCTTTGGGTTAGAGAGACAAAAAAGAGGGGCTCAGAAATCTTGGAGATAAACTCTTAATCCTCTGGAATCAGCACCTGTGGAGAAGGGAACTGGTACTTAAAGGAAATAGTTAATTAAGCAACAAATACTTCCTAGCTAAAGAGGAAGATCCTTCAAAGCAGAATGTTCAGGCATTGGAAAGGATGGCATACCTGTGGATGTTCTCTCTCTAACTATCATGCGACTTCCCTGAAAACAGGAAAAGTCTATTACATCATCTGTGATTATTCTCCATGGGAAGAAAGTAGAAAACTAGCATTTCTGTGGCTGGCCATAAGTTGATAGGTTTGTGTATATAACCCAGGAGTAGGTACAAGATAGTACTGAAACACAAGAAACATTTATTTCTCTTCATTTCTCTCAACCATGCCTTTCTGTGCTAAGTTCTCACCAAGGTAACTGACAAAATATAAAACCCAAATAACTGGCAAAACTTAATTTCAGCTGTGTTGGACATTTTCTCTTACCTCCTGGCTTATTCAGGAGTCAAGGGGCTCTTACCTGGCCCAGAACATCTGGGAACCAGCTACATGCCTCCTTCTTCTCTGGCCATGACAGATCTCCTTCTTGTGCAAGCCCACAGCCCTGGAAGTGAGTGGCTCTGCTCTTCCCAAACCCATCATGGTGCAGATCTTAGCAAGGCCTGAGCTCATTAGTTGAACTAATATGTAAGCGCCATTTCTGTAGGTAAAACATCATCAAATACCAGTAATTTTATATAAATCACCTACTGATTAAGTGTGCAGACAAGACTGCAACTTGCCAGAGAGCCAAAGCACTTCTACTTCTTTGGAAAACAACCATGCACTACTAATTTCTGCTCACTAAACCAGGCTCCCGGAAGAATCCACACTGGCAATACTACACTAGCTCAGAGGAGCCACTGGCAGAATAGACTTCAGGGTGAGCACCCCTCAGCTGGTCTCCTACAATGCAGCTGTCTCACTGATTCATCCCAGCCCCTGCTCCCTCCTGTCCATGGGGATTATCAAGTCTTCACCGTAATTTCCTTATAAAGTATCTTCATAGAGGAAATCGTCTATCATCTGCCTCAAGCTATGAGTCATGTATCTATACTCTCAGAAGAACACTCCTGTATACCACTCATCTGCAAGCCAAGTCAACCCTAGCCTGGGAAGGTGTTCCAAAGCCTTCAGAAAGTCTCTGAACTTCCCCTACAGAGGCCACTCTTTGAGACAGTGTCGGAAAGACTTGCTTGACATCTCACTATGGGGAGACTCTGGTCCCCACACACCAAAACTCCCTTGGATGAGATCACTGAGCCAAATGAAAACCAGAGGGGAACAGGAGAGAGAGAGACAGAGCTTGTATATCATGTGTCTGCTTACCCCTCCCAAGCACCTTTCTGAGTCTTTTCTAAGGAGAAAACTCTCGATCTATGTGAAGAACATTTTAAGCTATAAAGTTCTTTGATGTTTGTGGGTCTTACAGAAATCTCAACAAGTTGCTACCTCTATGAGAAACAGTGTAGAATGAGCAAACCTGGAGTTTAGCCTCAGCTAACCACGATTCACAGTGTGTGGGCAGAGAAGGCAACACTCTGGGCCTCCTTTCCTTATCTCTGATTTGAGCAGGATGATCTCTTAGCTCTTTTCAACTTGACAAAGTGTGCTGTGAATGAATCCTGACTTATAGACGAGCAGTTACTCAGATAAGCTTGACATTTATGAGAGTCAGGCTGACTGTGGAATGATAAGGATGCAGGGTTTTAAGTCCTGTTTCACTCTTCCGCCTGGGCTAAATCACTCAACACTGCAGAGCTTCCCTATCAAGAGGCCACTTCAAAACTGTGAGGCTAATGGCGGAGGTTGCAGCTCCCTCCGACTTCCCTTTTCCTGCCTATCTTCCAGCGAACACCTAAAAGTCACATTAAAGGAGATAAAACCAGAAGGTATTTTTGATATCTTTGTCTGGCTTTGGTATCAGGTGATGGTGGCCTCATGGAATAAGACTGGGAGTGTTCATTCCTCTACAATTTTTGGAATAGTTTCAGAAAGATAGCTGTTAACTCCTCTCTAAATGTTTGATAGGATTCACCTGTGAAGCCATCAGGTCCTGGACTTTTAGTTTATTAATAACAGTTTCAATTTCATTACTTAAGTGATTGGTCTGTTGCTATTTTCTATTTCTTCTTTATTCATTCTTAGAAGACTGTACCTTTCTAAGAACTAACTGGTTTCTTCTAGGTTGTCCATTTTATCCCAATAGAATTGCTTGTAACAATTTCTTATGATTCTTTGTATTTCTGTGGTATCAGTTGTAACTTCCCCTTTTTCATTTCTGATTTTATTGATTTGAGCCCTCTCCATTTTTTTCTTGGTTAATCTGGATAAGGTTTATCAATTTTGTTTATCTTTTCAAAGAAACAGATTTTAGTTTCATTGATCTTTTCTATCTTTTTATTCATTTCTATTTCATTTATTTCTGCTTGGATCTCTATGAATTCTTTCCTTCTACTAGCTTTCAGCTTTGTTTGTTCTTCCCTCTCTGGTTGCTTTCATGTAAGATTAGGTTGTTTATTTGATACTTTCCTTTTTTTCTGAGGTAAGATTGTATAGCTATGAAGTTCCATCTTCAGTCAGTTCACTTTAGTCTCTCAGTTGTTTCTGACTCTCTGTGATCCCATGGACTGCAGCACACCAGGCTTCCCCGTCCATCACCAACTCCCAGAGCTTGCTCAAACTCATGTCCATCGAGTCGATGATGCCATCCAACCATCTCTTCCTCTGTCGTCCCCTTCTCCTCCTGCCTTCAATCTTTCCCGGCATCAGGGTCTTTTCCAATGAGTCAGTTCTTCACATTAGGTGGCCCAAGTGTTGGAGTTTCAGACTCAGCATTAGTCTTTCCAATGAATATTCAGGACTGAGTTCCTTTAGGATGGACTGGGTGGATCTTCTTGCAGTCCAAGGGACTCTCAAGAGTCTTCTCCAACACTACTGTTCAAACGCATCAATTCTTCAGCACTCATTTCTTTATAGTCCAACTCTCACATCTATACATGACTACTGGAGAAACCATAGCTTTGACTAGATGGACCTTTGTTGGCAAAGTAATGTCTCTGATTTTTAATATGCTCTCTAGGTTGGTTACAACTTTTCTTCCAAGGAGCAAGCGTCTTTTAATTTCATGGCTGCAGTCACCATCTGCAGTGATTCTGGAGCCCCCCAAAATAAACTCTCTCATTGTTTCCATTGTTTCTCCATCTATTTGCCATGAAGTGATGTGACCAGATGCCGTGATCTTAGTTTTCTGAATGTTGTGTTTTAAACCAACTTTTTCACTCTCCTCTTTCACTTTCATCAAGAGGCTGTTTAGTTCTTCTTCCCTTTCTGCCATAAGGGTGGTGACATATGCATATCTGAGGTTATTGATATTTCTCCCAGAAACCTTGATTCCAGCTTGTGCTTCTTCCAGCCCACGTTTCTCATGATGTACTCTGCATATAAGTTAAATAAGCAGGGTGACAATATATAGCCTTGATGTGCTCCTTTTCCAATTTGAAACCAGTGTGTTGTTCCATATCCAGTTCTAACTGTTGTTTCTTGACCTGAATACAGATTTCTCAGGAGGCAGGTCACGTGGTCTGGTAATCCCATCTCTTGAAGAATTTTCCAGAGTTTGTTGTGATCCACACAGTCAAAGGCTTTGGCATAGTCAATAAAGCAAAAATAGATGTTTTTCTGGAACGCTCTCGATTTTTCGATGATCCAGCAGATATTGGCAATTTGATCTCTGGTTCCTCTGCCTTTTCTAAATCCAGCTTGAACAACTGGAATTTCATAGTTCACATACTGTTGAAGCCTGGCTTGGAGAATTTTGAGCATTACTTTGCTAGTGGGTGAGATGAGTGCAATTGTGCAGAAGTTTGAACATTCTTTGGCATTGCCTTTCTTTGGGATTGGAATGAAAACTGACCTTTTCCAGTCCTGTGGCCACTGCTGAGTTTTCCAAATTTGCTGGCATATTGAGTGCAGCACTTTCACAGCATCATCTTTTAGGATTTGAAATAGCTCAAGTGGAATTCCATCACCTCCACTAGCTTTGTTCATAGTGATGCTTCCTGAGGCCCAGTTGACTTCACATTCCAGGATGCCTGGCTCTAGGTGAGTGATCACACCATCGTGGTTATCTGGTCATGAAGAAAAAGAAGTAAAAGGAATCCAAATTGGAAAAGAAGTAAAACTGTCACTGTTTGCAGATAACAAAATACTGTACATAGAAATTCTTAAAGATGCTACCAAAAGCTACTAGAGCTTCTCAATGAATTTGGTAAAGTTTTACAATACAAAATTAATATACAGAATTCTCTTGCATTTCTATACACTAACAACACAAGATCAGAAAGAGAAATTAAGGTAATAATCCCATTTATCATTGCATCAAAAAGAATGAAATACCTAGGAACAAACCTACTGAAGGAGGCAAAAGACCTGTGCTCTGAAAACTATAAGATGCTGATGAAATGCACTGAAGGTGACAGAGACAGATGGAAAGATATGCCATGCTCTTGGGCTGGAAGGATCAATATGGTCAAAATGACTATACTACTCAAAGTAATCTACAGATTCAATGTGTATGTGCTCAATGTATTCAATGTGCTCAGTCATGTTCAGCTCTTTGTGACCCCAGGGACTCTATGGAATTTTTCCGGGCAAGAATACAGGAGAGGGTTGCCATTTCCTACTCCAAGGGATCTTCTAGACCCAGGGATCAAATCCACGTATCCTGTGCCTCCCAAGTCTCCTGCACTGGCAGGCGGATTCTTCACCACTGCATCACCTGGGAAATCACTCAGTTTCAATGCAGTCCCTATTAAGTTACCAATGGCATTTTTCACAGAACTGCAACATAAAAAAATTTGTTTCAATTTGTATAAAAATACAACAGACTCTGAATAGTCAAAGGTATTCTGGGAAAGAAAACCAGAGCTGGATGAATCAGGCTGCTTGACTTCAAAGGATCCTACAAAGCTATAGTAATCAAGACAGGATCCTACCGGCACTGGCACTCAAATGGAAATACAGATCAATGGAACAGGATACACAATTCAGAGGTAAACCCATGCACATTTGTTCAATTAATCTGTGACAAAGGAGGCAAGAATATACAATGGAGAGAAGACAGTCTTGTCAATAATTGGTGCCTGGAAAATTGCAGCTCCTTTGTGGGCTAGGAAAGGAGTACTGATGAGACTGCTTCTCAGGACCAAGGCCGGCCCAGGGGAACTCCCCAGGGAGGAAAGTGGTTCCCGTACCTCTGTGATAACTGTACGTCAACCTCGAGGCCCTGTTGGGAAAGCCTCTAGCTCTGAGGCAAGCAATACCATCCATCTGACTCTGAATACTGAGAATTTTCCAGCATCATCTGGAAATGCATGATGACTGGGAAAGCAAGGGAAGAACAGGACCCGTAAAGCCCGCCATTGATTGCAGGCGCGCAGCAAGATGGAGGGGGAATCAACCAAAGATATTTGAGTAAACAGAGTAACAAGTAACCTGAGTTTGGTCAGACTAGAATCCCATGGCCTGTAACAAAAGGTGCTGTGTATTCTTTATATGCTTGCACATTTTTTTCCTTAACCCTTTTTATTTTACTGAGCACATTTCTGGAACATGGCTTAAGGTTAACTTTTCCATCATTTAAAAAAATGAGAAAATAAAGGCCTAGAATAGCCCATAGCCATCATTTTAAGATTACTTAAGAGTGAGGCAAGCATAAATATTTGAATAAGTGTATTGTATTTAAACTTGAGAATAACTTTCAGAAGTATTGGTTGTTAATGTACCCATCTTACAAATGAGGGACCGATAACCAAGAAGTTAAATAATTTGTCTAAGACGCCAAGCCTTTTCCTAACTGCTACTACTAAGTCACTTCAGTCGTGTCCAACCCTGTGCGACCCCATCCCTGGGATTTTCCAGGCAAGAACACTGGAGTGGGTTGCCATTTCCTTCTCCAATGCATAAAAGTGAAAAGTGAAAGTGAAGTTGCTCAGTCATGTCTGACTCTTCGAGATCCCATGGACTGCAGCCTACCAGGCTCCTCCGTTGATGGGATTTTCCAGGCAAGAGTACTGGAGTGCTAACTAGTTAGTGGTTAATTACAATGGAACCAAATCCATGCCAGAAACTTTCACAATTCCTGCATTAGCACCGAAGATGTGGACTCCTCACTGCTTCCTGTGGCCATACAGCCTGTAGAAATACAAGCAAAGCTCTTCTTGCCTCATTAGACTGTTATGCACAAACTCTGTAATCATTCAGGGTGGTCCAACTGAGTCTAAGAATGACATCTTTGCCTTTAGGTAACTGTTAATTAAATACATAAGGAAGCATCCCCAATCACAGGAGGTTGGGGATCGAGTCCACAGCTCGGATTTAGATCTTCCTGCTGCCATGTATTACCCCTGTGTCTTGGACAATTTACTTAAGCTCTCTATTCCTCACCCCTCCCTCCATCTGTAAAACAGGAATAATGATAATATCTACTCAATGTACTCACTGTAAAGATCACCGTACTTCTTATGTGCAAACTACGTAAAAAGTGCCCAGTGGGAACCACTGTCAACATGAGCCACTGCTATGCATCATTGTCCACAAAAGAAATCTAAGAGAAACCAAGAAGAGAAAAAGCAAAAGGGACAAATGAAATATCCTTGCTAGTATCTAACTCAGTTGTGACAAATCAGTCAGAAAAAGAAATCAGTCTTCGTTGACTCAGAGCCGTGCATTCCCTCTGTAATTTGCATTAAGTCTTGAGATGGTTTGACTCACTTGTATTCATCACAGCTGCCTGCACACACACCAGTAAACGTGACCAAAATCAGCCCCGCAGCCCTTCCACAACTCCAGCCCTTCCAACTTAGCACTGGTCAATGCTGGTCTTTCGACGCCTCCCCTCTCCCCTCTTCTTTGGTACCAGCTAAGAGGTCATCCTCAGAAAGTATTAACAGTTATACTAAGTGAAGCAGGTCAGACAGAGAAAGACAAATATTGCATGATATAGCCTATATGTAGAATCTTATAAAAGACTACAAATGAACTTATCTATAAGAAATAGAATCACAGATGTAGAAGACAAACTTATGGTTACCGGGAGGTAAGGGAGAAGGGGAGGGGGAAAATGGAAGATTTGGATTGACACATACAACTATGTACAAAACAGATAACTGATAAAGACCTATTGTATAGCACAGGGAACTCTACCCAATACTCTGCAATAGCCTATACAGGAAAAGAATCTGAAAAAGAGTGGATATATGTATATGTACAACTGATTCACTTTGCTGTACACTTGAAACTAACACAACATTGTAAATTAACCACTGGAGTAAATCAACTCCAATAAAATTTTTTAAAATAAATAAAAGAAAATTCAGTTCAAAAAATCACAAGAAAGAAAGACAGGAAGGAATGCCTTTTCCACCTTTTCCATCATTCAATTCATCATTCAGTCTTTTCACAGGAACATTAATTGACTTCTCAGTGCTTCAAGATGCAAGGCACAGTTCTTGGCCACAGGGAACTCTCACAGTGCCTTTGAGGAAATGGATGAGTAAGTCAGTGATAACAATAAAGGCAAAGGCTCTCATCACCTAAGAAATCATTTCAAGAAAGCTTATGGTTTACCTAAAAATTCTGCTACAGATCAGAAGCCATTCTGAAAACCATGATATGCAGGAGCAATATTCAAAATAATTAACTAGGGGTATGGCATAGGTGCCAACAACAAACAGATGCTGGCTACAGGCAGATCTGTTAGTAAGCATGTGGAAAGGTACGGGGCCTACCCTCAAAGTATTTATGACCTAATGAGCTAAAAAAGGCCAGTATACAATGTACTAAAAATAAAAAATCTAATATAATATAATGAACATGGTTGAGGCGTCCTTCTCTCTGAAGGTAAGGTCATGGAAACTGTCTCAGAAGTAAATCTTGAAAAAATAATATAGGAACTTGCCGTGAGGCTGAAGTCCAGGGCAGGTTATTTAAGGGGCTGGGAAGGTACAGAGGCTTAGAGGCCTCTAAATTATTTTCTGAATTTTTTACTTAACATTTTTACATTGCTAACATCCTCAGGGATCTCTCATTTGGTAACCGGTACCCTGAGAGCCATAAAAGAGAGGAGATTCGCTGAGAGTCACACAGTAAGGTCTGCAGCCTCAGGACTCAAACTTAGCCTAAACCAAAGCTCTTTCCACTTTGCCCTGCTGACCAGACAACCTACGTTTGGTTGATTCGCCGTATTCCAGCAGGCAGGGAAGCTCTCCTCGGTCCTGCCCCTCACTCACTGTCCAGTGATGTCCTTGAGCTTTTCTGTCTTCTGTTGTTTAAGAAGTGAGAAGAGATGGAGAGGAGGAGCACTGCATAAAGCCTTGCAGGCAGCAAGTCAGGGAACCCTGACCCCAAACAAGGGCATCTAATGGAGTGACTAGCCCACTGTGTGGAACCGGAGCTCCTTCACTGTTTCGGGAGAGACTTCTGGCAAATACAGAGTCATGTGGGACTTTTGGAAGGAGTTAACACATTAGATGAATCCCCAGAAGAGGAGGAGGAAGTCGGGAGCAGTAGAGGAGTCAAGGGGTCCTATGAGAAGCGAATACTAGGATTCTCAAAGAAATGGTCACTCAGCTTCCTCAGATAGCGCTGGTCCTGGCCAATATTCCATTCACTGGATGTTTTATCTCGGAGGAAAAAAAAATGTATTGCATCTAACAGAACTTCAAGTAAGTGAGAATGATTTCACCTGAGGTGAACCCCTATAACCCTCAGCCTCCAAACCACATCCTCCACTGGCAACCTGGTAGAAAACAAGCAACACCAAAACCAGGCTTGGGCTGAGGACTCCGTGCAGAGGGGATGTACACGTAGTCACTCTACCCGCTCATGTGGGAAAAGTGCTACTGTAGGGAGAAGAATGCAACCATAAGAGGTGGGATGCCCAGAGGGGCTGCCTCTGTCAAACAGGAGGCTGAGTGGTTATGAATTCCATCAACATCTTCTGCTGTAATGTTTAACATGGTTTGGTTGCTCCAGTCTGACCTTGATGACAATCTACATGGAACACAGCCAAGGTAGCCTTGGGTAAGTCATCTATCCTCCCTAGGCCCCCTCTCCTCATCTGTGAAATGGACGTGTTGGGCAATCTAGTTTCCCTCTTCTAAGAGTGAAACAAGAAGAATTTCATTATAAAACACAGCATGGCAAATGTTCACTTGTTCCTCCATGGTTTCTTTCATTCAATAAACATTTACTGAGCTTCTACAATCCCCAAGGTTCTCTGCTAGGCAAGAAAAAGCGGATGTCACTACTGTCCTCTGGAAGACTAGTGAATAGGAGAAGAAACTAGACATATACACATATAGTTATACCATGCACAGGCAATGAATGCCCTAACAGAGTTATAACAGGCTATGGTGCATGGAAGCATTTCTTGTGGAAGACATCTAGAAAGCCCCATGGTGAAGTTGGGCTTTTCTGGTGACTCAGACGGTAAAGACTCTGCCTGGAATGTGGGAGACCTGGGTTTCATCCCTGGGTCAGGAAGATCCTCTGAAGAAGGAAATGGCCACCCACTCCAGTATTCCTGCCTGGAGAATTCAATGGACAGAGGAGCCTGGAGGGCTAGAGTCCGGGGGGGGGGGGGGGGGGGGGGTCACAAAGTCAGACATGACCAAGCAATAAACACTTTCTTACACTTTCCTGGTGAAGTTAGATCCAAATTGCATGCCAAGTTGATGTGCGAAGGTAGAGGTGGAGATTCCAGGCAGAGTGTACCATTAGCAAAGGTTCAGGTATTGGAGAGCATATGGTGTATGCAGACCCATTTCCCTGGAAGGGGGGCTGCAAAAGCCCCAGAGAAAGATGAAAACAAGTGTCTTATCTGGGTTCCTCTTACTTAAAAGCCAAGGTATGGCTTAAGATACCACAAAGGCTTTGGAGAAAACTCCTTTTATAAGTAGCCTCTTTTAAAAATACACAAATAAAGCTAAACGTCTCATTTTTATGTTACTGGAATATACTTCTATGACAGCTAACTTAATGCCTTAAAATGTTCTTATTTGTTTGTTCCACCGGCTTGTTTCCTGCCTTGAGGACCAGCTTGATTACGTTTGGCTTTTTTTCTCTTCCCTGCAACTGGGGGAGCCACTTGTAATGCGTGCCAAGTCGCTTCAGTCGAGCCCGACTCTTGGCGACCCCATGGAGCCTGCCAGGCTCCTATGTCCATGGAGTTCTCCAGGCAAGAATACTGAAGCGGGCTGCCACTTCCTTCTTCAGGGGATCTTCCCAATGCAGGGATCAAATGCACGTCGCCTGTATTGGCAAGTGGGATTCTTTACTGCTGACTCACCAGCAAAGTCACTACAAGGATGGGGGGCCAGGCTTGGGAGTTTCCCAGAAGAAGCCAGAGGTATCACCCAGCTTTACAGCACACACTCTTGTCCCATTTAAATATGCAGGCAGTGACAAATATGTATTGATTATGTATTATAGGTAAAGATAGTCTTTATGCCATATAGCATTTATAATATACTATTCTAATATTGTATTCCCTACCCCCGAGCAGACATTGGAAAGCTAAGAGAAATGGAAGCACTCAATAATGGTAAGAATACATAGCCTCATGCTACAACAATACGTTTTTGCTAAAACACAGAATTAAAAACTTCCAAAACAACCAACATTTGAATCAGCCAAAATGGTTCAAAGTTCAAATGAACTGTCTAATGACATGACTATTTATGGGCTTTCTTGCCATCTGGGAAGATCAATGAAGCAAAGAATTCTAGAATACTGGGGCCAGAAAGACCATAGGAATGACCTAACTCGTTCCACTTTGTTCAGATAGGGAAACGGAGGCCCACAGCAATAATGATAAGTGTGGGGTGATATTTTCAGTACGGAAAACAGGTGAATTATTGAAATCTCTGTTATTAGTGCTTAATTCTAAGAAAATTAAGGATCTCTGAATTAGCCCTGCGGAACAAAGAAACACAGCTTCCATATACAAATACAGCAGTGATTTTTTATACAAGCAGTGTTACAATCTAACAGGGCATAAAACGTTGTCTAAATATCATCTGAACAATGTTCCTGGGCTATAATGTGTAATAGAACTGTGGAGCCCAGGGCTGGCATTTCAGTGTATTCCAGGGTGTATTCCAGTGCTTCTCAGAACCTCAGTTTCTTTGTAAAAAGGGGACAGCAGGTGTGCCTATTACAATTTCTGGTTAGAGGATGTAATGAAGCAGTGTCCATAAAGCACCTTGAGTGACACCGAACACAGACTTCATAAAGGAGGGTCTGGCAGTAGCTACAGCTTAAGTGGTGCCTCATTTCCCTCCAGGATCCCCCAAAGTACTAAGAGCCCTGACGAGCTCAAGCCTGGGCGCCCTGGCCTGGCCGCCTCCCCGCTCCCTCCCGTGCCCGTGTGTGCCCTGAGGATCCCCACTGCATGCTAACCACCAAACTCACCAGTGACTCAGAGCTTGGAACGAATCCACAGCAGGCTGGAGAGCAAAGACACAGCTTATGTTTCAAAGATTAACTAGCTACTTTTTTTTTCTTATGATGGATACCTTTCAGCAATTGAGAAGAAACCTCAGGGAACTCTCTTAGAAGACCCAGCTTAGAAGACAGGATCACTGCACAGGGCATGAACGTGTCAAAAAGCTACTCCCCTCTAGGAAACCAGGGCTGAGACAACACTGCCTCTAAGCAGCTGGGCAAGGCTCCCTCCCCCCCGCAAAAGAGGCTGGGAACTGATCTGTGTGCCCAGCGCTGTTCCCACCTGCTGGGAACTAATCCCTTATCTCTCTGCTGGCCCCAGAAACCCCAAACAGCCCAGGCTTTGGAAAGGCTTTATCTCCTCTTTCCAGGAATTCGGCTCAGCCTCTCCGCTCTCTCCAAGGTGCCACTGAGCCGCTGCTGCCCGGGGAGCACCCGGGGCTGGCGAGCCGGGGTCCTGTTGCCACGTTTCCAGCCTGCCCGGGGAGAGAGCCAGAGTTCCCCCTCGCTCCCTGCGCTGCTGTCTCACAATCAGAAAATCCTTTGGGGGAGCAAAAGCAAAAGTCACACTTTACTAACAGCTGCTCCCGGTCGGGGGCAGAAGAGGGAAAAGGGAATTCCTACTTTTGCAATAAATTGTATGCAAATAGGTTCTCTCCCGGGCAGAGAGCAGGGAGCGAGTGCGTCTTTCATGAGCTAACGCTGTTCCGCTGGGAGGGCTGTTCCTTTAATTCACCAACTGAAAAAGTGGGAAAGGATGTCTGGAGGCGAGGCGTCCCATTTCAGAGGAAGGAGCTCGCTATAAAAGCCAGCCAAAGCTGGCTGCACCGGCCGCAGCCTGCCTACTGTCACAAGCCCGCCCGCGCGCAGGCACTCACTCCGCGCGCCGGTCCTCCGCACAAAGACGGGCTGGGGGACTCGGGGGGCCGCGGGCAGGGAGCCCCGCTGCTCACATCCAGGTACTTGCTCCGTGGAGCTGGTTCCCTCAAGAATCTAGGACTTTCCCAACTCCAGAAAGGTAAGTCTGTTTCACCCCATTACCAAAGATCACTATGATAGACTGCTTGCATTTCCGGTACCAAGTGGGTCGTGGTTTCCTAAATGATAAAACTTTGGCTTTATTTTGGTTGCTGGCAGGATGTATTGGCTATGATCCGATGCACCTTGACTTGTTTTCTACTTGCCCCCTTCCAGTCTTGGAGATTTCTGTCTGCTTGTTTCAGTTCTATGAAGAGTTCCACGTGCAGGGAACTTTTTAGGAAGTTGTTATCGCTGCCATTCTTCAGAGGGAGAGTAGGAATTCACTCTTCACTGGCCACCTGGCTGACTCACCTGTGAATATTTCTGTTTGAGGGTTTTAAGGTGGCAGAGTTCTACAGTGGAGTTTGCTCGTAGCCTTTCCATGGGGTAGGTTAGGAGGAGATTCATAGAAGATGGTAGAAGAACAATAAGATTTTACATCTCAGCGACCCCGACTTTACAGTTTACAAAGAGTTGTGTATCATCCCTACGCCATCCACCCTGTGGTCAGACTTGGGAAGGGATGCGGGCTGGGTGAACAGAGACGGTAACTCCTAACGTCAGATGGACAAGTGTGGACTACAGGTCGGGAGCGGTAGACTCTGAAGGGCCGGGGGACTCCCCAAGGATGCCTCCTGATCGAGGATGCCTCCTGATCCCTGGGCTGGGCACCTGGGTATGTTTGAGGTGCTCAGAGTCAGCAGCATCCCATAACTTTCTAGAATCACCTCTCCCTTCCCACCTCTCATTGCAGAAAGCCCTGAGAAATAACTGCCCCTGGGGATGGGAAGCACAGCTCCCCTGGCAGACTGGAAAGAACACAGGGGGATCTCTTGGTCCCAGCAGTGTTGTAAGGGGATTAGGAACGTGGGTTTTGATGCCAAGGATCCCTTTAGTGTCCCCATAACTGCCACACCACACAGGACCCTGGTAAAAATATGTAACCTCTTTGAGCCTCAGTTTTCACTTCTTTAAAATGGGGACAATAACTTCTGTTGTCATTATAAGGAAATGAAATATAAAGAAATTGGAGGAGCAAGGGCTCCAGAACTGGAAGTCTAGGTAATCACTGTCATTGCCCCAAACTGCTACCACCTTGGGAGTAAAAAAGGCACTGAACCGATCTTGGATTGTTTCTTGTGCATTCCTCACCCCACCCCGACTCCTGCTCCCTGACTTTCTGTCCCACCAGGTCTGAAGGCACCTCTCTAGCTGGCAGGTCAGACTCTTGGCTGCATTTTACAAGCTGGAGGTTATGTTGGCACAGCTTGGGAAAAAAGGGAGCAGCCTGGGTTGGATGTAAAATGTCGAGCACTGATGCCAGAAGGCACAGGTTTTGAGTTTGGGCATTTGTGGATTCTGAAGCTGTCGGTTATAAAGTACCATGCTGCTGCCTTGGAATGTGTTCCATCCAGAAGGAGAGCGGGACAGGGAGCCTCCCTTGAAGAATGAATGCCTCTTTTTCATGTTTTTGTGAACTTTCCCCCTTTTGATGGTGTTTTCCCATCTGTGCTTTAGAAATAAAACCTGCTGCCTGCCCCAGCCAGCTTCCTGCCTGGTCCTGAGATGTGGCGAGGCTAACTCAGGAGTGGGGGAAGGCTTTGCTGGGTGCTGTTGAAACCTGTGGAAGTCTGCTGGCATTGTGCGCATCCAGCCCTTTGCAGCAGACAGAAGTGCCTGCGCACTGAAACTGTGTGTTGCTGGGAGGTGATGGCATTTGGGGGAAGAAAATGAATATGCCTATTCTCTGATTTGCACAAGCAGTGTGAACTGGATAAGAATTGAGAAGTGTGTTGCCAAGCTCTTCAGATGTTAACATCTTTTTTTCTATGCTTTGAAAAACCTAGCTCCCCTATCTCCTTTCACCAACTCCCTCCCTCACCCAAAGGAACCTGTCTTCCAAACACTGGCTTTATCATCCATAGAGAGGAGAACCATCTGTATCTCATAGGGCTCTTGTGACTCTCACTGAGATAATATATATCAAACTTGCTATAGCAAGTAAGAGCTCAACAAATGGAGGTTTTCCTTGGTTTTCCTGTTTATCAATTTGCAAGGACTTGGCCAAGATTAGTGTTCTGAGACAGTGGTTTTCAAAAGGCAGTGGAAATATTCATTAAGTGAAATGGAAATGAATCTGGCAAAATCCTGATATACAGTAGGTAAATGTGGGCCGATTTGATTGAAGCAGGTTTGGGGGTTCCAAAACTCACCCCAGGGCCCTCAGCCCCTGGGACACTTCCGCAGAATCTTGGACACGCAGAATACAGTTAAAAATTAGGAAGCCGAGTAGTGTATGTTGAGGCTGCAGTTCTGCACTTTGACAAGGATTTGTGCCTTGACAAGGATTCGCGATCCAGTGGAATTCCAAGAAGTTTCCCAGGTAACACAGTAGATAGACATATATGCCGGGGCAGGGCAGGGGTCGGGGGGGCAGGGGGAGGGTGTTATATGTTTAGTAAAGTACGAGTTTTTAATTAACTGTCATGACAGCAACAGCCAAAACACACTCTCTAAATCTTTGTATACCTCATCTCACTGAAGACCCGCATGTGTCCGAAAGGGACCATACCTACTGGACAAACCTCGAAAAGCAGAGAGAATGAGTCACAGATCTCAGAGGGATGGAGTCTTATTTCAGACCCAGGTCCCCACGACCCTCAAATCGGACCCATTCGGCCACATTCCTGCTGAATGCTGCTGCTTCTTGAACTGCCTTTAGAAGGGAAAAAAATAAAAGTTCTCTCTGACTAAATCTGCCCCTCCAGCCAGACTGTGGCCACCCATAAATACAGCAGTAGCCTGATCATATAACCAGAATGGAATTTGGAAAGGGAATTCAAGCTGACAGAATGAAAAACATATCCCCCTTAATCCTACCCTTTCTAATGCTCACAATGGACTGCGAACACCTATTCTCACCTCCCCTTGGATTTCTACAAACAGCCATGCTTTCTTAGAGGCAAAAGTATCCACCTGGCTTAATACACAAGTCACGCTGAAGTCACGGTGGTTTGGAATGCAGAGTAGGGAACAGACATTTAAGTTAACTCCATATACAAGCCCTCTGTGATGATAAAACACACACACACTCAAAATAGTTATGCGGAACTATATATCACATATGTGATAGGAGGGTTTGCCTTTGGTTCCTCATTGATTTCTCACTCCAACACTGCAAGTTGTGAATTACTGGCCCCATTTCATGGCCAGAGAAATTGAGACCCAAGGAAGTTGAAATGATGCATCAGAGGGTTTCCATAAGTGAGGGCAGAGCTGGCTTTGAACCCAAACTTTTGGACCAACACCCTACTATTTTTTCCACTAGGCTGTATCACCTCCAGCAGTCAGGCTGGGCAGACTTCCATGAAACCCTGAAGGATGTCTTTTAGTGGTTGGCCAAGGTGGCAGAGAAGCCCTCAGCTGGCTTTGGCGTCTATTGATTTTGCAGAATAGCCCTGCGTATATCATTTTTCATGGTGCTCAGAAAAGGTCAGCTCCTGGTGTTGAAATGCTCTGCCTGGAGACAGAAACGTTCAAATTTCATGCCTGGGAGAGAGAAGAATGACCCTAGAGGCAGCGGTCAGGTCATTATTGCCGGGTTTCATCCTAGAAAAGTAGACACGCCCTTTGCCTTGTTGGACAGGTGGGAGCTCTGACTGGGAAAGCAGGGCTTTTACCTATACCTGCATCCTCTCTGAGAGCCAGGTAAATGAGAACATCTGTTTCCAAAAGGGCTGATTAGCAGATGAAGTGAAGTCAGGGTGCCCAACCTTGGGGCAGTGAATCCCAGGAGATCAGGAAATAGTTGTAAGCTCTGAGCCACGAATTCCCCTGGGTTATGGTCGAGCTCAGACTCCCTGCTGTCTCCTGTGGAGCAGCTGCTCCAAGCCTCATCCTGAAGGTGAGTGTACGTGATGCTGTCCTGGACCACAGCCCCTCAGGTGTGCTCATCCACGACCCCTCTTCCCTGGGTGTTTCCATCGTTCCCCATGTCGGTCTATGTCCTCAGGCCCTCCTTGGCTGCATCAAGCCTCTATTTCATCCTGCCTTTTAGAACCCCACTAAAAGCCCACCAGGCTTCCCTGGTGGCTCAGTGGTAAGGGGTCCACCTGCAATGCAGGAGACGCAGGTATGATCCCTGGGTCGGGAAGATCCCCTGGAAAAGGAAATGGCAGCCCACTTCAGTTTTCTTGTCTAAGAAATCCCATGGACAGAGGAGCCTGGCAGGCTATAGTCCATGGGGTCAAAAAAGAGTAGAATGCAACTTAGTGACTAAAAAACAACATGATTCCATCACATCTCACTTTGAGGAGATCACAGGGAATCCCCTTGAGTCTAATCCCAGGCCAGTATACACACCTTTGACATGTGGGAAGCATTAGATGAAGATTCCTTTCCAAGAAGGAAAGCCCCTCTAAACTCCCATAAACTCTAGACCATAATTCCATCCAAAGCGAAGAGCGGTGGCCTTACTTTCACAAGGGACTGTACACACCTACATGCCTACCTGATTCTCACCCTGGTGACCAGACTGCTTATTTTAGTTATGCCCTGAAGCCTAGAAATTCTTTTTCTGTTCCTTCCTCTGTTGTCTCATTTTTCTGGTCTCTCCTTAACTTCAGCAGCAACGTAAGTTCAGCACCTCATCACTCCCTTTGACCCTCCATCATGGAAAAAAAAAGTCAGATGCCCACATTGAAAGCAGATCGGGAATGGAAAATCCCTTTCATGTGTATTTTTAGTCTATTTGTGAGTGAAAATGAAAAAAAAAATCATTTCATGCCAAGTTTTCAGATTTTTTAAATATCCTGAAATTCACAGGCCCTTAATTATGCAGCCATGGTAACTCAAATAGCTTTGGATGGTCCTTTAACCTCCCCTCTGTCAAGAGCCAGAAATATTTCAGAAGCTCTGAAAGTAGACGGCTTGTTTCAAAATTAACCATTGATCAACTGTTACCCTGGAGAAGGTGAGTCGGCAGCTACTAACTTCTACATGAACATGTCCAAAAAGTTCTAGGAGGGACTGACAATGGTAATAACTAATATTTACTGAGGACTCTACAGGCATTGTGCCATTTAATCTGCAACAATTGCTTCCAGCAAGTAGAAATGCCTCTAAGTTCAAACCTAGGGGACCCGAGTCTGGAAAAGTGTAAGTGGCTTCCCCAAGGCCATGCAGATAGTGATTGCCGGAGTCAGAACTCAAAGGCGGTTCCAAGTCCTGAGCACGTGGATATAACCGTCACAGTCCACACTGAAGTTCTATTCATCTCTGACAACAAACGAGGTGGACAGAGAGCAGAGCCCAGAAAGAGGCAGAGATGTGTCTTTCAGACTCTAGTGTTTTCAGCAGGTGGCTGCGGCTGCTCTCTCCAGCTCATTCCTTCAGGGCCCACTCCCTGCAGAAACTGTAACGAAATAAGTAGTGTGTGATTTCTAGCATAAAATGTTTCCCCTAGGGGCTTCCCAGGTGGCGCGAGTGGTAAAGAACCAGACTGTCAATGCAGGAAACAAGAGATGTGGGTTTGATCCCTGGGTCAGGAAGATCCCCTGGAGGAGGGCATGGCAACCCACTCCAGTACTCTTGCCTGGAGAATCCCATGGACAGGGGAGCCTGGCGGGCTACAGTGCATGGGGTCACAAGAGTCAGACACGACTGAGCAACTACACCACCACCCCCTTCCTTGTAGTATTCTGCAGTCATTTATTAGGGCCTATTACCAGTGGCTTGGGGCTTTCGTGGGGGCTCAGCAGAAAAGAATACACCTGGCAATGCAGGAGCCTCAGGAGACATGGGTTCGATCTGTGGGTTGGAAAGATCCCCTGGAGGAGGGAATGGCAACCCACTCCAGTATTTCTGGCCTGGAGAATCCCATGGACAGAGGAGCCTGGCAGGCTACAGTCCACCAGGTCTCAAAGAGTTGGACACAACTAGAATGACTTAGCATGCATGCACACGCATGTTTCCCCTATCAGATTGGAAACCGCAGGAGGGTGAAGCCTGATCCAGGCCTCACCCCTGCTGCCAGATGAGCAAACGCTCACCATGCTGGCGGGCTCACACACCCCTCTGACAGTTCCCGAAGAGCTCTGCACCTTCCCCACGTACCTCTGTGCATCATAACTGCCCTGATGGTCTCCTCCCCCCACCACCTGACTGTACAGCGTTGAGGACAGTCATCAGGGAGGCGGGAACCCTGTCTGCTGGAAGCTCACCCTTCCCAGAGCTTAGCCACCTGCTGGCCGGTGGCAGGCCCTCCGTAAAGTATTGTTGAAGAAACTCTGCTGTCCTAATGGAAGTGAACAAAAAGCACAACACCGCTTGGCTTCTGAACTGGGTCCTATGGTGACAGAAGCATTTTCACATGCCAGACACGGTTCTGATAAAGCAGGATTCTCATACATTTACAAAAGTATAAAATAAATTTTCTGTGTATCACTCTCAGATTTTCCCAGCAACCAAATATTATTTCACAGCTAAGTAACTGAGGCCACAAAAGATTATCACCTGCACAAAGTAGAAGGTGGTGGCATTGGTATTCTTCTCCAGGAACTCCCCAAACGGGGCTTCTCTCCCTGTGTCATTGGACATTCAGGTATTACTTCCATTTTTCAGATGAGTAAAGAGGTTAGAGGTAACAGGCTACTTGGTAGAAGGACAGTCACCTTTTTAAACAGTATTCAATAGAGAGAGTAATGCTTAACACAAATACAAGAATTTCCAATGGTAGACTTTAGACAGAGAGATATATCAGACAACTTAAATTTAATCTCCCAGGGATGTGTTCAGGATAAAACCATACTTGGTGGTAGGCAGGAAAACAATGAGGCTTCTCCTGCTGGCTAATGCAGGAGATGTGGATTTGATTCCTGGATCGGGAAGATCCCCTGGAGGAGGAAATGGCAACCCTCTCCAGTATTCTTGCCTGGGAAATGCCATGGATGGAGAAGCATGGCAGGCTACAGTCCATGGGGTTGCAGAGTCGGTCACGACTGAACATGCACATACACATGAGGAAAAAAAGAGATGGAACATTGAATACTGAGTGCAATTCAGTATATTTTGGTTCAAAGCAGATTGAGTATTGAGTGCAAGTGCAAGTATATTTTGGATCTAGCTCCATGCCTACGGATGCCACATAGGGAAAGCCTGGCTATTGGCAGTGCCCTGGGGAACTCTGCTAGGCATGCCATGCAATAAGCATATGCAAACCTTGCTGCAGAAAGTGACGCACCACAGCCAGCACAAGAGAACTTAGAGCAACACTGGACTCCCTGCCAGCCAGAGACCCTCAGGAAGAGGGTCAGAGACCCTCAGCAGAGACCCTACCTGCATCTGGTCTGGTAGGCTGGCAGCAAGAAACCAACCAACCACCACCACCAACAATAACAGCAATGAAGCTTGTGAGGACCTCCAGCCAAGAAGCCATGACTGCCCACCCAGGGAAGAGGCAGCTGGGAGGAGCACATACCTGACGAGCTCTGATGGAACAGGAGAAATGCACCTCCATCAGCCGACAGGAGGCGGCTCGCAGTGGGCAGAGACACCTGCAGTGCTGCCCCCAAGGAAGTGGTCTGCTCTCTGAGGTCCTTATGTCCTGGGTCCTAGCATGGATGCATAGAGGTAGCCCTATGCAGAGATGCCACAGGAGGATGTTCCAATTGATAGGCAGGGGCGGGAGGGGGGTTAAAAAGAATTTCCCTTCAGCCCATAGAATGTTGAAACTAAAAGGGCTTGTTGGTAGCCTTCAAGCCCGGGTCCTGGATAAAAGAATTGAGAGGCTCCTCCAAGGTGTTCTAGGGGCGGCCAGGTAGAGGTGGAAAGGCCAATCACTCAGCCTTATTTCAACCAAAGCCTTTCCACTGTTTTTTTTTTTTTTTTTTAATTATTTTATAGTAGAGTGTGGCTGATTAGCAGTGTTGTGATGGGTTCAGGTGACTCAGCCATACATACACATACATCCATTCTCCTCTAAACTCCCCTCCCATCCAGCCTGGCACATAACGTTGAATAGAGTTCCCTGTGCTATATAGAAGGTCTTTGTTGGCTATCCATTTTAAATAAGCAGTGTGTACATGTCCATCCCAAGCTCCCTATCTCTTTCCCCAGTTTGTCTCCCCAGCAACCGTTAAGTTTTGCTCTGAGTCTGCTTCTGTCTTGTAAATAAGTTCATTTGTATCATTTCTTTTTAGATTCTGCATGTAAGGATATCATATGCTATTTCTCCTTCTCTCTCTGACTTACCCTCACTCAGTAAGACAATCTCTAGGTCTATTCATGTTGCTGCCAATGGCATTATTTCCTTCTAAAACCCTTCCACTCATCTCTTTGGGGCACTAGCTTCCTCATGAGATGTCATGTGATGAAAGAGTTCCACGGCCAAGGAAAAACAAAAGGTTTTGGAAATTGCTGGCATAATTTATCTTCCCTCATTTTAAAGATGGTGAAATGGAGACATGGAAAAGGAAAAAGTCCTTCTAAGACCACATGCCAATTGGCAACAGGGCCAGCACTGAATCTGAGGTCTTCTAACTCATGCTCTTGGAAGAGGGGGGCAATATAAAAAGTGTCAGAGCTAATACATTCTTTAGAAAGGAAAAATCAGCAGGGTTTTATTCCCTGAACAGCTTTAGAGCACATGGGCTGAGCCAAGGAGTCCTCTGTATTAGCGATCTGTCGTTACATAACAAATTCCCACAAAATTTGATCGTTTGGAACAACACACATTAGTTATCCTGCAAGTCGCTGTAGGTCAGGATTTCAAGCACAGCTTAGATGGACGTCCCGCATCGTGGTTGCTCATGAGGCTGCAACCACAGGGTTGGCCAGGACTGGGGTCTCGTCTGAAGGGTCAACTGGGGAATGATTAAAGCTCACTTATGTGGTTGTTGGCTAGATTCAGTTCCTTTCTAGCTGTGGGTCTGAAGCCACCCTCACTTTATTGCCACGTGGGCCTCTCCAGCATAGACTCCAGCATAGCCTCCAGCATAGCTGCTTCATCAAAGCCAGCAAGAGAGATAGAGAACTTGCAAACAAGATAGATATCACAATCTTGAGTAGCCTAACAGTGGATGTAACATCACATTATCTTAGCCACGTTCCATGGGTTTGAAGTAAGTCTCTAGCCATCCCACACGTTGCAAGGAATTACAAAAGAATGTAAACAGCAGGAGGTAGAAATTGGAGCCGATCCTTTACCTGCTATTCACCTGCTACTGCCTCCATCACTCCAATGTCACCAATGTCTAACAACTTATCAGTAAGTTCATCCAGCCCACCTGCTCTCATAGTGATGAGCAGTCAATACTTACGGTAAACACTAGTGTGGACTTTGTCTTATTTAAACTTCTTATCCATTCAATACCAGGTGGAGCCTGGTATGTTGCATTAGATGTCATAGGAGAGCCATGAGTCCTCTTGAATATAACCCCAAGGTAGGATCTTCCAAGGAATGACTTCAAATGCATTTTACTAAAGGGCAAGACAAGTCAAAGTGACCCAAACTGAAACTCACCCATCGTCCCCCTCCCCTGACCTGTTTCTCTCTTAGCAGATATTATAATGAAAACTTAACTCTAGGATTAACTCCTTCTCTTTTTCCACATTTTTGTTACTATCCCATCATACACCAATTCTCTGGACTCTACCACCCTGACCTGTAAATCAGTTCACTGCCTCCCACCCTCCCCATCATCATGCTAGCTCAGACTGTGATGTCTCACAGATGGATGACTGCAGCGTTTCCCTATTACTACCCAGCCTTCCCTTTCAATCTGTCCCTCAACATTGGATCATAGAAATCAAGATTCCCAGGCATAAAGCTTTTGTCAAATGATTCTCTTTTGGCCACAGAAGAATCCCTAGAAAGGCATCAGTTTTCCCCGTGATCTGGCCCAGGTCTCCAAATGAACCTTGTACCTTCAGCTGTAATCTGTGCTTTCCACACCAACCACTTTGCGCTTTTTATGTTTTTCCAAATGCCATTCCTTGTTTCCCAGAATGTCCTTTCCTGTATTTGTCACCTACTCATATTCTTTTGTTAAAATTCAGTTCAGGACCCACCTCCTCTGTACAGAGTGAATGTCCCTTTGCTGTCATCCCATTCCATGGCATGTTACTGTCTATCATCACTTTATCATCATGGGATTCTCGTCCGCTCATAAGTCAACTCTTCCTTTAAAGTTTTAAAAAGAAGGATCTGTCTATCTAGTTTTTCTAAAATCAAATACAACTGGAATAAAATTCATTGTGTTCCAGATTTGGATTTCCCTTCCTCACCAGAGCGTGTTCAGAAAGTCTAAAACTTGAACTTGTTTTCATGCTTAGCCCTCTAGGCTCTCAACTATGCAAAGTGATGTCATAATACATGACAGGGGGAAGCCAGCCCAGCCCTGGGACAGGAAACCGTCTCAGGATGCAGACTTTAGGGAATGTCCTTGCTTTCAGAGGTGGCCCCCAGGATCAAAGTTTGCATTGCCTGGGATTTGAAAAACCAGTACCAAGGACAGAGGAGGCCTGTCTAGGGATCTGAGGCTGAGTCACTAGAGAGAGCGGAAAATCTGGCAGTTATAGCAAGGACTTGTCTACAACTCGTGGGAGGAAGGGGAGGGCAGAGAAGGGATGAAGATAAGGAATTTCTCTGTCTTAGCGCATGGAGAAATTCACAGCCCAGGGAAAGGGCTGGGTAAGGGTTAAGAGTATGGGTCCGGCATCAGAAAGCTCCAGGTCTGAGAGCTTGCTATTTGCTCTAAGCCTCATTTTCTTCATCTGCATTAAAGACAAAACATTAGTAACACCTACTCCATAAAGTTATTGTGATGATTAAATGATATAGAGCAACTGCATTGCTTAGCCCAGAAATACACTCAGTATCAACATCCTATTGTTATTGCTGCTCTTGGTATCTATCATTGAAGTAGTTCTTGGCAATAAGGCTGCACTAGAGGAGCAGTTCCCCAAAGTGTGTCCAGTGGGACAGTCTCCCCATGAGATGCACCTCAAAAAAGTGTTCCGTACAGACTCACAGGCTTAGAGAACGAACTTATGCCAGGGGGAAGGGAGGGGGGAAGGGATGGTTAGGGAGTTTGGGGTGGACATGTACACACTGCTACATTTAAAATGGATAACAAACAAGGACCTACTATATAGCAAGGGAACTCTGCTCAATATTACGCAGTAGCCTGGATGGAAGGGGAATTTGGGGGAGAATGGATACATGTATGTGTATGACTGAGTCCCTTTGCTCTCCAACTGAAACAATCACAACACTGTTAATAGTCTATACTCCAGGATAAAAAAAAAAAGTTAAAAAAATAAGTTTAAAAAGTGTCTGTGGCCAAAAGAGTGGAGAACACTTGACACCGTCCTGTTCTTGGAAATTAATGGCTCATGTGTTCATTCAATATGTAATTCCAAGGGCTAGAAATACAACAGAAAACAAGACACATAGGTCGTTCTATTTGTGGAACTTATGGTGAAAGAGGTAGATGAACAAAAGGAAATCAAACTTATACTACCGTCTCCAGTAGATACATCCTGAGAAGACGTCTAAAACGAGGCAAGGGATCAGACAGTAGCTGGTGGTGAGGGGGGATGTTCTTTTAACCACGGTAAGGCATGGAGGTGACCTTTGAACAGAGATCTGAATGCAGTCAGGATATGAGCTCTGTAGGCAGTAGTGAGGAGTTAGGATTTTATTCATTGTGATAGGAAGCCACTGGGAGATTTGAGGTAGGAGAGTGCATGAGGTGAGACATTTTGTAATTTGTAATTAATTTTGCAATTAATGTTCAGCTTCATTTAACCTAGTACCTTCAGACTTATTTGAACACAAACATCCTTTCCCACTCTCAGACCTGGAGCTTTCTAATGCCAGAGCCACACTCTTAATCCTTACCCTTAACCCTTAGCCCAGCAACCTAAGAACGTCTTAGCACATAGTCTGGTAAACTCTGCATTGGTGTACCAGGCTTCGTAGATTATAAAAGGACTGTAAATTTGCTCTCTAGATCTATAGTAAAAAGCCAAACAAACTCAGGCTGAAACAGGCAGACTCAGAGTGGGAAAACCTAGTTCCAGAGGTAGAGACAAGCAGAGCGTCACTCTAATTAGCAGCTCTTTTTGGCTAAGACGGTCAGTGAGCGCAGCCAGGCTTCAGCAGACTCTGGAACTCCATCTCAGGCCAAATAAAACTTGCCAACATCTGTCTAGCATCTAATAAGCATTTGCAAACAATACACCTTGGCGTAAGCATTCTCCAAGGGGGGTGGGGAGGGGGGTTATGAAACTCGAGGTCCAGCCAGACGCTCTGAAAGAAAGACAGGTCAAATATTTCTGCGCTTACACACGGACAGCCACCAGCTTGCTGTCGAAGCTCTGGGAAGTGGAAGCTGACGGCGTCTGCTCCCCTTATCAAGAAGTGCTGATTTCAGTTTTCACCTTATATGAACTGCAGCAAGTTTCTTGGTCCGTCACCCCAGCGTAGTGGTTGGAAACACGTATTTTAGAGTGGCAAATCAGGGTCCAACAGTGCCTTTGCCTCTTCCGTCAGTTGCTGAAGCTCCCTGAGTCTAGATTTGACTTCTAAATAGGTCTATTAATACCTGGTTTCACAGGTTGTCGTGACAAATGACAAGATAAATGATTACATGTTTTTAAAAAGCAGCTGGTATAAGGCTTGGAACAAAATAGGTATATAGTAGGCTTCCCCAGTGGCTCGGCATTAAGAATCTGCCAAGGAAATGGCAACCCACTCAAGTATTCTTGCCTGGAGAGTCCCATGGATGGAGGAGCCTGGAGGGATGCAGTCCATGGGGTCACACAGAGTCAGACATGACTGAACGACTAAGCAGCAACAGGCTTCCCCAGTGGCTCAGCAGTAAAGAATCTGCCTGCTAATGCAGATCCAGGTTCGAGCCCTAGGTCAGGAAGACCTCCTGGAGGCGGACCTGGCAACCACTCCAGTATTCTTGCTGGGAAAATCCCACGGACAGAGGAGCCTGGCAGATTACAGTCCATCGGGTCGCAAAGAATCAGACACAGCTGAAGCTATTGAGCATGCACACTCAACAAAATGTTAGTTTCCATCTTACCCATTTCAATCTGTATTTGCTTTTATAATAAGGTCATCACTTATTAACTAATTACTATATTCCAGAAAGCATCAGGAAACTATGGGGTGACACCTTATTTTGTAAATAAAGTTTTACTCGAACACATCCATGCTCATTCATTTGTGTCATGATTAGGGCTACTTTGCTATTGTAGAGTTGAATAGTTGTGACAGACCATCTGGCTACAAAGTCAAACATATTTACTTAAGAAAAAGTTTACTGACTACTCAGTGTATTCAATTTATACATGTAATTTCCAATCATTACAATGCTGAAAACTGGATATTTTATATTTATATGAATGAAGAAACTGAAGCAGAAATAAAGGTTCATCTAGTAAGTCTTCCTCCAAGAATATGAAGCCAAATTCTATACCTAAAGGACGCTTAGAAAAATGATAGAAAAGTTATTCATTTGTATAATCCAGCCTTGATTTGCTCCTGACTACCTCTGACTTTTATGTCTCTCAGGCTAAATTTCTTGACCTCTAGGCTACTGTTGTTGCTCAGCTGCTAAGTCGTCTCCAACTCTTTGCGATCCCATGGACAGCAGCACAACAGGCTTCCCTGTCCTTCACTATTGCCTGGAGTTTGTTCAGACTCATGTTCATTGAGTCGGTGATTCCATCCAACCATCTCATCCTCTGTCGCCCCCTTCTCCTTCTGCCCTCAATCTCTCCCAGCATCAGGGTCTTTTTCCAGCGAGCTGACTCTTCACATCAGGTGGCCCAAGTATATGCTGAACTAAATTATCCTGTATGGAAAGGTTCCCTCCCCCACCCCATCTGTTTCCTTATTTATCTATCAGTCTATTTGTTCATGTAAGTCCATTCTTTCAAAAATAAGAGCTGTAATTCCTAGACCCTCTAAAATGCTCTCATGTCTTAACTAATATCTCAGAAGTTATACTTTTGTTTTTTGGTTTTTTTTTTTTTTTGGTAAGTACATAGCATGAGGCCCAATCTTCATCCAGGAGAGATTTTTAAGCCCCCCCCCCCCCCCATCTGCTACTTCTCACTTTATCTCCCTCTCACTTACTCGCTTTCTCTCCAGGCCAGACACATGGAGAATAGGCTGTTTCCAGGGGCTTTAGAGATTTGCCTGAGATATAGATACTATAGCTCATTTGGCTTTGTGCCTTCCCTTCAAGTTCAAAACTGTATAAGAGTTACGTGCACCCCACATCCCCAATATCACCTTCCCAAGCAGTCCCATTTTAGAATTTCAGTAACTCTCTTTATATCAACGATGGCGGATTTCCTGCTGATATTTATTGCATGAATACTAAACCATTAAACTGAACAATGAATCTTTTTGCAAAAGATAACGTAGTATAGCAGAAAAAGCCTAAGGTTTGGAATTATAAGACTCAGTTCTTTATTCCGAGTCAACTGCTTACTGACCAGGCAACTTATTTAACCTTCTCAGATCTTCAGTTCTCTCTCTTCTTTTTAAAGTCGATTTAGTATTTATTCATGGTTTCTTTGTCACATGTGGGCTTCTCTCTAGTTGCGGTGCGCAGGCTCCAGAGCGTGTGGGCTCATTATGTGGTGCATGGGCTTAGATGCTCTACAGCGTGTGGGATCTTAGCTCTCTGACGGGGGATCAAAACCGCATACCCTGCATTGGAAAGCCAGTTCTTAACCACTGGATCACCAGGGAAGTCCTTAAGCCTTCCGTTCTCTTAACAGTAAAATACAAACAGTGCTTCCTAAGTCGTGAGGTTGGTGTCAAAGTTAAATGGCATCACTAAAGTTCCTGGCCCAAGACAAATGTTCAATTGCCACAGTGGCTCCATCCTGGAGCTACACACTTACCATGGACCAGTCATCACTGGGCACGTCATTACCCTCATCTGATACACAAGGAAATGGAAGAGGAGAAGGTTTAAGGTTGCTTCCAAATCTGCACTTTCCCACTCTGTGCCACCAAACTTATGACATACTTCAAACAGAATGATCAAGTAAGTTTGGGAAACACTATGAATGTTCCCTTTCTTGGAGATTTCAGATAAACACAAACATATGAAAGACCCTAGAAGATCCTGAAGTAAAGAAGCCTGGGGTAATTTGTTTGGTTTAAAATAACATTTTCCAAGTAGGTTGAATTAGGAATCTCTTCTCTTTGCGTTAATAACTGTCAACATGTTGTAAATAACACTCTAGAAAATGCTGTTTAAAGTTACCCAGCTAGATTAAACTCAAGGCAAGGGTTGGAAATAATCTCAATTTTCAGGCTATGTGAAGCTTCTCCTGTTCTCTCTGTAAGTTATAAAGGTCTTTCATTGCCAGTAATTATTCTGGACCTTTATCACTGAGTTCTTTTGCAATTAGTCCTTTTAGCTCAGTCATGCAAACCACTCCTGGACATCATTAAAGGAAAGCTGCAAAACCAAAGGTTAGAAATGGAGTCTCTGACTCATGCGTCAGTCCACCCAAATTAAACCCTGCTTCCTCTTTTTCGCTTTGTGACCTTGAGCTGTGTGAGCCTCTATTTCCTCATCTATAAACTGAGGAAAATAAAGTCAGTTACCTCAAAGGTCTTGGAGAAGATTCAATAAGATAATACACACAGAACACCTTAGGCAGTTCCTGGCTCAAACATGTTCAATCCATCTTAGTTATTATTGTAGCATTTAAATCACCCCTTTTTTGAGAAAGAAAAAGTAGACAATGAAGGTATGTCTGCCTTGCCTGGGATCATACTCATTAATTACTACAGTAGTTTGAGTTTTTTTCCGAGAGTCTAGTTTCCTGCTTCTAGTCTTGGAGGCATAGTTCCATTTCGGGAGTCAACTTTCATCAGAATGTATCGGACTTTATTGAAGTTGATTCATACAGGCTTTTATAATCATCAGTGACTCCATCTGGCTCCCTCTGACACAGGCATCAGTCAAGCTGCATTCCATCTATTTAAATATCAGCGCATTGGGTTGGAAAAGACTGCCAAAGCTAGGTAGTCTTGCTATGCCAAATATTTGCACACATACTAACACCAGCCCCCACTTGTATACCCGCGGCAGACATTGCTAATCCATCACAATACCTTTTTCCCTTGAGTTCAAACATGGCCATAGAATCTTTCTCAAAGTGGCTCCAGGCAGCCATTATCAGCTGATTGAAATTGACACATAAACTGAAACTTGTCATCTCAAACCAGATTCAGCCTCTTAACCAATACTTGAGTGACCTCTACAATATTATTATTTCTTAAAAAAAATACATATATGTTCAGTGTTATACAGCTTCCTAATAGGGGAGGACAAGAAGGAAAAGGAGAGACAAGGAGAATAGATACTAACATCTGGGTAGCACTTATTATCAATTCACCAGGCATTTATAACTCCTTATCACACTCTGTCTCCAACCCTGAAAAAATCTTTGTTACACTGAAGAAACCACAATTCAGAAAAGTTATAGGACCTTGTCAAGGGCTCCTGGCAGGTAAACAATTTGATTTCAGGTCTTCCTAACTGAGAAGACAATTTCTTTCTCTCTCCCAACATAATTCCCCTTAAGAGTTTCCATAGCCCCTCTCAAGGCTCCATCTGTGGCCTTGGGTGGCTATAATAAGTTCACAGAGGCCACTGTGTTATGAAGCTCTTTTTAGAAAAGTTTCTTTTTTTTAGGGTTGAGTTGTGAGTACATCTATCACCTGTCCTTCCTAGATAAATCTCTTTATTTTCGTACCTTGTTCAAGAGTTCAGGAACCCACTTTCCAATACTTGTGCAAGAGTCAACAAGATTTCTTAAAATTCTGGATGAAAGCCGAAACAGAGGAGGTCATTGTTCTACTGGGAAATGAATTCAAATCTATTTTTGAAACAGTTTTCCAGAACTTTATAGGAACCTATATTGTTGCCACGTGGTCAGACCCACTTTTTTTATTTTATTTTCTTTTCTGTCTAGGCAAAGAAATAGGAGAGAGAAAGCAAGTGCTCTGCAGAATTTTTATTTCAAAAATTGAAACCAGACCATACCAAGGCAGTTTGTGGTCTGAATGTATCAATGGATCCAGTCATATTTCATCTGAGCTTTTCTTAGGTATACTAAACCACAAGTATGAATCTCATTATTGTGTCTGGGTGGAACTACTTTACGGATTAAGATTTGTGGGCTTAACTTGGTTGGTAATGAAACGTATGTTCAAGGGATGGGAGGGAGGAAGCCACGAAGCACTTGTAGTACTTAGGCCTAACTCTAAAGAAAGAAACACTCAGGATTGGGCGGGGGTGGGGGGCGGTTCTTAATATTGGCCGTGTGACTTGGGTCTAAAAAAATGAAATCCAAAATTAGGTCCAGCAGAAATATTGCCGAATCAGCAATGGACCACATGTCACTAGAACAAAAGAGACTCTAGAAGTGAAACCAGACACGACTCCTTATTTCTCAGGAGAGTCTGCAGCCCCAAGAGTGGCTGTGACTCGCCCACAGCAGTTGGCAGAAGCGTGGTTCGCAGCTCACTGTGCAGTTTTTCAGACTACAGCACGTGCTACTCTGTGGCCCCATGAGAGCTTCCAACCTCCAGGAGCTTAAAAATAAATAATGAAAATTCAAAATACAAAAGGAGAGAGAGTGTGACCTAAGTTTAACAAATGACGCTACAGTGAAACTGGAAGGATTCCTAGTTACCCAGGGTGCTGCCTTTGCACTGAAATCAGAGTTTTACACTATCTTAAAGGCCTGGTGAAGTCCACCTCCTGCCAAAGGTCCAGCTGAGTATACTTCAGTCAGACAGAAAGCAGGCAGTACTGGGGCCTCCAGAACTCTTGAGGTATTGATTAGAATCTCATAGGAAAGAGTCAGGTCTGTCTTGGATATTTTTTGTAACACTTGTGCTTGTGGCATCTGGCACATAGAACTGATACAAACTCACTGAATAGCCGAATGAGAAATATGAACTAATCCCAGGAGTGGAGCTATAATGAATTCCTCGATACGTCGTGCCTTAAAAGAGATCACAGGAGAGCCAATTACATTATGGCTGTTATGAAACAAAGATTATTTGTTTGTTCATTAATTCCATGAAAATAAGCATCAGCTAACTGTATGTAAGCTCAATCAAGAAATACATTTTGCTATATTTTATTCAAATATAAATGTACTGTGCATTTATGATATTCAGGACACAATACTTGGTGTTGGGTATTAAGAGATGAATGACACAGATATGGTTCCTGCCCTCATGGGGCTTGCAGTACACACACAGCCTAGCTGTATGGAGATGAACTGCTTAGTTGAATGTAAGTACAAGATAGAATTTGCTTATTGCTCTAAAAGAGGAAGATATACATATATGATAAAGCTACCCAAATCATTTGTAGAATGACATGTGATGGAAATAATATCAGATCAATACTCAGAGAATTCAGAAGAGGAAAAAAGTTACCTGAGAAAGCTACTAATAATAGATGATTTTTTTGGAGCTGGATGTTTAAGGATAGAGAAATTTGCCTGCTCAGATGGGAAAAGGACTACTGAGGAGACTTCAGGGCATCTGAAATCCTTCCTCAGTGATAGCTGAGCTTGACAGCATCTCCAGCATGTCTGTCAGCATCCTTCCTTTCTACAGACCTGGCAGGTTCTGTGGCATCTTAAGGCCCCAATTCCAGGATCCTGATAGTACTCCCCCTCAAGCCAGGTGCTTGGAGGTTATATAGACAGAGCCTGGGCTTGGTCTTGAATCATAACCCCTTCCCTTGGTCCAGCACAAAAGACTTTATAAGACAGTGGCTCAGAGTACTTACTTTGGACTTGGATGGACCCATGTTCAAGTTCTGACTCCACTATCTAATCACTGTCTGAACTGGCATAGCAGCTCAATTATTCTCTGTCTCAGCTTCCTCATGTGCAAAGTGAGAATAAAGATACCACCTCATATCACTTTGTAAGAATTTAAACTGGAGATTTAAAATGCTTGGCACAAGCTCTGGCAATTAAGCACTCAGTGAATGAGAGTTTATTACTTTTTATTATCTCTGTCATCATTTCAATCTTTTCTTGATCTTACCAGGCCTCTACAATTGGCATTTGGGGATCCTAAGCTCTTCCTCCTCCAGGAAGTCCTCTGTGAACTTCCAAGCTCAGCGTGATGCCTCTTCTCACAATGCCTTCATTCATACTATCACTGCTACTGAACCTTGTGTATGTTCTAATTTCTGAGATTTCTGGAGATAGAGAAGAGGTCCTAAGCTGCTTAGTTTCCCCAGCACCCAACATATCATGAGGCACATTATAAGTTAACTGCAGCTTCCGAAAGAGGCTTAACATTTCTATTCCTGCTACTGGCTTAGAGTGTGCTGGGGCACTTAAGAATATCACATATATTCAATCCACAGTACAAGGATTTAAAGTCGGTTCTTCCAATGAAATGTGACTATCAATAAATAATCATTGTAAATGCATAAAAAACAAAGTCAATTCTATTTCATGACCTCCCCAGAGGAAACTGTAAGCTTTTTGATAATAGAGAACATGCTTATCTTCTTCACTTTTGTACCCCTCATGCTTAACTTAGGGCTTGGCACACGGCAGGTACTTAATAAAGGCATACTAAAAAAGATATGTAATTGGATGGCTGAATGGATGGATGGCAATTGAAGAAATCCTACAGGACCATGAAATCTAAACATCTCAACACAGGTGCTCTCTAAGATCCCACTGCAGATCTTTCTTTCTGGGGACCATTACAGTGACCTCAGACTGAGAATTACTAGAAGTCTTTCATATACACTTTTGTTGATGGCCTCCCAAGGGTCTCAGAAAATAGGTAAACCTTAATCAAATTCATTGACAAAACAGGTAGGATATCTGGGATTTAATGTTTGCTTTACACTAATAGCCAGTGAACCTCTTCAGGTGTTTCTGTCCAGGCATTCTCTTTCATGGCATGTATTACTTTTACTCAGCTCCTTGTGGCTGCCTGAAGTGTACAGTCGTCTAACTGTGAAGTGGAGCGCCAAGGAAGTGTGTCGGCATCGATTAGCAGTGTCTGCCACGTACACGCTAAGGATGTGTGTGGGTGCCTCAGATTTGCCACCAAGGACATGGTGATCTTCTTCAGTTCCCTCTGAAGTCTGATTTAGATGCTCCAATCCAATGTCTGTTTGTGTCTATGGAAAGTACTGAAAACCTGAGCCAAACGTTTCCCGTCAGCAGCAGTGTCTTGAAAAACTAAACCACAGGCAGTCTGTTGTGGAGAAAGGCCTGGCCGGGCAGCGTGGACAACCATCCCAGTGGCAGCACCGCCTCTTGGCCCAGACCTGCCAGCAGAGAGCAAGTGGGCTTGCTTTTCTTGCTCCTAAATGAGAATACATAGGTGAGGAGGAAAACCAGGACTCCAGACCCAGCCTCCTCCTCTTCTCCTAAGGATTTCAGCGTGTCTCTGTCACTTAACAAACTGAAAGATTAAAAATTATGCATTTCCAAGGAGAAAGCAAACAGTGGGCATGAGTTGACTCCCCAAAATTCTCTCAGGAATCCCTCATCCTTCAGACTAGCCTTCCACAAGCTGCCTTCTCCAAACAAAAGACACAAGTCACCACACAAATAGCAATACGCCAGCTACTAACTAAGACCTTCTTCCTGTCACCCACTGTCCTAAATATCCCCATGTGTGATCCCATCTGATCTCTCTTTTTTCTCACTTTCAGTTGAAAGAACTTTATCGTGGGGTTCTTATGAGTATTGCCATCTTACAAACAAGAAAGTTGAGGGTCGTGTGTGTGTGTGTGTGTGTGTGTGTGTGGTCAGTCATGTCCAACTCTTTGCCATCCCATGGACTGGCATCCCACCAGGCTCCTCTCTCTATGGAATTCTCCAGGCAAGAATACTGGAGTGGTTTGCTGTTTCCTACTTCAGGGGATCTCCCTGACCCAGGGATCGAACCTGTGTCTCTTGCCTCTCCTCCACTGGCATTGTCTACCACTGCGCCACATGGGAAGCCCCAAGGTGAGGCTCACAGAGGCAGTATGACACATCTAAGTTCAAAGGTACTAGATGGAGTCACATGTGGTTGCCCCTACCCAACCATATTTGACCTTGAAACTGACAATTCCATTAGATTCAAATGAATAGCCAGTGGCAGGACCAGAATCCACAGTATTTGGCTGATTCTAGAGCAGATAACTCTTGAAAACTGCACAGACTCTCCTTGGAGATTTGTCAGTTTTAGCATCTATCGTTCTTGCCTGTGAGTATCTCTTTGCCTGTTTCCTTTCCTGAGCTGTGAGCTCTCTGAGAACAGGAACTATCCATCACTGGTCTCTGAAACACCTGACTACCTCTTGAGCTGTCCCACAGCCTGGTCTTAATCCTCATTCAACTCCTCTCTGTTGAATGCAAGAGTGAATGATTTTAAAAGCAATGTAATTCCCAGGGCTGTGAAATGACTGCTAGCTCCACAAGCATCCTAACTGGGTGCCAGCTACGCGCCACCGTGCTACCCAAATGGATAAGTGCTGGAACTCCTACACCTAGGGCTTGGAGGGCTTTCGGGTTGGCAGGCAGCGTCTGCTCAGTTCCTTTAAGACACAGGTTGTGCTGGACTCCGTCAAGTGGAAGGATCAGATGTCCTCGGAAAAAATCCACACTTCAGGCTGTTTCTTGGCTCCTCTCTCTTCCTGACACAGTCCAAGAAGGAATTTATGGATGTTGGGAAGGACAAGGGGTGAGGAATTTCTAGAACCTTTAAGAACGCCCGTGTAAGCAACTCCATGCCTAACTGGCTGTGCACAATAAAATTCTCTTTCCTGTAAGCAGGAAGAAAAATGTGATCTGCCTCAGGTGTTGCCAAAATGATGTGGAAAGAAATTCATCTGGATTTTTAAACCATCAGGAATCTTCCTTGTTCCCCCAAGCCCAGGCTATTTGACGTAAAAGCCTAAGTCAATAAGACAAATGTATTCTGTGAGCTACTAAGAGTGAAGTCATAAGTATTCTGAAATATGATTCTAGCCAGTTGGAAGTTTTATCTTTATCTAAAAATGAAACTGTTTATTCTCCAGCTGTGACCCGGAAAAAATTCAAAGATTGTTGACTCCTTCATCTAAGCAGCGGTCTTTGTCCTGTGGTGAAGGGCCTAAAAATAACTGTTAATTTATTTCATGCTGCTTCCAAAAGGTTAGCTATCAAACAGCTCTACTGAGGCACCTCAGAATATACGATTATAAACCAAAAAACTCTTGGGACGTGGCTGCCACGACCACACCGTGGTTTCCCCATCTACTAGATGAAGTGGTACCTCAGAGTAATGTCCCAAATAAAAATCTATAATGCCGAAACTTGGACATATCGTCCTATACTGGCAACATCTAATGATGAAGTAACTGAAACAAGAAGTAATTTTTATCTTCCATCAATGATAAAATCCTAACATATTAACACTTGCCCCCTCAAAAAAAAAAAAAAAAGAGCCTTCAAGACCATTGTTTTCATCTTTTTTTTCCCTCTTTTTTCTTTTTTTCTTTAATAGCAGGCCATAGGTGTACCAGGAATTTGCAGACCAAGGGACCAAATACAGAAGCCTATGTTTTGCCTAATCTGCATCGATGATATGAAGCAATTAGGCACCTGGCCTTAAAAAGACAGAGCAGCGCTCATCCCGCTCAGTACCAGCCCTTCACACTGACCACTACTGCTCTCCTTACTGGTTCTGTCAGCCCCACGTGCCCTCCTGTCTCCACTCCTGCGCACACCTTACACACCCCCTACAACCAGGATGTCAGTATTCCGTGTGTGCGGTCCCACTTTCGCCCACGTCAGGGAGTCACGGAGGGAAGCGGCTGCTCCTGCTCTCATCTGCCTTAGTCTCCTCCTCACCCCTGCATTCCTTGCCTTTTCTCATGCTGCTCCCGTTTTCTAGACACCCAATCAAGAGAGGCAGGTGGGTGAGGAGCAAATTCAATCCCCCTACTCAATTGCATCCAACCACATTTTAGAATCTCACCCAACCTTCAGGCTCATCTCAAGTGCTACCTCTTTTAAGGCGTCTTTTTTCAGCCCCTCAAAAAAAATGTAGTCACCCTCCACTTTTAAACTTAACAGACTTGGGTTAACCAATCTCTTTTATTACCTATTATATCATAATCACAGTCATGCTGTAACTCCCTGATTCTCCCATGCCTTCTGAGTGCAAACTTTCTAATCTATCTACTTGACCAGTGTCATTATTACTGTTTCTGTTATCAATGGGTACCATATTAAGTACCTACTAGGTGCCAGACACTTGTTAGTAGCTTTAAGTACACCTTCCCATCTTACCCCATCTTCCCATAACTCTATGAAATAGGCATTATATAATCATATATAATGTGTATGTATAATTATATATGTATATAGCCTTGCAGGAGATGAGGCAAGTGAAACTTAGAGGGGGAAGTGAATGGCCACAGGTATCAGCTACAAAGTAGAAGAGTTGGATTCTAACATAGGTCTATTTCTCTGCAAAGCCCAGATTCTTTCTCCCATACTAGCTGCTTCATTGATAGAACTCTCCAGACAGCTGAAGGAAATGGACTGAGTCCCCTCAAAAAAGTCTGGAGCAAGGCATTGCAGAGTCAACAGAAGCAGGAGAGCCATGAGTTGATCTTGACCAGCTCTACCAGCGCCCAAGAGAAGGGTGAGGCTGGGCAGGACAAGATGTTTGACATAGCCAGAGGGGTTCCTGGGCAACTTATCTTCGGTTTGATTTGAGCAGAATCTCATGGAGCACTTGGGGCTATAACGTATGCAGAAAGAAAAAGAAAGAACACCTTGTTTTGGAAGTGTAGGAGGGAGATAGGCTGATAACCTGGAGCAAGGTCTGTGTCCTTTCAGATTTAAGGAGGACAATAGCCATAAACACCACATATGTATCCAGGTACATGTACTTGTACCTGGATATGTTTGAATATAGAAGGTATTAGAAGAGTGTGTACATTAGTACACATACATACTTGTTTATGTTACTGAAAAGGAGTGATCTTATCTAGTCTCCCAGCCCCTGCAAATGAGGTACACACCAATATTATTATCATAATATAGGAATCCTAACAACTACCCTAACTTCATTTTTAGACTTTCTTTGAACTCTCTAAGCCTCAGTTTCCTCTTTTGTACTATAGGCTTAATATCACCAAGCAAACTTTTAAACTAGTACTGGTGAACGGAACTTCCTCCAATGATGGAATTTTCCTTATCCACATGGTCTGATATTATGGCCGCTCATCACATTGCTATTAAGCACTTGAAATGTGAGGAGTAGTACCACCGAGGATGGAATTTTCGGTTGTATTTGATTTTAATAACCACTTGTGGCTAGTGAGCTCCATACTGAACAGTGCGGCTCTAGACCAATGAATTCAAAGGATTTTCTTCCTCTTAACCCTTTCCTCTCATGAAGAAATCTTTAAGGCACTTTTCTTGTTGTTGTCATTATTCTCCAGATGAATCATGCTTAAGAAGTTAACAGGAAAGGAGGCATCTAAAAATCACCAGCACAATCACAAGAGTTAATCTGGCTCTAACATTTTCTTTTGATAAAAATAGAAAGCAGAGTATGACCCACATGTGTATTTTTCTGCATTTAGCATATATGCCAAGACAGGTTACAGAGCACGGCAACATGCGTGGCTTGGATAGAGCACTTTGTCCTGGATATGTGACCCCAAGAATCTATGTATTGAACCAATACAAAGGCTGTGTGTCTTCCTGCAGCCCTCCTTTGCAAACATTGGCAAATAGCTCCTTTAGTCTGGCCATAGAAGACAAACATAGATAACTTCATAGAGGGGAGATAGATAGGAGGTTTAGGTACAGACATAGAGATGTAGACTTAGGTATAGGTGTAGGTGTGGATACAGATATAGACATAAAGGTGAAGGTGTACATGTATCAGTTCAGTGTGGATATAGATGTAGACATAAAGATGAAGGTGTACATGTATCAGTTCAGTGTGTATATAGATGTAGACATAAAGATAAAGGTATACATGTATAGATATAGATAAAGATAGAGAGACAATCTCCCAAGACATATTCTCCTGGGAGCTCTGAGAAAGAGAGCTCACTTCACTACAGAAGTCATCCTTGCTTAAAAAACAAAAACAAAACAAAAAAAGACTTACATATGCCAAGGTAGGATTTTCAAGAGTCGGGAGAAAGAAAATCCTGGAAAAAAACACTCATTGAAGTCCATATTTTTCGGTACAAAAGCTCTCACTGCTGCCAAAGACTGTCCTGTTCCTTCTACACACAGTATCTCACACAGACTCCACAGCAGTCCTGCAAGAACACTCAGAGCATGTTTTATTGATGACATGACTCTGGCCTGCATTATAGCTAACAGTTTGTCCGAGGAAGTGGTTGAACAATGACTCAAACTCAAGACAGTTTGTCTATATATCTGTGCTCTTCGGCACTCTTCATTTTATATGCCAGTGACTTGGAGTTTGCTATATTATTCAAAGCCCTTTCTATTGGGTAATTCCAATTAGAGATGTATGTCTCAAGTCCTTTCTCTACATCTGCATCTCTATTCCTGCTGGACTTAGGGACTCAGCAGGAGAAGGAAAGGATGGGATGAATTGAGAAAGTAGCATCGACATATATACACCATCATGTGTGAAATAGATAGCTAATGGCAAGCTGCTGCATAACACAGGGATCCCAGCCTGGTGCTCTATGACGACCTAGAGTGATGGGAGCCAGACTCAAGAAGGAGTGGATACACACATACACACACACACACACACACACACACACACACACACACACACAGTTACGATTATAACTGATTTGTGTTGTTGTAAGGCAGAAACCAATGCAAGACTGTAAGACAGTTATCCTCCAATTAAAAAAAAAATTTAGAAAAAGAAAGGTATTTCTCTTATTGTGCTGAAATTTGCCTTCTTGTAAGCAATCCTCCTCTCCACCTGCAGTGTACACACATATTGGAGCTTGTTCTGTCCATTGAGGCCACAAGGGACAAGCCAGCTCCTGGTTCCCCGGGGTTTATACAGAGTAATCCTGTTCCTCTCCACCTTGGCTTTCTCAACTACAGAATAAATATGTACAGGTCTGCATCCTTTCCTCCTGCGAGATCTTTCCCAGACCTTCCATCACCTGATCACTTCCCAGGGAGATAAGAAGTGCCTCTGCTTGTCCTTTCTAGAGAATCATTCTCTGATGTTAAAAGCCCTACTATCAGTACATGATCCTTCATGTCTAACTTATATGTAACAAACTGCAACCTAAAGTAATTTTCCCCAGGTTTATCCTCAGAGGAGACATGAACCAGCCAGTTGTCTGTATGAGAATATTTTACATTCTTAAAGGTTGTTATTTGCTTTGTATGTTTGCTTCTCTGGTGTAAATATTTCCAGTTCTAGTAAATTTATCTTCATAAGGTTTACCCGCTTACACATCGGTGATTTCTGCAGCTCCTCTTTGATCTAGATCCAACTTGCTGCTGAGTTCAGGACTGGATTCAATGAGGAGGTTAAACTGAAGCAAAAGTAGGCTATTGACTTGGACTTATGCTAGGTTTTGCTCCTCAGAGCACAAAAAACTAGCATCTATTTTTTTAATGTGTGCCTACTATGGTAATTTGGGGTGTTTTTTGTGCAGAACTTTAATTCATAATTCCCTCTGGAAGGAGTTTGATCCCTCACTGTACAAGTGATGTCATGGTTTAGAGAGGACTAATAGCTTGCCAAGGCTTCCTAGATGGCGCTAGTGGTAAAGAACCTACTCACCAGTGCCAGAGACCTAAGAGATGCAGGTTCAATCCCTGAGTCGGGAAGATCCCCTGGAGAAGGAAACCACAACCCACTACAGTATTCTTGCCTGTAGAATTCCATGGACAGAGGAGCTTAGTGGGCTATGATCCATAGGGTCTCAGAGAGTAGGATACCACTGAAGCGACTTAGGATGGATGGACAAGTAGCTTGCCCAAGTCATAGAGTTAGTGAGTGGCATTTGTACTCTGGTATATCTAGTTCCAAAGTCTAGACATTTTCCACCATGTTTAAGGTATAATGAGTCTTTCCTGAAGTGCAAAATTATCCCCCTGCCCTCAGACCACCAGGAGCCAATATGGGAAATACACAACCCTCAAGAATCACATTTCCTTCCTCCAAACAATAGAGCATTTGGCTGTGCCAGTGCATGTCTCTTATATACAGAGAGAAATCCTTACTCAACCCATACTCTGGTCATTATTTCCCTAGACTCATTGCCTTTAAGTCTCAACCAATGATTCTAACAGCCTTTTAGATGGAAATTTAAGTCATTTAGCAACACACACAAAAGTCTTGGGTGAAAGTCCAAAAGCATTTCAAACTTGGCCCGTGGTCCTTCCTCATAAAAAAAAAAAAAAAAGAAAGCGAAGAATTGATGGGAAGAGGGTGAGAAAGGACTCTGTGGAAGGCTAAGAGAGTTCAAACAATTGCAATAGAATACCCAATCAATAAATATTTGTCCAGTAAACAACTAAGATGGGCCATGGTAGTTTGAAAGAAGACAACTTGCCAAGTTCTCCTCTTCATCATAATTTTCATTCAGTGGGCTTGCCTACATCAAAGATCCACAAATTCTTATTAGGAAACTAATTTGAATAATAAAAGCATACTGATGGCCACCTTCTCTCTGTCCTCATATGGCCTTTCCTCTGTGTACAAGATAGAAAGGCCAAGTCAGAAAGAAATGTGGAGTCTCTTCCTCTTTTACAAGGACACCGATACTATCATCAGGTTAGGATGCAACCCTCGTGACCTTCAGTTAACCTTGATTACCTCCCGAGGAGCCTTATCTCCAAATATAGTCACACCAAGGGTTAAGGCTTCAATTATGAGTTTGAGAGGAGAGGAAGATGAAACACTCAGGAAGAATAGTTCAAGTACTTGTTAATTGCAGAAGACAGCAAGGGCTCATGGGTACCTTTTCTGAGTCATCTCTTGCCCTTGGTCATAGCTTGGATAACTTGTCCTGGAACATTCTGTCAGGTTCTTCTAAAAGCCAGATATTTTAAAGTTTTAGAAATAAAAAGGAAGAGAAACTAAAGTTCAAATATCTAAAATACCGTTACAACCATCACATTACTAGTAAGATGTTCAGCTGGAATAAAAACTCAATTTGCCTTCTAAAAGTCTTGCATTTTAACCATTGCTTCCCACAGCAGAAGCGAACCAGCAGATGGAGTTAATCTCAGATTGGAGAGTCAATAATGAAGGGAGAAATTATTCAACATCTATGGGACTGTGACCTTCACATCAAACTCATTCAGCAAATATTGAAGGGACTCAGGAATATTTGAATGATTTCCTTAATGTTTTCACTTACATCATTACTTTGACTCCGATATTATGATCTTCACTGTACAGAAGTAAAATAAGACAAATGAAAGTTATATAACTTACCCAAAGGCCCAGAGTTAGGGCTTAGATCCAAACCACATCTGATCTGTCTTATTCCAAAGTTTTGTCCTTTCTCCTGTCTCCTTATATTTCCAAATACTGAATTGTGAGTGAAATCATTCCTTCATGATTGCAAAATTCTTTAGAGACCATTTTATGACCACACTTCAGCACATACTGAAGGAATAAAAGGAGATCTTCAAACACAGGAAACAGAACATCAAAATTAACTAAGAACTGCAGATATTCAACAGATTCAATTAGCAATAGATACTAACAAGCTTTTGCTTTTCTTTGTTTACGTGTAGGAGAAAACTCCTTCAAGAAGATCAGGAACAACTGATTTGGATTCTACTCTCTGCTTCCGAATCCCCGATTCTACCTAAGAGTGAGATACCCTAGGCCCACAAGCACCCTGAGACATTCAACCAAACTCACCTCCACCATGGGGGTCATGACTCGGCTATTGGCAGGCCTCTTCCTGGCTCTGCTTGCCTTTCCGGCCGATGGTGGCGTCCTCAAGAAAGTCATCCGGCACAAGCGACAGAGCGGGATGAATGTCACCCTGCCAGAGGAAAACCAGCCGGTGGTGTTTAATCACGTCTACAATATCAAGCTGCCCGTGGGGTCCCAGTGTTCGGTGGATCTGGAGTCTGCCAGCGGGGAGAAAGACTTGGCCCCGCCATCAGAGCCCAGGGAAAGCTTCCAGGAGCACACGGTGGACGGAGAAAACCAGATCGTCTTCACTCACCGCATCAACATCCCCCGCCGGGCCTGTGGCTGCGCAGCTGCTCCTGACGTCAAGGAGCTTCTGAGCAGACTGGAGGAGCTGGAGAACCTGGTGTCTTCCCTGCGGGAACAGTGCACCTCGGGAGCAGGCTGCTGCCTCCAATCTGCCGAAGGTAGGAGCTGGTGGGTCCAGCCCTTCACTGTATGGATGGGAGGAACGGTGAGCTGGGCAGGATCCGTCAGTTGTTTCCAGAGTGGGTTCCCTGGGGAACCAGCCTCAGAAGGTGTTCATTCAAAAGAGATTTAATGGACAAATGACTGTGGAGAATGTCACCATATCTAGTAGGCTCTTGGAGAGTCATGGTGACAAACGTTTCAGAGGAATTTTCAGGCCTCTGGGAAATCTTGCTTTGAAAAACCCTATCTTACTTTTAAGTACTGGTTTCTAAAACTAGGGCTTCCCTGTGGCTCAGCTGGTAAAGAATCTGCCTGCAATGCCGGAGACCTGGGTTTGATCCCTGGGTTGGGAAGATCCCCTGGAGAAGGAGATAGGAAAGGCTACCCACTCCAGTATTCTGGCCTGGAGAATTCCATGGACTGTATAGTCCATGGGGTCACAAAGAGTCAGACACGACTGAGCGACTTTCACTTCACTTCTAAAACTTATTTGACAATGACATCTGCTCATTCCATACCCTGAAACCCTAAGAATGTATTTTGAAATCCCTCACCCAAACAGCATTCTCTGAAAGGTAGTAATGTACCCGCATCACCCTGTTGTATAAATAAGGGAACTAAGGCCAAGAAGGAAGTTGGAATTCCCCAAGGTCCTGACATAAGTGGCCAAGTTAGGACTTAAATGACAGTATTCCATACCCTGTTCTCACAAAGTTACAGCACCACCTAAGTGATGTGAAATTTGGGGGAAATAGGGAAAAACTTTCCAGTTTAAATGCAGCAATGATGATGATCACATGTGAACTGAGTCCTTTATGTATTGGGTTGGCTTGTAGCCTACAGAAAGCCCAAATGAACTTTTTGGCTAATCCAATACCAGGCAGTGTAATTCACTGTCTCATTTAATCCTCCCAACAACCCTTTGAGATAAGGTTTAATACCCCCGTGCTATAGATCTAAGAAATGAGACTCAAAAAAGTTAAGCAACTGGCACGAGAAGACACAAAGAGTGATAAGAAACAGGAGCTTTGGAGGTGCCTGTGTTTCTCCAGAACTCTGCCTGTCTCTAGGTGCATCTTTTTTTAAGGAATTTTGCTACTTTGGAATTTTGTCTTCATTTCCATTCCCTCAAGTTGATAGACATACAGAGGTTTCAACAAAGCTAAATCAGAGGTGAAAATCTATTTCTGCCACTCATAATTAAAAAAACTAGAAAGTATTTTGACAGATTATTCCAAGAGCAGCTCCAATCAAGAGCAACCCAAATCATCATAAATTGAGGCTACTATAACTGTGTGGACACTAGGCCCTTCTGCAGTGGCCGGGGCAACTTCAGCCCTGAAGGCTGTGGCTGGGTGTGGGAACCTGGCTGGAAAGGCTAATCATCATAATGATAAACCCTAATCATCATAAGTTGAGAGTACTGTAGGAATATCCTTTAGGTTTCCAAGGCAAAAAAAAAAAAAAGTTTACATACAAATTAGTTCATCTTCCACTTCTTTCAACCCCTAGTAAAATGCAGAGGGGATTCACAGAATAGCACTAATGGAACCCAAAATAATGGGTTAAAAAACTCATTAATGCAGTGCTATCCATTTGAACTACGATATGAGCCACTTACGTAATTAATCATAACTTTCCCAGTAGTCATACTAATTAAATGAAAAAAGAACAGGTAAAATGATTTTAAACATTCATCCAATATAAGTAAATATTCTTTCAGCTTGGAAATTATACAAAAATTATTAGTGGATATTTTACATCCTTTTCTTGTATGCTGTTTCTGAAATCCAGAGTGTATGTAGTTCACGTTAGAGCACATCAGAATTCAGGCTAGCCACAGTTTAATGGTTTAGAGGCCACATGTGTCTAACAGCTACCATACTAGATGACATAGTTTTAGATTCTCACTTTTCAAGCCAACTTTTTTCTTAAAATTGACTTCCTGCTGTCAGGAAGGAGATACAATGTATGAATGCAACTGTATTTAGATGCAGAGAAAAGGGAGCAAGTTTTGTTTGTTTCTTTCCCTTGGTTCCATGGAGGCCACACCAGCCATTGCTGCAACTTAAGCCAAGACATTATGGAAAAAGATGGATGCACATGAGCTTTGTGGGGGCTAAGTCTAACGGAAAGTTGTCCTAACAGAATTAGAAAGTCACTCCTTAGCTGCCTCATTTCAATTACTGAAAATTTAGAAAACTTTGGTCACATAAATACATATTCCAACTTAAGTCAACCAAGACCCTCTGCAAGAGGAAATGAGAATTGGCACAACAGTGGGTCCTTAATGTCTTCATCTAACCCAATCGACCCCAGGTAAGTGGGCCATGGGTCCCACCTGACCGATGAAGAATCTGAGCTCCAGAGTGTCCAAATCATTTTGCAAATGCAGCATGGTTATTGAGTCAAGGCATCAGAACTAAGTTCAGTTTAACAATTATTTCTTGGTGAAACACTTATTCTCATACATGGCTAACCTTGGCTAACTATGGGAGAAGTGAAAACACAACCCAGCGAGATGCATTCCCCAGGCAGTGGTTCGTAACCCTTGGGGTCACAGGAATACCTGAAAATTTGATGAAAACGAGTCTTCTCCCCAGGGATGGAAACACACACACACGTACACACACACACACACACACACACACACACACATGTACAAGCACACGTACACACACAAACACATGCACACACGTATACACACATAAACACACATGTACACACGTACATGCATAAACACATACATGCATAAACACACAGTACATACACATACACACACATAAACACACGGGCACACACATACACACATGTACACGCATGTATACACACATACACACATGTACACACACACACACAATTTCAGAGAGCATAGCTTAAGAATGCCTACCTAGTGTCGTTGGTTGTGAAAGTGTTAGAGTGTTAGTCACTCAGTCATGTCCGACTCTTTGCAACCCCATGGACTGTAGCCCACCAGGCTCCTCTGTCCATGTAATTCTTCAGGCAAGAATACTGGAGTGGCTTGCCATTCCCTTTCTCCAGGGGATCTTCCTGACCCAGGGATCCGAACCCAGGTCTCCTGCATTGCAGGCAGATCCTTCACCATCTGAGCCACCAGGGAAACCCAAAATAGAAGACCAGCCCAATGTGGGGCTCCAACCCATGACCCTGAGATTGAGAGTCTCATGCTCTAACAGACAGCTAGCCAGGCAGCCTCACCTGATTTCACACAACAAGCAATTAAATTTCAAGCCAGATGGGGCCTGAGATGCCACCTAGCTCTAACAGAATTTGAATCTGAGTTTTGTGGGTAGAAACCAAGAAAGCAAGCTTCCCCTGCTCAGAGAGAGATTCTGTTCTCTTCCCTGCAGGCCGCGTGGACACCAGGCCCTTCTGCAGCGGACGGGGCAACTTCAGCACGGAAGGCTGCGGCTGCGTGTGCGAACCCGGCTGGAAAGGCCCCAACTGCTCTGAGCCCGAGTGTCCGAGCAACTGTCACCTGCGTGGCCAGTGCCTGGACGGCCAGTGCGTGTGCGCCGAGGGCTTCACCGGCGAGGACTGCGGCCAGCTGGCCTGTCCCAGCGACTGCAACGACCAGGGCAAGTGCGTGGACGGGGCCTGCGTCTGCTTCGAAGGCTACTCCGGGCTGGACTGCAGCCGGGAGACCTGCCCGATGCCCTGCAGCGAGGAGCACGGCCGCTGCGTGGACGGCCGCTGCGTGTGCCAGGAGGGCTTCGCGGGCGAGGACTGCAGGGAGCCCCTGTGTCTGCACAACTGCCACGGCCGCGGGCGCTGCGTGGAGAACGAGTGCGTGTGCGATGAGGGCTTCACCGGCGACGACTGCGGGGAGCTCGTCTGCCCCAACGACTGCTTCGACCGCGGCCGCTGCCTCAACGGCACCTGCTCCTGCGACGAGGGCTTCACGGGCGAGGACTGCGGCCAGCTCGCCTGTCCCCACGCCTGCCACGGCCGCGGCCGCTGTGACGAGGGCCAGTGCGTGTGCGACGAGGGCTTCGCGGGCCCGGACTGCAGCGAGCGGCGCTGCCCCTCCGACTGCCACGAGCGCGGCCGCTGCGTGGACGGGCGCTGCGAGTGCAACGACGGCTTCGCGGGCGCGGACTGCGGGGAGCTGCGGTGTCCCCGCGACTGCAGCGGCCACGGGCGCTGCGTGAACGGGCAGTGCGTGTGCGACGAGGGCCACACCGGCGAGGACTGCGGGCAGCGGCGGTGCCCCGGCGACTGCCACGGCCGCGGGCGCTGCGTGGATGGGCGCTGCGAGTGCCAGCCCGGCTTCCAGGGCGACGACTGCGGCGAGATGAGCTGCCCCCACGACTGCCACCAGCACGGGCGCTGTGTGAACGGCATGTGTGTGTGCGACGACGCCTACACGGGCGAGGACTGCCGCGAGCTCCGCTGCCCCCGGGACTGCAGCCAGCGCGGCCGCTGCGTGGACGGGCGCTGCGTGTGCGAGGACGGCTTCGCCGGCCCCGACTGCGCGGACCTCGCCTGTCCCGGCGACTGCCACGGCCGCGGGCGCTGCGTGGATGGCCAGTGCGTGTGCCTCGAGGGCTTCACCGGGCCCGACTGCGCGCAGCGCAGGTGTCCCGGCGACTGTCACGGCCAGGGCCGCTGCGTGGACGGCCGGTGCGTGTGCCACGAGGGCTTCACCGGGCCCGACTGCGCGCAGCGCTCCTGCCCCAAGGACTGCAGCAACTGGGGGCAGTGCGTCTCTGGCCGCTGCATTTGCAATGAGGGCTACACCGGGGAAGACTGCTCCCAGGGTGAGTAGCAGCCTCCAGCGGAGCGGCGTCTGGGGTTGGCATGTGCTGGAGATCTCTGGGTTACACCCCACACCCACAGGCACGCGCACAGGCACACACGCTTTGAAGGAGCCCTGGTCTCTCACCTCTTTCAGAGCTACCTCTTTGAGGGTCAGAGGCTCATAGAGGTTCTGGAATTGTCCCAAGGACACACAGCTTGTAGATCACACGGCTAGTACCTCAATCTGGGTAACTCGTCTATGCTGAGTTTCACACCCAGTGCCCAAGAAAAGGTAGATGAAATGATTTCCTCCCTTTTGCTAAACATCAACCTTCTTTCCTACTCTGCACCGACATGTAAAACTGACATGACACCTTAAACTAAATCCCTCTATTTGGATGGAGTACAAATTCAACTCAATTGAATGGACAGTGAGATTACATAAAACAAACTGTTTAAAATGCATGCTCAGCTAAAGACCAATGTTGATCACCTATGAAGCAGACTTGTCTCTTAAATCATCTCTTTGTTTCTGTCCTTCATCCCAAGGACTCTGAGTGCCTTAGAGGAGCATTAGTCCAGCAGTTAGCACAGGGCATTTATTCAAGTCCAGAGAAACACACAAAGACCAATAGTGCTCATGTTTAATGAGGGTCTTTGTACTTCCCTTATCTACTACATATGCTTGTAATGGAGAATTTCAGCTTGATTAAAACCTTCAGCACATAACAATAAACATGGGCCTCTGTGTATGACATGACCAAGCCAGGGAAGCCTGGATGGAAGGAACACCAGTCTGGCAGGGAGGAGAAGTGAGTTCCAAATCTGATGAGTAAGCAGATTAGAGCAAGTCCTCTCACCCCTAAGAAAAGGAAAGAGTTGGACCAGATGAGTCTAAAACACCCTTCAGGGGCTAAGGATGTATGACTTGATGTTCAGAGCAGAAAGCCAAGCTCAGGCTGCACTTTCTCCTGCAGATGGCCTGAATCTGAACTAAGGTCCAAGGAATAGAAAGAAGTTGAAGGCCACACTGCAGGCCTGGAACTTTAGCCTGAAGGCAAGGGGCAGCCCCCAAAAGTTTTGAAGATAAGTCACAGTAGGCTGGACCTGTCTCTTCCTCCTGCCAATCACAGAGGCCCCAAATCTTCTAAAATGCAGACTCATCAAGTACGCCCCTGCTGTGACCCACAGAGTGTGTTTCTGACACCATCTGACCCAAGCTGTCCTTTCCTTATTCCTGCCAGTGTCCCCTCCCAAAGACCTCATCGTGACAGAAGTGACGGAAGAGACGGTAAACCTGGCCTGGGACAATGAGATGCGGGTCACGGAGTACCTCATCGTGTACACGCCCACCCACGAGGATGGCCTGGAAATGCAGTTCCGGGTCCCTGGAGACCAGACGTCCGCCACCATCCGGGAGCTGGAGCCTGGCGTGGAGTACTTCATCCGTGTGTTCGCCATCCTGGAGAACAAGAAGAGCATTCCTGTCAGCGCCAGGGTGGCCACCTGTGAGTGTGCAGAGCCCCTCTGGGCCGTCTCAACTGCCCGCCACCTGTCCAGTGCATAACCACCCCCGCCAGCATGCGTTACTGCCTCACCCTTGCCCCATAGTTCAATGGCTGACTTCATACAGTTACACCAGCTAAAGCTCTGGAATCCAGTAACACTCACTGAATTTAAAAAAAAAGTTGAAGTATAGTTGATTTGCAATCAACATATGGCTAGCTTCTGCCATATGGCAAAGTGATTCAGCTATACACACACACACACATATATATATACACACACACACATATATATATGTACACATTTTCATTTTCCTACAGCTTACTGAATATTTTTAAAGACACTCCTCACATGCTAACTCATATAACTCATGATAACTCTATGAGACAGGAGCTGTTGTTAACCCATTTTACAGATAAGGAAACTGAGACCCCCAAATGGTTAAGCCTCTTGTTCCAAACCAGTTAATAAGTGGTTGAGATGGAATTTGAACCCTGGCAGCCTTAAGTTCTCTGTTCTACTATTACTTTTCAGTGGCACTCACTGTACAAATATTTAAAATATACAGAAGTGGAAACATTAAGTTTCATGTTATTCTTCCTTTAAGAGTTCAACATCAGAAAAATCACCTCCACTCTTAAAAAGCAACTTGTGGTTAGAAATTGGTCCTTTTTTGCTTCATAAGAGTAACCTTGGCTGCTTTTCATTAAACTTGCTCTTCAGTCCAGGAACCACGGCCAGCAGTCATTGTGGAATACATCATTTGGTCTCAAAACATTCCCCAGGGGCAGGCATACTTACCCTCCTTCTCTGGGGTGAAGAAACGAAGGTTCAGGGCATTTTGTTCAACTCAACCAAGCATACAAAAGTTGTAATGATCAACTTTATGATCATTACATATGATCAGCCCATATGTCTGATTCTAAAGTCTATGCTCATATTAAGTTTAAGCATATGAAATTACAAATATTCAATCATATGGCTGGCCCTTATATTAATTTTCATGATGCCTCAAAGTCAACAGCATCCCAGAAGAACCCTTAAAAAGACTCCAGCTCTGACGATCAACCCCATGGGGTTTAGTGGAATCATGTCTGTCCCTCCCCATCACACACGGGCTCATCCTTACCTCCTCTGTCTTCTCTTCCTGACAGACCTGCCTACACCTGAAGGTCTAAAATTCAAGTCCATCAAGGAGACATCTGTGGAAGTGGAGTGGGATCCTCTGGACATCGCTTTTGAAGCATGGGAGGTCATCTTCCGGAATACGGTAAGGAGCACAGAAGAGGAGTGGGCGTGAACCAGAAAGATGCTCGCGGGGCTCTGCAGACTTTTCTGTCAACTCTGCTTCCTTGGCTTTGGGTGGGGGACAAGGCTCTAATTAAAAGGGCTTCCCAGGTGGCACAGTGGTGAAGAATCTTCCTGCGAATGTAGGAGACACAAGAGATAGACGTGAGTTCTATCCATGGGTCTGGAAGGTTCCCTGGAGAAGAAAATGGCAACCCATTCCAGTGTTCTTGCCTGGGATATCCCATAGACAGAGGAGAGAGTTGGACATGTCTAGGCACACATGAACTCAAGGCTCTAATTAGCCCCCTGTGGGTTTGCATATATTTTACTTGATTTTAGGAAGTCAAAAAACATGGCATTTAGGACTGAATGCTAGACAAATAGATGGCATGTCATCTCTAGGTTCTGATTACCTGTTACAGTCTTGGAAATCTCCACTCAGAGGCAAAGATGTATATGTAATAACTGTATATTTAGTAACTGATTCTATACATCGGAAACTAACACAACATTGTAAATCAACTGTACTCCAATAGTATTTTAAACAAAGAAGAAGAAATGGTGTCTGTCTTAAGTGCCTCCAGGCATATCTGAGATTGAGCATCCTTTCTGTCTGTGCCTAAAAACACATATGAGACAGGAAAGTAGATCCCTGAGTTCAAAGCCAGGCTCTGTCACTTACAACTATGTGGTGATGAGATAATCACCTGACTTTAGGATGCCAGTTTCTTCATCTATGAAAGGAAGGATTGATTTCATAGCTCCAGAGTGCCTGTGGTTCTCACACCTCTCAGTTATCTTGAGTGTCAAAGGGGTGAATAGAGAGGTCTATGAGAGGGAGAAACCATCTTGACAGGTGTGTCTTTATCATCTCTCTATCCTCAGCACCCACCATACTGATCAGATGCTTAGTAAGTGCCTAGTGAACAGATGAAAGAATGAAAGAGGAAAGAACGAGCACAGAATGAATGAGTCACATAAATGAAGGGTCTGACGTTGCCTTAGGCCTTACAAAGGTGCCTCTGTATTTCAGAATAAAGATGATGAGGAAGAGATCACCAAGAGCCTGCGGAGGCCAGAGACCACGTACCGGCAGACTGGCCTGGCTCCCGGGCAGGAGTATGAGATATCCTTGCACATCGTGAAAAACAATACCCGGGGCCCGGGCCTGAAGAAAGTGACCACTACCCGTGAGTATTACCGTCAACACCACCGTAAAGCTTGTTGTACTACAAAGCACCTCTAGTTGATCGCATACTCTCTTACAGAGCAGCAGTATCAATTTGCTTTTGCTATGTAAAAAACAAGCTCTAAACTTAGTAGCTTAAAACGGTTGCACGTTTGTGATCTGGGGCTGGACCGTCTTCCTGTTCTCGACTGGACTCACTTAAAGCATCTCTGTGGGCTGGGGCACGGTTGACCTAGGATGGCCTCAGCCAGGATGGTGTCCTTCTGCCCCACACATTCCCCCAGCCTCCTGCAGGCTAGCCTGGACCTGGCCTCACAGCAGTTGAGCAAGTTCATAACCAGCACTGGGTCACTTCCATCAAAGCAAATCTCAGGGCTAGTCCAGATGGAAAGGGTGGGGAAACAGATCCATCTCTTTATGAGAGATGCTTCAGTGTGACATTTCAAAGGGTCACTGATTCAGGAAAATACCTGAGATTCTAGCAAATGATCTACCACACCATCCGATTTAGTATTAGTAACCAGTCTTAATGAAAGAGGTAGGGCAAATATTAATGCTGTTCTTTATCAAGAGTAGAAACTGAGGCTTAGAGAAGCAGAATCAATTTAACTAACACCATGTGGTTAATCCTATCACGGCAAGAATTTTAAGCCCAGGTTTAATTTTATGACTTTAAGCCCATTACCAAGAACATTGACTAGGCTCTGGGTTATGTAGTGTTAATTCCATGACTTCAACAGGAATCTAAATAAAATGTAACTCAGTACTAAACATGTCAGAACTTCTTGGGGGTCGATGTGGCACTGTGAGATCATTTGGTGGGCGGAATAAAAATCCTGAATTTGGAATTGTTCTACAGAGAAGCAAATTTTTATAAATAAATAAATAAAATTATTTTGTGCTGACATTTGGGAAAATATCTTTATCTTCTTCAAGTAGCATGTATGCCAACTGCTTAAGGAATTGACTCTTCTTGGCAGGGAGTGATTGGAAAATTTACATCTGTTGACTAATGACAAGAAAGAACATCTTGCATTTAAATATTTGCACATTTTGCTTAACTCAGATCCAACAATCCAATTCATAAGACTGTCTTTTTTTATAAGCAAGTGTTTTCCATCATCTTGACAACATCCCACTGTGGTAGGTAGAAGACAGGTACAAACAAGAAAAAAAAAAAAATCATCAGAAAGGCATAGAGAAGATCAAACACAGAGACAGTACACTGAAAATACAAAAGGCATTTCTTTCTTCCGCCCTTTTCTTTTTAATCTTAATTTGGGGGTGGGTTGCTTTATTTTCTTCTTCTTGCAGGACAAACATCCCAACATCTCAAGTTTCATAATCACATAAATAATAACACTGAGAGACAGATACTTACCTGTTTATTTTGCTGCTACCTGATCTTTTTCCAAATTTAAAGAAAGGATCTTAATGTTTTCATTTTCAGCTCCTTCCCTCTGAGCTCTATACAGAGGTTATATAACAACCATTTCTGACGTGTAAATGTTTTTGAGAGGCACCGACATTTAAGGAGAAGGAACATGGGTTTTGGATCCAAACAGTCCTGAGTTTGAATTCTAGCTTCACCACTCACCACCACGTTAGGCAGATTCACTTCTTTAAGCCTCAGACTTACCATCTGGAAACTGGGTTCATAGTATCTCCCTTTGGCGTCGTCATGAGAGTTAACACTTAAAGGGACAAAGCACTCTGCCTGGCACACAGTAACTCAAGACGGTGTTAATCTCCTGGATTGAAGGTATCCCAGTCTAGGAGAAGATCAGTGTCCTTAAGTGAATCTCTATTTCTTTAATGAAAGGGTTGTTAAGAAAGACAGTAGGTATGGTTTGAGTGTTTCCTAGCACCTCGAAGAACATAGAAACATGAGCTTCACTGTTGAATTGCAGCATCATTTTCACTGTGCATTTTATAGTTTCATCGTCTGTGAGCTGAGACTGATGTATCAACACCTAGGGTTCAAAAAATAGACTTTGCAGGTTTCTCACAATCAACTCTGAATTATTCCTCCTTCTCATTCCCTTTATAAAAGCAAGTTCCTTTCATTCAATATTGTTTTCTCATGAATGCTGAAAATACAAACCTAACTATGTTTAAAAATGAAGAAAGAAACATTGACTGGATGCCTTAATGTCTTAATTTTAGGCTTGGTATGTTTTAATGCATTAAAATTTTTACATAATTAGAAAAACATTAAAACATAGATGACAAAGCCTGATGCTATGCTGTGGGTTCAGAAAGGTCAAAGACCCACTCTCTGAATGAATGAATGACTATATAGATGGTATCACACAGCTTGAATAAACCATAGGGAACTCTGTTTTGGAATAGTTAGCAAAGTATAATATTCAGAAGCTCTTCTTTTTTACTTTGATGAGAACACTTATCCTGAGCTCTATCCTCTTAATCCTGATGCTGGGAAAAACTGAGGGCAAGAGGAGAAGGGGATGACAGAGGATGAGATGGTTGGATGGCATCACTGACTTAATGGAAACACACTTTCCCGTGTGTAATACAGTATTGTCACTAGAGGCACAGTGCTATACAACACATCTCTAGAACTCAGTCATCTTGCAAACGGAAACTTTTTACCCATAGAGAAGGAGTGTGTGTTTATCTGTTTGCAAGAGGGTCAGAGAAGGGTTTGTGTTAGAAAGTGACATATAAGAGGGATTTTGAAGGATGAAGAGGAGATTTCTAGGGAGAGGAGCAATCTTAGGAAGAAGAAACAGGGGAACCGAAAGTGCGGAGGCAGCAATGCACTCTTGGAGGAGAGGTAGGCTGTCAGAGTAGGAAGCACAGGGCAGGTGGGGCAGGAGGTGGGCGGTGGGGCAGAAGGAAGACCGAGATGAGGACTCAGAGACTGACAAGGCTTGAGATAGCCGTGACCTTCTCGCTTGAATTATTTCCATCAAAGCTGACTTTCCATACACATTATCAAGACAGTCATTGCCTCCGTTTGCTGCTCCATTATTCTGATGGAGAAGTCACCAATTAGGGAGTTTTGTCTCACTGGAAAACCAGAGAGACTGAGTCAGTGTGTTTCAAGTGAAATAGCCCCTGTGTGTTTCTTAAACTTATGATAATGATGATAGTCTAATAATAATAATAATCATGACTATTTATCATGTAACTACTATGTAGCAGGCTCTGTGCTAGATGCTTTGCATGCATTATTTCCATTAACAATTGAAAAACCAAACAAACAAACAAAAAAATCTACAAGGTAGCAGTCATCCTCCCCACTTATAGCTTATCAGATAGGAAACTGAGATTCCAAAAGGCAAAATAAGTCAACGAGGGCTAGGATACACCTAAATGTACACTTGTGCACTTGGAAGACTGCGAGCCCACTCTCTGCCCAGCCCTTGGCGCTGGCCGCGGTCTCTAAAGCTCCTGTCTCCTCTGCCTGCCACAGGCTTGGACGCCCCCAGCCAGATTGAAGTGAAAGATGTCACAGACACCACTGCTCTGATCACGTGGTCCAAGCCCCTGGCCGAGATCGATAGCATTGAGCTCATGTACGGAATCAAAGACGTGCCAGGAGATCGCACCAGCATCGACCTCACACACGAGGAGAACCAGTACTCCATTGGGAACCTGAAGCCGGACACCGAGTACGAGGTGGCCCTCATCTCCCGCAGGGCCGACATGGCCAGCAACCCCGCCAAAGAGACCTTCACGACAGGTGATGCGCCCCACTCCCGGCCGCTGACAGCCCCAGGAAAGGAGGGATCGCCAGACTCCTCCCCTATGCCATAGCGGTGTCTCTCCCAGGCTCCTTTTACGATAGAAGAAAATGGAAAGAGGATTTTTATTTTAGAATACCGTAGCGATTGATTGATTTTTCAAAGAAAAAAAAAAGTATCCCCGATAACCTTCTACAGATAAAGAAAACTTTTTGCCTGCATAGAAGATGCTGGTCTGAGATTCTCATTTTGGTTAAAATAAAATTCAAATAAATATTGTAATAGTAAAATGTAGCATATGGAAAACATGAATGACAAAGATGCCTTCTAACCTCTTAGACTAGGGCACTGTTTTCAAGGTACCCCAGTGTCAATAATGCATTCACTAAATATTTTTTTCAGAGCTCGGTAAGCTCTCTGTAAATCATTAAAAATCCAGTGAGGAAGACAGCAAACGTGTTCTTCCAGTCACAGAGTCAATTTGCAAGTTTTTGTGTAGTTTTTATTAAGTACAAAATCAGTGGCAAACATGAACGACTGAGGCATCATGGTGATTTAATATTGAAGAAAGTGTCCAATGTGTAGTATTTGTCCAGATGCCTGCTTTAGCTGTTGAGCCAGAGGGCTGAGTGGGTCATTTATCCCCAATGGCAGACACCTTTCACGCCTCACCGTGAACTATCAAGGACTCCCAGTCTCCCGAGACTGGTGTTCTCAGAACCAATGCCCTTTCCTCTCCCAAACAGGCCTGGATGCTCCCAGGAATCTCCGCCGCATCTCCCAGACAGACAACAGCATCACCCTGGAGTGGAGGAACGTCAAGGCGGCCGCCGACAGTTACAGAATCAAGTACGCGCCCATCTCTGGAGGCGACCATGCCGAGGTAGAAGTCCCCAGGAGCCAACAGACTACAACCAGAACCACGCTCACAGGTGAGCTCCACCTCCCCGACCCGACCGGCCCTGGGGGCATGTCCCCACCTTGCAAACCTCCAGAGAGAGAAAAATAGCCAGTTCCCCATTGCCCCTCTGATCTGGGCGTCAGTGAGTCAGGCCGTGGAACAGTCCAGCCGTTGAGAAATCGTAGCCTTCAGGAAGTTTGTCCAGCTTTGGACTGAATCTCAACCTGCTCGTTCTCTCCTAGGGCTGAGGCCAGGAACTGAATATGGGATTGGAGTGTCTGCCGTGAAGGGGGACAAGGAGAGTGACCCAGCCACCATCAATGCGGCCACAGGTGAGCCGGCCTGGCTTCCCACCACCACGGGACAGGCAGTCACAGACACGACAGAACAGGAGGCAGGGAACCTACTTAAAAACAAGTAGGTGCCCAGAGGAGAACAAGGCTTCTAGGATCATCCAGCCCAGGTGTTCACACTCAAAAGGAGCATAAGCACCCGGCATCCACTGCTGACCACTTAGACATATCCGTTTTTTATCTTTCTATTTGCAGGTAATTGTGGATTCACAAGCGCTGTAAGACAGAATAGAGAGATCTGTGCCCTTCCTCTAGTTCCTCCCAATGTAACATTGGTGTAACTTGAGAACACTATCACAACCAGGAAATTGACACTGATATAATCTATCCAGTTTATTCAGACTTCACTGGACTGTGTGTGTGTATGTGTATATTTAGCTCTATGAACTTGGGCCAACTCCAGGAGATGGTAAGGGGCAGGGAGGCCTGGCGCGCTGCAGTCCATGGGGTCTCAAAGGGTCAGACATGTCTTAGTGACTGAACGACGACATTTAGTTCTATGTAATTTATCACCTGTAGATTTGGAATCCCCCACTTCCGTCAAGAAGGAATAGTTGCATCACATTGAGTCCTTGCTACACTTTCCTATCACCATGGTCACCACCCTCCCTCCACTTCACTTTAACCCTTGGCAGTCACTGATCTGGTCTTTGTCCAGTTTCAAGAATGCTACATAAAAGGAATCATACAAGGAATCATGCAGCACACAAACTTTAGAGACTGACTTTTTCACTCAGAATAATTCTCTTTAGCCACCAGGGGAGCCCCATAATTCTCAGCATGAGTGAGTATGAAGGTCCCTCAGTTATGTCTGATTCTTTGTGATCCCATGAACTATAACTGGCTAGACTCCTCTGTCCATGGAACTTTCCAGGCAAGAATTCTGGGGTGGGTTGCCATTTCCTTCTCTAGGGGATCTTTCCGACCCAGTGACTGAACCTGGGTCTCCTGCATTAGAGGCAGATTCTTTACCATCTGAGCCACCAGGGAAAGAAAGGGAAGCAAAGTGAAGTCGCTCAGTCGTGTCTGACTCTTTGCAACCCCATGGACTGTAGCCTGCCAGGCTCCTTCATCTTTGGGATTTTCCAAGCAAGAGTACTGGAATGGGTTGCCATCTCCTTCTCCAGGGGATCTTCCCAACCCAGGAATTGAACCTGGGTCTCCCGCATTGTAGGCAGACGCTTTACCGTCTGAGCCACCAGGGAAGCCCCACTATTTCTCTTGAGATCCATCCAAATTGTGTCTTATATCAGTAATCAGCTCCTTCCAAATGCTTTTGCATATCATCCCATGGTATGGATATATCACTATAATAATTTTAATCTTCCCAAAACACAATGAGGTACCGTACAACGGCATTTCACACAGGTGAACACTGAGACTCGGGTGAGATGCCTGAAGCTCCACAGCAGTCCTAGGACTGTGGCCCACAGCCGCCCTTCAGTCCCAGAAGCAGCCCTGCCCTGAAGCCTGAAGGGTGTTCAACTCTCTGTCTTCCTCCCAGAGTTGGACACACCCAAGGACCTTCGGATTTCTGAACCTACGGAGACCAGCCTGACCCTCCTCTGGCGGACGCCGGTGGCCAAGTTTGACCGTTACCGCCTCAACTACAGTCTTCCCTCGGGCCAGCCTGTGGAGGTGCAGCTCCCCAGAGACACCACCTCCCACGTCCTGAGAGGCCTGGAACCTGGGCGGGAATACACCGTCCTGCTCACAGCAGAGAAAGGCAGACACAAGAGCAAGCCGGCTCGGGTACAGGCGTCCACAGGTGAGGCGGATGAGCTCTGAGCTCTCTCCAGACCCTCTGATGACTCTGAGGCTGGCAGACCCATCAGCCAGGTTGTCTTCAAATGAAAAGATCAGATGGGAAGACGAGGGACTTTCTCCACTCATGAATCCTCTAAATGCCATTTGAGTCACTTACACATCTTTTCCTCTTGTCCACTGACGTGTCCATAGTGAAGTTTCCTAGCTGGACAATCAATAATGGCTTTTAAATATTTCTTCCTAGGAGAACTTAAAGCATGAGAGTTTGTGCTTCTCTTTGGTTCTTTTTGTTCTAATTTCGTGTTTTCATAGAAATGAATGTTATATATATTTTTTTTCTTGTTTTCCCCCTCTTTAGCACAATCCATTAACTTTTCATTTTATTTCTTTTCAAGATGGCCAAGAGGTTTGGAGTAATTCTTTGGTTATTTCCCATTAAGTATTTTTCTTCCAGGTCTTTTGCTCTCCTCTCAGGTTACCTGGAATGCCATATACAGTCCTGTGAGCCTGTCACAGAGCCCTTCTCATTTTTCTCTTACTCATTAAGTGATGAACTTTGTTTATCTATGACAGCTTAATCCTGACCTCCAGTATCCCTTCCAGCCCAAGTATCCTGTTCTTCGTACCTGCTCCCATGTTTCCTCAATGGCTAGATTAGAAAAAAAAAAAAAATCCGTTCTTCTTTTATGAATATGCATATTTAACTTTGGCTCCCAAATAGTCAAGAGATATAGGTGGAAAATGTTAATTTTTCAGAATATGATAAGGGTTTAGTTTCAGTTTAGTTAGTATTTGTTGAGAACCCATTGAATACATGTTATCATGCTGATATTTGAAGCACTATTATTTTGACTCATGTGCTCCTGCTCTTCGTCTGTGGGGAAGACCAGATAGAGTGTTAGATGAAACTTGCCCAAGGAAAGGAAGTAATTGGGGTAATTAGGATAAGCCAGAGAAAGTGTCTTGGCAGAGACACTATTCCAGCTGAATTTCCATAAGCAGAAAAAGGGTTGCAGTGATGGGCATATTTGGAAATGCCTTGAAGAGTCTTGGTTGTTTATAAATACTTTCACCTACACATAACGGAAATCTCAAATAACAGAACTTTAGCAAGACACGAGGCGGTTTCCTCTCTCATAAAGTAAGTCAGAGGTTAGGTGGTTCAGTGCTGGCACAGCAATTCCAGATTATCAGGGATTTGGGCTCCTTCTATCCTTCTGTTCCAGTAGTCTTAGTCCTCGGCCTGTATTCTCAAAGCCACCTCCATGTCACAATATGGCTGCTTCAGTCCAGCCTTCACGTCTGTGTTACAGGCAGCATGAAGGAGAAAGAAACAAGAATAAAAGATAGTGCCTCCTAGATGAGTCCTTCTGGAATCCTCACCGATGACTTCTTACATTTTATGGGCCACTTCTAGCTGTAAGTCAGTCTAGGAAAGGTAGTCTTTGAGCTGTGTGCATTGCTGCCCACATAAAATTGTGGTAGTTTGTGAGGAAGAGGGGGTGGGTATTTGGTAGGCAAAGAATAGCCTCTTCAGAAAGGACTTCAGCCTGCCAGGCTCCTTTGTCCATGAATTTTCCAGGCAAGAATATTGGGGTGGGTTGTCATTTCTTTCCTCAGCAGATCTTCCTGACCCAGGGACTGAACCTGGGTCTTCAGTGTCTCCTGCACTGGCAGGAGAGTTTTTTGTTTTGTTTTGTTTTGTTTTACCAGCTGAGCTATAGATCCATTTGCTAAAGTGAACTTAGGTGGTCACTTCTATTGACTCTATGCATGGACAGCTTCCATCCAGTTATGAGATGGACCCTTGGGTGGGGCAGGGGTAGCTTCATCATAGATGAGGTGAGGAGAATAAATTGGAAAGAAAGAAATCTATGGTAGAGATTTAAATGGTTCAGCTTGTTAAATATGAGCTTGTTGCAAGATGTGAAGGGACAACAAATGAATCAGAGAAACAAGAGAATGATTTCTTCTTCTTT